>NC_081151.1:9780199-10128934 GCF_958295425.1 Solea solea
ACGCACACATAGTGGGTTTGTATAGCTGGTAAAGGTCACTCAATTGTGAAACCTTGCCAATACAGTGTTTTGGGTTTATTCTTTTTACTGGGAAAGCGGTTTCATACATTTATTCAGCACCAACATATGATGTGAAGAAGTGTGTATTGTAGCTCATAAATGTATTGTCAGATATCTACAAAGGTACTCTTTAATACTCGGGGCTTGTCTTGCACACCTGTGATACACATTTTGGATCTTGCCTCACAGTGGGACAAATTAGGACAACATTGATTTGGAACATACCTGAACTCAAACGTATTGTATTAGTGTTCACAAACTGACATTTGTTGTGGTATATAGAAAGGTTTGTTATGCTCTGAATATTTTTCCTTTCAGTGTCATGTGCTTTTTGCTGGTTCATGCCAAGAGTTATTGTTTAAAGTCTCAATATTTACCCCACTGTGTATTCAAATATACTGTGGGAAGGTGTAATACACTTTGAAGCAAGGATATTTATATGCTTTAGAAAGAAGTTGGTCTGTGTCCTATTTAAAATACTTGGTTTCATATCACATTTAGGTGGAAACACAAATTTTGCTGTGTGTGTGTATAATGTGGTGTTTTGAAGAAATAATACATCCTGTGATTTATTACCACTAGCCATGTTATCAACAGCAGTGAAACAATCTGTTGTGCAGTGATGGATACAGTAAAAAGACCACTGTTGATATATTACACACCGTGCTGTTTTTTTGTTTTTATAAAAAAGAATTCAGGTTATACTCCAAGCAATCATGGCTATGCTCTAATATTTAGTGTTAGATTTGTGTCTTTTTGCCCATAAGTCTGTATTAACACACTTGGCATGTTCAATGCAGTGTCAGCAGATGCTCATGATGTGTAATTTTATGTCGATTTCAATCTGATGTAAGAATATGGACTTGTTTTGAATGTGAAGTTGTTCCAGCTCCGCTCAGTTTTCACTCCTTTGTGTGACAGGTGGAGGTCCAAGGCAACGAGCCATATCCCAGCAACCCAAGCAACAGGACTCATTACAGGCTTCAGGTAACTTTAGCAGTCATTTGTTTTCACATGCAGAGGCAGCGTCTATGTTGTTGTGCTCATCTGAAGCATCAGATAAAGGCTTTCATTGCTTTATGTCAAGTCCTGTGTTTTATTGTTTGAAATGTTGAAAGTATTAAGTGTCAAGAAGCTGATGTTTGTAAATCCTGGCAGTGGTTAGTAATTGGGAAATAGTTGCCAAGTTAATAATTGGTAAATGTACAAGTAACATGCACATTTGACTTCATTATCAGTTGTTTATTTAAAAGAAAAATGAAGGAAAAAAATAGTTGTCCTTGTGTGTAATTTGCTGTCTGTTTGTGTTCCAGGAGCGTCAAGGACGAGTCAAGTAACAGTTGGTGCTTTGGTCAAAAGACTGCAATGGCCCCCCCAAAGCCCTGTCCACCCCATTACATCAATACATTCAGATCTATTAAGAAATTCTAATAGGGGTGAAGAATTAACCAAGGACAAAAAAAACTAAATGAAGACTTTCTTGATTTCTTTTGACTTTGAAGACTTCGAACTTGTAGTAAAAACAAATGGAAACGATTATTCATAGGACTACAACTAAATGCATAGCATCCTTAGGTGAAATCTTTTTTTTGCCCCACCCCATTCCACTACATATCCTTTTCCTCCCCTGTATGCTGCTTTTTTTCCTTTTATAAATGAAAGGATCCTCTGTTTTTATGGTCCAAGATAAAGTCTGAAATTCTCTCAAACACGCATATCCAACAGAAATTTGTAAGTGTTGGCTTATAATAGTATCCCATAGTCAAGAATGGGCAGTTTGTCTCAGTTTCCTTTTCTTTTTCTTTTTTAAAACCCCTCCTTCGTCCCCTTGTCTTCTGAGGATGCTCAATACTCAACCAGGACCCAGTGGAGTTTTCTCTCAGTGGATTTTCATCGTAGGCGGGTGTCAACTAACTACACTCACTCCAAAATCTGATGCACACATGCTGGCCATGTTTTTGGTTGAGAGGACTGCAGATGTTTAAAAATGCCCCTCTGTTTTGTTTTTGCATGTGTTGGGCAGAGTGTGTGGGGAAGGTAGGATCTGGAGAGGAAGAGAAGGGGGCGCGAGAGTTTGAAAGCAGAAGAAATGTTGAGTTGATGAGTCTGGCTCTGTGTATAATTTAAATCTATCTTTAAAAAAAAAACGCAGCCCCTCCTGTTAACAGTCTTCATTGGACTTATTTTACCCTCTTTTTCTTTCTCTTGGACAAGTTAATTCGTCGTTGCTACGGGCTGCTTTTTTTTTCCTCTCGTTTCTCCGTTTTCTAAAGACAGTGATGTGAGTGGCCTTGCCCCCACTCTTTCTATTAATCAGTTCAAAAGTAATAAATGTGGTATATTCAGCAGAACCAGTGTGCATTCCCCTTGTTTGACCATAAAAGCAATGTTGTCATGCATTCTGTCTCTCTCTCTCTCTGTGTGTGTGTGTGCGTGCATACTTTTGTCTATTCTTTGATGGCTATATGAATGTTTTTTTTCTGCTCGCTTTCATACTTCACCCATCCTGACTTTCAACACGGAGAAATTTTCCCTCTTAACTTTCCAAACCCACCTTGTCCTCGCACTGTCTTTGTGTGTCTGTCTGCTCAGCCAACCATAATTATATCACAAGCAGCTTCCACCATTCTAAGAATGTCATTGTTGGTGAGTATAAAAAAAAAACAACCCAAAACGCTAGGTCCTCTTTCAGAACTACTGGGTTTCATTTGTGGCATAATAAAGATGCTCCACAAAAGTCATGTGTGGCTTTTCCTCATTAGCAGTGCCAAGTCACGTGGGTGGACCGTTTCCTTGTTCGGTAATACTTTCTCACGCTATGGTTGTACCTTTTTCCCTCAGCGTAATGCGTTAATTATGCTCTATTTCATTCATGTCTAGGTAATGTCACTGCTATTAAAATATGCGCAATAAGTTTTTATCTTTACGTAGTCGACGCTGGGAACCAATTAAGGTTCATTTAAGTTGAGTTCCGCTCGGTTCGTGCATTACAGGTAAGCGTTTTTATAAACTTGATAAACCGTAACCACCAGAGCCGTTTGACGTGGTTATATGTGTTAAAGTTGTCGAAAAATGCTAACCTGCGTTTGTGTAAACGACTGGTAAACGGGCACCGGTTTGTTGTGTTTTATTTAATTTATTTGAATGTAATCCGCCATTTTCTCTCGTCAAAGTGGCCTTTAACGCAGCCGCCACAAGGGGGAGCCAGAGCCTCACTTAGCCTGTATACTCCATACTTGACAGAATACACTGGCGTCCTCTTTTGAGGTCGACGGGTTTATGTTGTCGGTTGCAGTTTTAGCCATGAATTTAGTCAAGTAATCAAAAATCATTTTGGACTGTAACCTCAAATTGATTTAAAATAATAGGCCTGAGAATGTGGATTGTTTTGTAACATTTGGTGTCGATCCCTGGCAGCGTACATCTCATTTAGGATGCCAAATTGTCTTAATGTTAAAAGATGTTGGAAAAGGTTTGATTTATATTTTTTTTAATTTGCTTTGTTTTCAAACTGGTACTGGTAGACATTTTATTTAATTCTAAATGGTTGTGCTTAAATCGAGATTTAATTTCTATGGTTATACATAATATTTGTGTTTCATTTGCCTGCGGATGTGTTCATGTCATCACCGGAATGGTTGACAATCTTCATCAGATCTAGTTATTTATTTTTGAATTAAATTCATGGTTAGTGTTGTGTGGTTCTGGATTATATTGAGATTAGATTGCTAAATGTGGATTATTACGGTTACAGGAAAAAGGCCTAAACGTTTAAATTGGCTCATTATAATTGGACACCTACCAGAAAGATCCCTGTCCTTTCTTGGACAGTTAAATGCAACATCTTGCATTTTAAAAAGCAAGCCTGCTTTATCGCTCCAAATAATGATTTATCTTTTTCATTTTATTTTTTTTAAATTAGTGGTAGAAACACGTTTTAAAATGTTTATTAGTGTTATGTAGTGCTGTATTGTTGAGATTAGATTAGGCTTTATGTGGGATATAGTGGGACAAATGTGGAGAGGCTTCAGGGGACATTTACCAAATTGTCTCCGTTTGAATATTTAGGCCTGTTTACCAGTCCATGTATTATTTTATTATTTATTTATATTTTTTGGCTTGTGTTATTTCTGAAACACGGGCAGTGGAAAATAATATATGATTTTTTTTTGTTTGTTTGTTTATGTAGGTTATACATAAACTGTGTGTGTGTGTGTGTGTGTGTGTGTTTGAGTGACGGGAGTCGAGGGGGGGTCGACGGCACGTGTCGTGTCTGCGTCGTGGGTGCGTGGCAAACACGCTGCCTGGAGGGGATCTCCCGTGACCCTTATCCGCGTGTCTCTCGGGACGCCTCTTAGCTCCTCCTTGGATGCAAATGAACGGCCATAAAAGAGAGGCAGATACAGGCACTGAGACGATGGAGGAGAAGAAAGGGAAATGGGACCATGGGGAGAAAGAGGAGGAGGAGGAGGAAGGATGAGGGAGTTAAAAAAAAAAAAGAGGCGTGAATAGAGCTGAATGTATGGAGGAGATGTAGAAACTACACAAGTTGTCCTCCAGTGATCAGAGGAGAAATCTCTTGACTTGAAAATGGTCTCAATTCCTTGTAATTCAGCCTCAATTTGAATTATTCTGTTCATTTAAAGCCCAACAAAAACATTATTTATGTATATCATGATATGGATGCTATAGGATCTGTGACCCTACATTAGACGAGGAGGAAATATAGAGAGAGAGTGTTGTGTTTATGGGTTCATACATTGAACTGCGAGGTCATGGTTCTGCTTTATTTGCCCTAATTACCATGAGGCATCCGTCTCTTTCTTCCTTTAGTGACGCCTCGCCATGTCGCCAACCCCAAGTCTATTTACATGACTAAATTAGATTTCTTCTTCTGTTCTCTGCCACTATCTAAAACATAACCAATGAAATGGAACAGGACCATAGGCCCATATCTATAAATATAAAATAAATGTTATTTTATACAAAATGCTTGTTTTTAAGTAGTGTATTTTCAACTAATGGGCAATAAGATGTCCAGTCTCTCTCCTGTCGGGACGACATTATTTTGCATCATAACTGGAAGCAGTGGCAGCGCATAAAACATGCAGGCTGTTAAGGATTAAGACTGCCATGATGATGAATGTTTTTATCATGTGAGGCGAGGAGGTGAGGGGTGGATGGGGTGGGGGGGTCGGTCTATATGTGGTCACCTGCTCTCCCATCGCCACGGGGTCCCGCACTGTTGACATATTGAGAATCACCCCCTCGTTTCTTCTAGTGTCCCCAATTCTATTGAGAGTTTTGGAGAGGAAAAAAGGACGCATAATGTGTGGAGAGGCGCGGGGGGCCCCGGAGTCTGCAGTTGATGACCTCTGTCTCGACATATGTGGCACACTTGCCCTCCGCGCTCTCTGCATTGTGTGAGGACGACAGGCCATAATTAAATGTCAGCGCGCCGCGTTTGCAAAACTTACACAAACGCAGGGCGTGAAGAGACTGTGTGCACTCGTGTCCTCGCCGCTCATCTATAATGCACCGTTGTCTTTGGTTCATGTTGTTCTCCCACGATGTATAAACACGCTGAGAATCAAATGGCAATGCAGTCTAGTCCACACAGCAGTAAGTAAATAAATAAATAAATAAATACATAAAATGTGGCAAAGAAGCTTTAGAAAAATCTAGATTTTCTTTCTTTCATATTCTGCCTCCATCATGTGAGTATGTAGGTCAACTCACGTCCCTGTCGCCTGCAGCCATTTACAGCTGGAATCATTTGATGCATCTCTGTGATTATACACGTAGAAATGAAGCTCATTATTTAAATTACTTCATGTGCTTTGGGCATTTTTTTTTTTTACTTTTTTTTTTTTTTTTTTACTTTTAAAAGAAATACTAGATAGCACAAATAGTCCACAAAATGACTTCTTTATTGAGGCTTTTTTTTCTTTTTACAGCACAAAAACAAACAAAGGTGATAGCGACACAGAAAAGACAGACTTCTAACTAAAGTGCAAAAGCAAAATGAATACATCGGCGTTGGTGTGAGTAATTTGGGAAGATGTTGCCATTTGAAAGAAAAAAGGCCCAGTGTCAGAATCTAATAAAGATTTCTTGCTCTTATAGCATTCTAACCCTATGTTTTTTTTCTCCATCTTCTTCAGGACAGGCAAGTGTCCGCTCATGCGTAAACACACAGACCTTTGAAGTGGCCTTCCGTCACCACATGGCAAATCCCCCGGTGTGATCCCTCTGTCCATTTGGCTGCAGGACCAGCACTGGTAGGCTGTTCTGTCTGTTCTAACGCTATAGAAACCAGTATATGCATATAGAACGCCGCTTCTCTTGTTTCTGTCTTGCTTGCATTTATAATACATTCTTTCACATGCATTATTGCACCTTGTGTGAGGTCAAGACTCTGTTAACTGCGCGGGCTGAACGTCGATGAACATCATCTCGCAGGCTTGGAGCGAAGGGAGCTGTGCGTTTGTGCCCTGTAGCCGCTCTGTGCCGGTCTCTCAGGTGAGTGAAGACTGTGGCTTCTCTCTTGGCATTCACCGCGTGCCTTAATTGTGTTGAAATTAAATCAAGGTCCACTGTGAACACAAAGAGCTCAAACCCAAACTTTCAAATACATTATGTCCCGTTCTCTGTCACTTACACAGCGTTTGTCTCGCGTACTCTCATTTACAGGCAGTTATGAATACATCTTCTTTTTTCCTTTTACCAGTCCATCCCTGTTTGACTTTCTCTCTCTCTCTCTCTCTTCCTCACCTGTGATCTCACCTCCCTGTGGACTGGAAGGCGGCTATGCGGTCCTTTCACGTGTCAAAGTACATTGCATGCTAATGCCCACACCAACATGCACTCACCCTTTGGAATGGAGACAGGTTTTCTTTACAGACAGTACAATAATAATAATAATAATAATAAAAAAGAAGAAGCAACAACACATATCATACAAAGCAAGGACATTGTGATTGCATGCATGCGTTTAAAGGATGTGCAACACACACACAAAAAAAAAAACCTTTCCAGCAACAAAATATGAACAAAGAAAAAAAATCTAGTGATCATCAAAAACGGCATTCACACCTTAAAGGGACGGCGTGTACAGACACAGTGTACAGCCACATCATTAAAAAGGCAGCACAGAGAAACAGGGAGTGAGCAAAGCTATGTTAAAGAGAGCAGCAGCCCCGGCTACCTGATTACTGCCATTCCTGCAGACCATCTTCGCCCTCAGAGGAAAACAAAGGATAACGACGAGGTATTTTGTGAGTACACGCACACAGCAGCGGCGCGACGCTTACGCCTCATCCTCGCCCATAGCACTGCCTCCGCCGCTCCTGGTTAAGAGCTCGGTACAGTTTAACCAGACCAAGCACTTCTTCATTACAGTTTGGTAAAGCTATGTCGTTATCCCTCCTTTACCCCCCATCCCCCCCCCCCTCTCTCTCTCTCTCTCCCTCCTACTCTCATCTCTTCTCTATACTTCTCTCTCTCTCTCTCTGCACCCTGCGCATGCACATATAGCCATGTACAGACTGGAAAACTATATTTAAATAACAAATCTGCGTCCTCTGGCTAAGAGCTAGACAAACGTGCTGATAATCAAACACTACATGCGGACGTTTAAGGAGAAACATTGAAAACCCTCTCTTTTAAACTCTTGATCGACGCACTCTCCTTTATTTCTATACCAAATACATCCTTCCTCTCTAAAGACGAGTTAAAAAAAAACTGAGTGAGCTGCAGAGTATTTCCTCCCGTCGGGTCCTCGGTCCTGGTTTTGTTATTGTTGCCGCTGTAGTTGTAGTTGTCTCTGCTGTATCTGCGCAGCTCCATCCTGTGAAGGTCCTTGTGGGTTGGGAAGATCAGGGTGAGCAGGCACACGGGGGGAGTGGTGGGGAGTAGAAGGGATGGGAAGCAGGCAGGTGTCACGCATGCAGTCAGGGGAAAGAGGAGGGAGGGTAGCAGGAACAAAAAAAAAAAAAACTCAGCTAAATTCTACCCAGGCACCATCATTAGAAAAATCCATTTGGATCTGCTCAAGACAAAAGGAAGACACAAAAAAAAAAGCCCAAGATAAAGAAAAATATACATATATAAGCCAGGAAGGTATATATGTATAAGGATCCGAGGGAGAAGGAGGAGAAGGAGAGAGATAAGGGATGGAGCGGATGAGGAGTGAACAGGCAACTGCCTCGCACACAGACACACTGCGCTGATGCGAAGGCACGGGCTTCAATTTATGCTTTCTGGTCGACACCACCCCCCACCTGACAGCCGCACACACACACACACAGAGCGTCCCGCCCCTATCTGCCCCTGTCCCTGTCCTGTCCCGTACTGGATGCGTGGCCCAGCTGATCAGTGCAGAGGGATTAGCCATCGGGGCCAGCTGGCAGGGATTACACAGGCAAAGTGGGGGAGGTGTGTATGTGTGTGTGTGTGTGTGTGTAGGGGTGGTGGTGGTGGTGGTGGTAGGCCTAATGCTGGGGGGGGGATGGGAGGCCCTGTCTTGTCCTACACACACACACACACGCGTACTGAGAAATGTTCACTCGCACACACACTCATGAAGATGCACATGATAAATCGCGCTCCGGCGCCTGAACGCCGTATGAAATGCTTACGACAAATATGACTTTGCAGGGAGCGCGCGTGAATGCGGCGGCACACACTGCAGCGGCTAACACGCACACACACACACACGCACACACAGGCGTCCCTTGCGACGCTCAGTGTTGATAAATGTATGTAAATGTGCGTGAGGCATCAGGGATGGATGGATGGAGTGATGGATGGGGGGGGGGGGCTGTGAGAGGGAGGGAACTCCACAGGAGAGCAAGGCTAGGCTGACAATGCAAGGCTCTGACCCTTGACCCCTCTCCGCTCCATCATCCACAGCCATCAGCTGATCCCGGGAAATGGACAACTGCAGTAAAGTCCCCTCCTCTCCTCTTCTCTTTTCTCCTCTCCTCTTATCTTCTCTTTTCTCCTCTCCTCTTCTCTCCTCTTCCCTCTCTCTGTCTCTCACACACACATGCACACTTGTCCACTTATAGCAATGAATCCACCTCAACTCCATTTTTTTTTACACTCCTCTCCCATCTCTTGCTCCCCTCAGCCTTCCATTGCTCTTCCCGTCTCACGCCTCACTTCACCACTTAGCTCGTGCCGCTATCCCTGCTCCTAACCTCTCTCATTATTTTGAAATGTGTCGACATCCACAGCTGTCATATCTGTGCTGGGAGAGATCCATACTGAATGAGTTCTTTTTTCCTGTTTTGACTAATCCTATTGAATTCAATATTTTTTTTGCTTATACTGACTGTCAGTCTTAGTTTTACCTTCTTTTTTTTTTACCCCCTTTTACCAAAACACCGTGACACACTTTATCTCAGGCGCTGCACGTTTTTTTCCAAATGCATATTTTTCATGTGTTTAAAACAGAGCTGTAATTGTTTTTTTTTTGTTTGTTTTTTTTATAAGACAATAAACAAAATGTTTAGGATTAATGAACTGGCTGCTGCGGTGATGCAACATGCACGAGCAGCACTGTGTTCTTTTTTTAAATATAGGTTAATGATCAAAGCCTGATAGTGTGATATTTTAAAGGCATTAATAGCTTATGTGTTTTTATTGAAACCATAAAATGTGTATTTTTAATACCATGCAGAATTACTCACTATGACAGGATGAATTGTCCTTTTTGAATGGAAAAAAAAACAGTTATTTCTCTGTTCTTAACTGGTGTGCATGTAAGGAACAATTCAGAGCAAGCAGTCAAAGTGTTGTTTTTGTGAACAGCTAAAGTTTTTTTTTCCCCGTTTGAGCTCGAGTATAAAGGACAAGAGACACCGTCCACACAACACACACACGGACACGACACAGATGCACAAGCGCGCGCACACACACACAAAGAGGCAGAAGACAGAGTGAATTCTGTAAAATCAAAGAGACATTCTGCGAGGCCTCGCAGGCGGTGAAACTGCAGCGGGGCTCTGCAGTCAATGTATAGAATCAGACATGGCTGAGTTTGGATGTGTCTACATGACATGAGGACGGTTTAAACGGCTGAGCGTGGCGCGGTGGATTCAACCAGTGAGTGTGTTGTTTCAATGGAAGCAAAAATAAATTGTGTGTTGACCTGTTGTGCGGGCACAGAGAGAGAGAGGAAGGAGATGTGCGACTGCATTTTGATGCCATAGTGCCCCGTCCTCCATCTTAAAAAGCTTGTACATGTGAGGACGAGAGTGGGGGGACGGGGGACGGGGGGGTATGGGGGTTAACATGCAACCCCACCAGCAGGCAGCCAGGGAGATCAGTGAGAGGCAAGCACACAGAATATGTATTTTTTTTTTTATCATACAGAGAAATACAAGGGACAGAAACAAGGAGTTATACAAAGCGAGAGGCTTAGAGAGTCAGACAGGCAGGAGGACAGTGAGACAGGCGGAGATAAATAGACAGTGCTCGTCCCTAGTTTGGTAATCTGATGGAGAGATTAGCAAGCAGGCAGCATTTGGGTCGGATTATCGAGTCATTAGAAAAGGCTGGTGCTCCAGAGCCTCTCTCATGTGTTAATGTGGCTTTACAGATCCTCCGCACAGTCTGCGCAGATAGTTCAGACTGTGTTTCGGAGGAGACACCGAGTCACATACACCTCATTCTGCACAGGTTTTTTTAACGTAAATGAAATGAATCCATTTTCTAATTTGCAAATTCTAAAAGTTTAAAGAAAAAAAAGAAGAAGAAAAAATGTCCTTTTGTTCTATAATGTGACAAAAGGAACTTTCATTGCGCGCCGGCGAACTGTGACGAAACTAATCCGTTTAGATGAAACGTCGTCTCCGCATCAGCCGAATCGCAATGAATCATGTTTATACCAGGAACGCTCCATTTAAATCACACTTTCTGTCGACCTGTGGTCCACAGGCACTGTAGGTGAAGCTGGAGACACGTGAAGGCTCTCTGAGCAGGAGAAGCAGTTACAACTGTAACATTTAGCACAGTTTTTAGCACGTATATACATATATATATATATATATATATATATATATATATATATATATATATATATATGTACAGTATATGGCCTTCAGGTGCTTGCAAGTCGCACAACCGCGATGTTCAGCGATGACAGGATTAAAGTGCGATCGGGAGGAAGCTGAACTGCGTGTGTGTGCGTCCGTGTGCTGTCAGAGTTGGTTCTTTACATTTGTGTGTGTGTGTGTACTTGTACGTATACTTTTGTGAAAAGAAGGTATAATCCACAGGAATCAAGGACTCCTCACAAATATAAAGGGCTTTTTAAGGGCTGGACCCCATAATGAGGCCTTTATCATTTAAACTTCATGATGAGGACTTAAGAATGAGGTCTAGGTCTGCCCGCAACTATTAACCCATTACTATTTTAATTGGAAACGATATTGATAAGTAGTTTTTTTTTTATAATTTAAAGATTTTGCAGTTTCTTAAATGTGAATATTTTGGTTTTATAGCGTTCAAGTTACAACGTATAAGGTTTATGTTTAGGTTAATGGGATGCATTGTGTGTGTGTGTGTGTGTGTGTGTGTTGGGGGGTAGCCGGGTAGTTCATTGACAGCTGATCAATGCTGCTGACGCTCCATGTGTCAGATGTGCTGATTTGGTCCAGTGACTGCAATATCAGTTTCAATTTCACAGGAGTGAGGAACGAGGTTGCAGCTTCACGCGTGTGTGGTCTTTCTTTTCCTTAAATGCACGTGATTATAACAGTGTGTCATGATATAACCCGTTTCTGCGCCGACCAGTCACTTCTCCAATCGGTCTTCACTGCGCGTACTTCCGGGTCAAACACGCGTTCACATTTAATTTCAGAATCTCACACACATATATACGTGCAAACTGCACAGTGTCTGTCTGCTCCGTGTTTCCAAAAACATTCCCCTTTTTTTGCTGCTGCCTCTGCATACACCATGCCCCAGTTCCCCCCCACCCCCTCCCTTTTTGTCAAATAAATTGTAATGTGACCTACTTCCCATTTTGCACCATTTCTCTTGTGTTCAGATATTAGTGTTTGAACACGAGTGATTTGCTTTGGGGCATACAGTATCAAAGAGGAGACGGTGTATATAATGTGCTGTAAAGAGTAATGAATACAATGCGCTTGGTTTGTTTTTGTTTTTTGACATACGGAAACGTTCCCCCCCCCCTTTTTTTTTTTTTCCTTTCCCACCCCATCATGATTTGGTGTGGCCGCGATGCTGCAGCTTCTCTTCATGTGTAGGCAAATGCATGCATTAGAATTTTTTCTCTTTTGTGTTTTTTTTTTTGCCATTGTGTGATTTGTAATTAAAATACATGGTTCACATATTTTCTGATTAACACGTGCAATAATGCTCACAGCCCTCGTGATAACAGGATGTCTTTGTGGTGGTCATAGACTGGGGGAAATAAGGTAAATCAATTTTGCAGCCTAGTTAAGCAGAAAGCGCAGTGGTAATTTTCAGTAATAAGCGTGGCTAATTCATTGGACCACATTGCATTTATAACCCAGTTTGGTCTGCATTAGTTGGCATCAGTATCCTGTTTTCATTTGAGGTGTATTTTTTTTTTTCTTTTCATGATGAAAGGAACCTCGCGGCACAGCACAGCACAGCACAGCACAGCTCACCCGATCCCAAAACACAAAATGTAGGCCGGTTATACGGCGGCATGTGTGGAGAGAGTTGCAGTTATTTTTATAGATACAAAATAACTTCCCTGTGCATTTATTTACATATAATTTCATACTTAACGCAACCTTTTCACACCTGATCACATATCTATATGTCCTTCTCCTCTTATATTTGCCTGCGTTATTGCATCAGAACAGCGGTGCGTGGCGCGCGCGCTTGTGTCCGTGTGCCGTGCCAGCGTGCCTCTACCAGATCAAAGCTCCATCCCTCCTCTTCCTCCTGCAGAGATGGCACTGGAGACCACACTGACCCTGATTTATTGGGATCAGAATCCACATGACAGCAATTAATTTACATCCATTAACTACATCGCTCGCTCTCCTTTTTTTTTGGTGCTCTCTGTGGACGTGTTGCACTCTCGCACGGCCACTTTGAACGCTCTCCGTTTCTTCCCTCGCTCACTCTGCGTCTCTCTCCCCCCCCCCCCCCCCCTCTCTCAGCATGTTCTGTTGCATCTTCCCCTTTAATCAGGCTTTCTCACTCCACACCAGTCACTCCTGCATCAAGGACTCTACAGACCCTTAGCACCCCATCCTACTTCCATGCATTAAGGACCGCTGCATAAGCAATAACGCCGTCAGGTTCGCGCTGTGTACCCGCGGTTCGTGTAGTCTGTGTGTGTATATGTTGTGTGTATAAGTCCTATAAATAATTATTATACAACTTTTACCGCATTAAATGTGCTCAGCAAATGATCACACGAGGAATTTGACATGAAGATTATAAGATCAGCATCTTGTCGTCAGGTCATTTTCTCATTAACGTGTGCTATGTTTGCAGTTTCTCATGCTCAAGGGTCTCTCTCTGCACACTACTGTTCCATACTTTATTGGCCTACATCTCATGTCGCCCTCCCGACTCCTTACTTCCCGTTCTACCACTTTCTGTGCGGCGAGTGCTTTCTTTCCCCTGGCTTTTCGACTTAAAAAGGACACGTTTGCTTCAGGGAGAATTTGCCATTTATTTCCAGAGACAAAAAAAAAAAAAACGAGATGGGGCTTTAGCGCTTTGTATCTTTGTTTTTGTTATTTTTTTGTCTTCATTCTCTTCGCATCTTTGCTCTCTGCACCATTGTGGTCTTCATGCAGCTCGGGCCCTCCATGCTTTCACTCTGTCCTCGGGGTGAGAGGTATGGTTGAGCACGCAGCTGGATAAATGTACTCGGGGTTGGGTGATTAGGACAGTGGAGTGAAGGATGAATCCTTTTGAACCACATCTCAATCCTCCCCCCCCCCCCCCCACGTCAAGTAGAACAGAGCTAACTATTGTGGACGTGAACAAAAGGATGCGCACGTATATACGCTTTTACAGCAAGTCCTCAGATCGCACATGTGCACCGTTTCTATGTATAGTCGCGTATTCCTGCACGCTCATGCGTAAAAATTCAACAATACTTTCCTGAATCCAAATTTATTCTGAGGGGGGGGGGGGAAACAATGCCTCACTTAACATCCCATAACCGACATAGCTTGAGGACAGGTTCTACCGGTATCTGTTTGAGGATTGGCTGCAAATGTGGCACGGGGAGAAAAAGTTGCACTTGGCAGCAGACGGAGAGATACAGCAAAGGGAGTGGGGGGGGGGGGGGGTTCCCAATAAAGGATTTTAGACCAAAGCCTCTTTGGTGAAGAGGAAGGAGGGAGGGAGGAAAGAATAGGGCTGTCAGGGTGGTGGATAGATACAGGATGACACAAGGTCCAGATTAACCCTAATCTCAGGCCTGGTGGTTTAGGTGAGGCTGAGGGACTATAGGAAGCTATCCCATGCCAGGTGGTCATGAGGAGGTTAAAACGGGGAGAGGATTGGTGGGGGGGGATGGGACAGAGTGTTGCTAGGGAAGACATAGAAGAGGGGGGGTAAAGATAAGCGATTGTAATGACGTATTTCAATATCTCAGCTTCCAGCGTTCTTTGTTGGGATAGAACTGAAAGCCGAAAAACCAAAATGGGTGACCGAAAAAAAAAAAAAAAACACAGAGAAGATTTGTGACAGTGGCTGCAGGGTGATTGGGTGGTTGCTGCATGTTGACAGTGGCACATGCCCTGGTGCATGGGATTAGAGGGACACTCGGTAATCTGCTGTTTAGGCTGTATGTAGGGCAAGAGTGGCTTAGTCTAGCCCCTCTTAGCACGGGCTGCATCTTTTAAATAGCAGCCGGAAATATCAAAAGTATCCACAGTTTACCTCCTATTCGGAATGATTTGGTAAGAAGGGGAGGGGAAAAAAGTGTGGGTGGGGGGGTGGAATCTGTTTAATTCATGTGTCTGATCTGGTTCTGTATGATGTGTGACAAAAAAAGGGCATGAGTTTAGATCGGTTTGCATGAAATGCACAGTAACGTTGCAGCAGAGCAATGGGCACGGATCATATCCTCCAACACATGTGCACTTATTTACAGTTGTTGTTTTTTTAGATAAATGATGTAAAATGTATCACAGAAATAGATCAAATGAAGTAATCCAAACATTTGTTTCCTTAAAGGAACAAACTTACACCAATGAAATCAGACGTGCACAAGTAAGGATCCAGAAGAGAGAAAGGATCCACGCATAGCGGCGCTTCTCCTCCGACTCATGATGAATATTTAAAATATAGTTCTCTAACAATCCCTGCAATACAGTATAAAGCCCTTTAGTCACAAGCACCCTCGAGATTTACGCCGCGAGCACCACTTACAGGCTACCAACAATTCACAATGATCCAAAAATCACTGCACAAATTAAATCTTATTATTTTAATAACATATCGGGGGGGAAAAACTCACAATAAAATCAGAGTTTGAGCGGCTCTGAAGAGAGCGAAAGAGAGAGTCACACCACAGTGACATGTGACGACAACGACAACAAACAAAAAAACTCTGCTCAGAAGGAGAGACGCGTTCCGTCTGAGAACGGGCTCAGAGAAATGAGAAGTAGGACGCGAAAGACAAAGCTGCCGAGACAGGAGATCATTGAATTTGTAATTACTGCAGACAGAAGTGCCTCCTCCTTCAAAAAATCCACATTTATCTATCATAACTGGGGTTCTTTTTTTAACTATATATCAGCCACAGTACCCCACTTTATTTTGCTTTGAAGCAATATCTCTTTGATTGATCGGAGATAACGCGACATTTAAAGATCTCGTCTTGAGCTCTGGAATGCTGAGATTCGTTAACCATCACAACTGAATTCTTTGTACACGTGTTGCTATTGATTTTGTATTTGATGTCAGGAAAGTTTACAGCGCGAGAGAGAGAGAGGGGGGGGCGATAAGTTGCAAGGTCACCTCAAATGCAACTCCAACCATCTTGGAGAATTACCCACCATTTAGTTTCCTCACGTCATTCAAAGAAACCCCCGACCGATTTGTGTCAAGTGAAGTCAAGCGCGGGCCCCGTGTATGAATCGAAATTTGTCAAGTTGGCTTCCCCCCCCCACTCCGATCCGTGAATTGATACAGCTCGGTTTTGATTATGAATCCCCCGGAGAGAGCGCCACATTGCTTTTAACTGACTGCAGCTTCAGCCGAGCAATCAGACCCTTTGTTTTTTTCACACCATCCCACAATCCCACCTGCTCCGTCGGAACGATGGAGGACCCTTGGAAAACAACGAGGCGGCATGATTTATTATTCTAATTAGGCAAAGTGAGACTTTAGCTAAGCCACAATTACACTAAATCGCCCAAACTGTTTTCTGGTTGGCTGGCTCCTGTTCCGCTCAGATGTTAATCAGAGGCAGCTATTGAGTTGAGGTGCAAGGTACTCGCGACTCTCATTACTGCTTGGTAGTATCTATCACAAACACACCAGTAAACAAACAAACAAGTGCTAGATTCCTATTCGGAGTGGCTTATTCAGTTCAAATCCTATTAAATGTGTCTCATAACCACGTATGAGGGTTGAAAGTGCAGTGTTTCTGCGGTAGAATTACTTACTGTTTAATTCCAGGTAATTTCATAATCTCTTTGATACTCGCTCACATCTGCACATCTCTGTGCTCTCGTTTGCTGACGGTTAAACAGCTGCGAGCCGGCGGACTCGCTGGATCCTCCGGTACAAATCTTACACACACACACACGCGATCAAACTGTATGCAATTACCCACTACGCACACACACACACACACACACACACTACTTACACGAGTGCCCATTAGAGAGTACACACACACACAATGGTGGACACACTACTTAACAAACACGAGCATTGGACCGACGCACGCACACACACACACACACACTCTGCACTCATGCAAAGACACTGATGTTATTCACCAAAAAACATCCATCGGAATTAAAAGTGGATTTAGTTGTTCCCTCCATCACAGCGGAGAGATGCACATGTACTTTCATTTAGTGATCTTTTTAACAAGCGTGTACGTGGCTGCTTCCCATCCATCCCTTTTGGCTCACATCACCTTCATTTTCCCCTCCTCCCCTCTCCCTTCTCCCTCCTCCTATCTTCACACGCATCCCAAAATCCTCCTGCATCAACAGGCATGTGAACCCAGTGTTCAGTTCATCTCTCTCTCTCTCTCTCTCTCTCTCTGCTGGCTCTATTTTCTTCCATGTGCTTCCCCTCTCCTAGCTTTCGGGGTAATCACCCGTCATTTGCATTGCAAAGTCCCATGTGCCATCCTCAGCTCCTCTGCAGGTGATTGAGCTTCATTTCCTCAGCAGATAAGAGAGAGAGAGAGAGAGGAAGAGAAAGGAAGGGAAAAGAGAGAGAGAGGGGGGGGGGGGGGGTTGCAGCATGGTGTGATGTTATTCTGGTGTAGAGGATATAGGAACAATGCCTGGGAGCCTTTGTTAGTGGTGGATTGGTCGCTTCAAAGGATACACAGAAAGTTCCCACACTTAAAAAATCATCCTCATTACGATCACAACACACAGTGTGCAGTGAAATCAGTTAGGAGTGACCTCTCCTTGTTTTGGATTCCGATTCCTGGTGTAATTAGACAGAGAATCAAACAGAAAGTGACATTTCAAACACGGACGTTCTTTTCCTGTGGTGTCCTGCGTGTCGTCTAATGGGTCTCTCTTGGTGACTCTTGCCTATGGCTGCAGCTAATGATTCACTTTATTATTATTATTTGGTATATAAAGCATAAGGAAAATAGAGGAAAAGGCCACAGTGACATCTTAAAATGCCATGTTTCTTTTCTTTTGTTTTTCCAGTCCTGAACAGTCCTGAAGCCAAACACACTCCATTTAAACAAAAGCAGCAAATCCTCACGCCGGAGAAGCCGGGGCCAAAATGACGTAAACGGTTTATTAAATCAAGGAATTAATTTGTTCATAGTGCAAGCCATTGTTTTTTTAATGGCTTTTACATCGCTCGCAATTTGTAAATGTGTCCAGTTTTTGATGCTCATGCACACTCAGGTATTAACCACGTTTCTATCTCGCTGTTGTTGGGTTACCTTTAGACTTTTCTGTCTTCAATCCAGTCATCAATGATGATTTCTAAATCAGACCTGTGTCACTTCAGTTTGGTATCCCACATCAGATACACTTTAATACTCTTTCATTTTCTGTCATCGGGTAATGCTTTATCACAGGGGTGTCACAGACAATGAAATAATAGCCTAAAACCCTGTTAACAACAAGGACTCAAAATTGTTCCCTTTGTTTTACATTCTATGAAGTACCTTTTTTACAAAACATTATAAACCACCTGAAATTCCTTGAGGAAAAATAAGTGCAATTTCAACAGTTTTAACATTTAAACATGTGCATTAAAACTTACAGATCACTGTGGATCTACAAAAGGGACAAAACACTTAGTCAGAGGTATCTGGAAGTGGAAAAAATACAGTATTTTCTCATTATAATTCCATTCTAATCATAATGTGAAATTTTCACAAATTCCAAAAAAAAAAAAATCGATTTAATCATTCAAATATATGCCCCGCATTGTTCTGTTTGTGGGCTGGAGTTTTGGAGCGACAGTAAAGTAAAGTAAAGTATTGAATGTTTGTACTCTGACAAACGTTAGATATTTACAATTATTTTGTCGGACGTCGATGGGGAACGAGTTCCAGACGGACAGCGATTCAAAGCCTGTGACTCAAAGCCTGTGACGACTTCCTGTCCATTGAGCTAAGGCCCGCCCACAAACAAAAAAAACACACGCAAAGAACAGTGAAAAGTGTATTTTCAAACAATAAAATACAATATTTGTGTGAGTGATTGAATCGATATTTCTTTTGCTTCCTGAAAAGTGTTGTTTGAAAATATTGACACAAATCTAACTCCATAAGTCTGCACCGTCATCTCAACACCTGTTGTTATTTAAAGAAGGAAGGCCCGGTAAACCACGCAGGCCACAGGATTAGGGCAGAATATTAAGCCAGTAGATTAAACCCTGACACACATTCCTTGACGTAAAACGCACCACAAAGGGAAACCTGCCCATCCATATATACAGTCCATACACTCTGACCTCATCCACCCGTGGCTCCTCCCACAGAGTGAGCGCCAGTAATTGGCAGAGCTCATTTGCATGCTGAACGGCGTGGATATTTATTTAAATTTAATTTCGTTCCCGCACACGGCGCACTGTAGGCTTTTGTGCCAAAGTCATATTAACCCCTTGACTAGTTAATATGCAGCGCACGGCGTTGCCCACGCACGATGAATATTCATATTGATGGCGTTTTCGCCGCCGTCCCTCCTCTTCCTCCTCTCCCTCCCTCCCCTCCTGCGTCTCCCAGCCCCCGCTGTTTAAAGTACGCAACAGCGTGCCGCGATAATGGAGGCGTCCCGCGTGACATTTCCACAGTTCACTCACAAACACACGTTGACTCCGTCCCGTGTCCGCGTCCGCGCGCTCGATGGCAGGTGTCTGTCAGCAGGTGGTGAGCAGAGAGCGCTCTCTGAGAGGGAGGCAGGACAAAATGCTCGTGGCAGGTAAAGCAATAACACACATGCACCCGTATTTCAAGTAAACCTGGCTACCTGTGCACGTGCTCCAGTTACCTGTGATAAGCACACGCACGTGACTTCAATTGTAATTAAAAAAAAAGGCAGAATATACTTTATTAAATGCTGTTTTTGTTGGAAGTGGTATTTGAAGTGAAAGTGAATCAATGACATGACAGGATAGTTGCACATTAAAGGGCCAGTGTGTGGGTTTTATGAGTGCGTATGGGTAGAAAGTGTTTGAATAAGCCTCTCATATGTACTCTAGGGTTGTTCTAGCCACAGCCATAGCCTTACTATGTGAACCAGGTATAAGACATGGTGTGCAAGGGCCACCGTAGTTTCTGGACTCGCGTGGGAAAGAAAGGGTTGAGCGGAGGAGTGTGTCAGTGCCCGATCTGTGTGCGCCAGTGACGTGCGGTCAACTAAAAATACTAACAATCATAAAAGAAAATCCATTTGTCCACTTGACCGTTCTATAAATTAAAAAATTTGACCTTATATTAATAAATGTTATTTTGATTTTCTTGCTATTGTATTGTCAATTAAAGCATAATAAAAAGCTTCAGGTCAAAATTTAAATATAAGCTTCTATTTTGGGTTTATATATTTGTAAATCCGACTCCAGAGGATCTCATGATGTCATGAACCTCACCGCACGTCCCTGTTATGCGACAAACATGTTTTACGACAATGCCCTATCTGTTTCAGCACATACTATGTACATTTCACTGGTCATTTGCCAAATAGTGAACTTGATTTGATTACCAGAAGAATCACATGTTCACATTTTCTCCATTAAACATAAAAAAAAAAATAGAAAAGCGATTAAAACATTGGATTAATGTACTCAATTCGGCGGGTTTTTTTCTCCAAAAACAAATTTGGCCTATTTCTTTGATTTGTATTGTTGGTATTTTGTTTTTGCTGTAACGCCTGCATGGTGGCTGGCACATACGCGGGTACAGATCCTTCAGTGTAACTCAGAACGTACAGATAAAGATAAAAGAAGAGAAGAAGTGCATGTCTTTGTACTTGGGCCTTTCTCCACATGATAAAAATGGTGACTCGTCAGCCAACTGGTGTCTCTAGACGAACCCTTGTGTCTCATGGATTTCGGTTCAGAGCTCACTTCTTATCTGATTGACATCACCAGTGTGTGCGGCGAGAAGACGACACATTCACAGTGTTACAAATTGAATGGGTTTATATGTAAAGACTTATTTTCCTGCCCACTCTGAGCTTTTAATGGAGCACTAAGTATGACTGTTGTTGCACTGCTTTAGAATCTAAAAACCTTATCAAAAGTCATTTCTCCCTTTTTGAACGAAGGCCCTCAGGAACCTGAGCTGACGTACTTAACCTTACAAACCGACTTTATCTCGACATTTGATTGAATACTTTTTCGAGCCTGTCGGGGGGGGAAGTGATGAAGACTCTAAGCCAACCACAAATTCTCAAGTGGCAGCAAAAGCCTGTTGGGATGTATGGTGGGATTGCGTTACAAATAGTTGATGATTAAACTGGGATGAAGCAAATCTGTATGGATCAAGTTCTCAGCATCTGACGAGCGCTCACGGGGAATATGACATTTCAGTTACTCGTGTTTGTTTAGATCCATGTCCAGAGTGATGTCGTCTCGTTTATACGTTGTACACCTTTTATTTTTAAATATATATTTTAGCATCATGGCATCCTTCCATTCATCCCACTCCGGCATTAGCATCGACAAAGTGCATTGTGGGAGGCGGGTGTGAGTGCATAGCAAGAAGCGGCGCCGCAGCATCCAGGGGCCCATCTGGGCATTATGCGCATGAAGGCTCCGCCCCGTCGTAAGTTCCTGCGCCGTCTGTCAAAGCAGCTCGGAGACGCCGCATGGCAGAAATCTGTTCCTCCCCTTTTCACCGCGGGGGGCAGCTTAGGTGTAGACGGGGTTGTTCTGGAGTGTGCATGTGTGCTTGTGTGATTGTCAGTCGGGGCCAGGAAGCATGTGCAATGTAGGGTTTCGTAGGGGACGGTGTGCACATATGTCCCGTGTGAGCGAGTGCACACATTTCTCCCTCGTCTGTGCTGCACACTGAAAATCACTTATTTCGAAAGTTGCTTGGAGCCCCACAGCCCCTTCTTTAAAGACGCTTGTTAGTCCTTGTCCAGACATCCCAGTGACGTCCGCTCCCTCCGTCGCTGCGGCGTGTATAATGTACCCTGTGACCTTGGCGCGAGTGATCCAGTGGCAGATTGCTACATGGTAGGGGCACAGTAGCTATTATTTTGAGGCAGTGCAGAATAGACTGCCAATATTTCTTCCAAACAGGATGGGGGAGGTCAGCTGACCAAAATCAATCCCTGTTACACACTACTCTATAACTCAGGGTGAAGAAATGTGTCCGGCTTTATTTCTTTGTTGTTTTTTCCCCACATCGCTGCGGTCTCCAGATGCCCTTGCACAATTGTGTATCGAGAGCAGAGGGTGAGAGTCAGTAAGTAAGTGGGAGAGCATGCCAATTAAGAATACACACAGCAGATACTTTAATGAGAAGAGATATGCTCATGGGCAGCGCCGTGGCTCAGTGATACGCTCTGTTGCCTCAGCGCAGGAATGTAATGTGTTTGGACCAAACCGGAAATGTGAAGTTTGAATATTGACGTTCCTGCAGGCCCTCTTCTTTAAATCCTAGTGAAACCTTAATGCTTTATTTTCACTGTGCAGCTAAAACCAAGATGCATTTATTTATTTATTTATTTATTTATTTATTTATTTATTTACACCATTCCCATATCAAGTCAACACCTGAGAAAAATGTGCTTCGCAGGCCTCAACAGGATGTGCCTCCATCTTGTTGGGAGGACGATAACGAAGCCAGTGCCATAGTGAGCGGTCTTCTCCATAGCAACTGTTTCCGTTGCTAGGATACAGAATGTATGGAATGCATGGATGTCTAAAAAGTTGTACTCTCCAGAGTCTGGAGTTGTTGTGGGTTTTTTTTTTTACATCTCCCTGAGCAGAGGCAGCCTTTCTCTGTGGGAATGTCACAACACCGCCACACTGGGTTGATTATATTGAGGTCACAGCAGAATAATTTCCTTAACTTACCTCTTACTGTTCTTTAAAAGAAGAAGAAAAAAAAAAGCCTTGCCTCTTTCCTCCCCTCCCCTGTTTTGCCCCGGTCTTTCTCGCCCCTACCCATCCTCCCATGCTGCAGAGGGTAGTTGGCACCAGTATAAAGCGTCAGCCTCCTTCGACGACTCGTGCCTGACTCTCTGCCAACCTGTGTGAAGCTAGAAAGCGGAGTAGTGAGAGAGAGGGAGGGAAGAGGGAAAGAGAGAGAATGGATTTTTGGAAGCAAATAAGCAGAGCAGCCTGGAAATCGACCTTCCCGTCACCAGTTTTGGCATCCGGCGACAGTACTGCTCCTGTGTCTCTACGTAAGGGGACAGCAGGACTTGGACTTCAAGTGTTTGGGTGAGAAACATGAGACCATGGGTGGAATCGGAGGGTTAAAAAAAAAAGACTCTACACCCATAGACACAAGTCAAACTGGTGGGTATTATCCGCTTAGCAACAAATTGTCGTGCCCTTGACTACGATGATACGAAGCATAAGTGCCCGGTCCGATTTATTGTCTTTTTTGGTTCTGGTCCAGCCGCCTACAGTCACCAGGCTAAAAGCAACAAAAGGTGACCAAAGTGTTCCGGTTCAGTCTCGCGGTACTGCACTGTGCTTTTCAGTTATCCTCCTAAAAACAAAGGCTCACAAAAGAAATTACGCCCATATCGTATCCAAGTTGGGAAAAAAATCCTTTTCATGAATCCTTCCCCCATATTCCGGCTGTTTTCTTCTTTTGTCAGCTCAGTCAGTCGCACTCCCTGCTTGTTTTTTTTTGTCAGTCCCTGTTCTTTCTTTTGCTGGCGTAGTGAGGCATCATAGTGAGGGTATTCAGCCAGTTACTTCTCAGTGCCTGTGTGTGTGTGTGTGTGTGTGTGTGTGTGTGTGTGTGTGTGTTTAGGTGGGGTGATTCTGGCAGAACTGGGCACTAGGCTGGCAGGGGAGGGGGGGGGGCGGGGTGCTGGGCTAGGCAGTGAAAGGAGCCAGCCTGGTTCTGCCTGGACCTCTGCCAGCTGCTCAGTGGGAGAAATACCCACAGCAGAGGTTTATGTGCAAGGATTGTGCAGCTGATTGCGCACTTGTGAGCGCGCAGGCGGCCGCGCACGTGTTCGTAAGGGGAGAGTGAGGTGGTGTGAGGAAGAGAGTGTGAAGTGAAGTTGGAGAGCAGCTGAGGGAGATGAGAGGACGGGGAGTTTTGGCACGGACCTGCTTTTCTGGACAGTGCTGTGTCGGCGTGTGTTTATTACCCGGTCTTCATTTCGATCCCTTTTTATTGTTTGTTTATGTGTTCGCTTGTTTGTTTTCTCTGTGTTCTCTCTTGGATGAAGTGCTTGGTCTTTTGCATACAGTGCCCAAAGCCGTGGTGGTCTGAAAGCCACAAGAATCCTTCACTGCCACTCTGCCACTCTGCCACCCTCATCTGTTGCTTCTCACTGGCTATTTACTCCTTTCATTGTTTTGGCAGGCTGATCTCTCCCCTCCCACTCCTCCTCCTCGTCCTATTGCGCACTTGTCTCGCTCAGTCGCAGATTTTCTCCTTCTCTCTCGCTCTCATTTGGCAACTTCTATACTTGTTGTTTTTTTTTTGTTTGTTTTTTATCACAGTGGCCAGAAACAAAGGACAAGAGGGTGAGATTGAGCGGAGGATAGAGACCCAACACAGTTGGTGCGAAGAGCGAAGATTTCTCCTATCTTCAGTCTCCCCCTGCACACACACAGTATTTATCAAGCGCGGGCACTGACACAGATATACTTTGATTGCAGCCGACTCTGCCCGTGAACACGACCTAGAGGTGCCAAACAACCTGCTGCTAAAAGACAGAATTGTCGCACAACAGTGGGGTGGAATGGGACTGCCTGAGGGCAGCCAGGCCTCTGTGACATTTTAGGAGTCCTTTATGCTTCTGCAATCTGTTCCCGCACAAAACAAAAATGTAGATTTGTGTAATATAGGAGGGGACACACACAGAAACTCAATACCTGATGCACTTAAAGCAAGCATGTATTAATCTGCCTCTGTCCCATCTCTGTGAACTCGAAATGACGTCTTTCCTCTGAAAAGAAGCTCAGCCAATACTATCAGACCAGACCGAGGGAGCGTTTGTGTGCATACACTGGTAGTGCAGTGTTTTCATTCATCCAACCTGTTTGTAGCCATCTTGCTTCTACTAGCTCAATGTCGCCTCTGCCCTGTCTTGAAATCTCTTCCTGTGTGCAGTGCAGGAATGTTGCCGGGGCGACAAGAGATAATAAACGGTGCTATACTGAGCATGTGGAGCCGATGAGCTTAATCAGGATTGTGTGAACTCCTTTGACGACGGTTTTGAATCGAACGGACATCTGTTTACGTTTTACAGTTACACGTTACAGTTTTAAGCTTGCCGGCGTGGCCTCACAGTTTCTCGTCATTGTGGCTTTACATTAGGGATGCCCCGATCTGATATTAATATCGGATATCGGTCCGATGTCAGCCAAAAAACGAGTATCGGATTATATCGGAATGCCTCTAAAATCTCAGATACAAGAGTCAAAATCCAGCACTTCTATCCAGCAGCGCCGTTGTGATCACATTGGCTGTGCGTGTTGGATGCATGTAGAGCCCACATGATCACAACAACAGTGTGTGTGTGTGTGTGTGTGCTACGAAGCCGCACAGCGAGCGTGAGCTAGCCGTTAGCACCACGTTAGCTCATCCTGAGGCGAGCTGCTAAAACAACATTGTTTCATAAACCAGCGCCACCTGTCGACTTTCAACAGCCTCCGCTTTTTAACTATACCCCAAAAACCAGCCATGCCAAGAGCTTTCTGTGTTTAAAATGTGTCCTGAAGCTCCACACACAGAGCTAAGTACATCTGCGGGGCCGGTCCTCACGCTTCGGGTTTACCTGCGGGACGAGTCACTCACCCTGTGTGGGTTGGGCTAATCCAAAATAGTGAAAACAAATTAGCACTTGGTACTTTCCTCCTGATGAAATTAACCATAGACTGTATGAAATTATCCTGGCAAAAAGTCCAATATTCTTATGTTGAAGGTTAAATTTTATGTAACCCATTGGTTAATAATAAATGGGTCAGTTTTTCTCATACCTACTATTTCTGACTAGTGTTCTCTGTTTAAATAATATCACACTAATATCAAGCCTATTCTAACATTCCACACTGCAAAATAAGTCATTAAAGTATGTATGATTCGTGCTGATATCGGATCAGTATCGGCCAGTACTCAAGGCTGCCATATCGGTATCGTATCATAAGTGAACAAGTTGTATCGGGACATCCCTACTTTACACTAATGATTTTGGCAATAAACTGCAGGTAGTTTGTTTGCGTTTGACCTGTTGTGACAGGTAAATGTCACTCAACTCATCACTGGGCGGCAATCAAAACAATCACACGTTGAACATAAAGCAAGCTTGCCTTATCAGTATATGCCTAAGCTCTTAGTGTACCCTATGGCCTGTTTATCTGTTGACTAATATTAGTGGTTGCAGTGCAGACGAGCCTTGCTTAGTGGAGATTTGCGAGCTAAGTCACCTCAGTCTTCTTAAACCCTAATCCTCCTCACACATCTGTGACCTACACAGGAACGCGCACTTCCTTTTTAGTGCTCTAATTCCACACGACACGAGCACCGTCACCCGCTGCCACCTCTCAGCGCCCCAGTTTGATTTACGTATCGAGTATTTTTGAACATGGTGGCGATTATGGAGATAATTGGGTGTACTTACACGGCACTCCCCTGTGTGTCGGTTTACACAAGTGTGGCCCTTGAATGTGTTGTCGTAAGTTTGCTCTGTGGCTACCTGACGGCGCCTAACGTAGAACCTGTGCTCACATTCAAGGACATCGGCTCGATTTAGCGAGAGATCAGATAATAATTGTGTTTAATTGTGGGTGTTGAGGAGAGGACAGCAGGGATGTAATGGCCATCAAAGCTGCGTAATCTCTTAAATGTCTTCCAGCTCAGAAGCTTCTGGCTCTGATCCGCTGGCCTGGGTCAGTCTGTAACAAAGTGCAGGCTCAATATAAGGCCTGATGAAAGCAGCTAATGCACCTTTTCTTTTTACTCACATAGGGTTTATTTCATTTGTATTGTTGAAATAGTGCTATGATCTGATGCCATATTTGCACACTGTGTCCCTTCACAGACAAGCATGCAGTCAGTGGGAATCCCACTGTGGAGCCTTTTCCAGAAGGCATGGAGACCATCATGTTTGGTGAGACCACACAATCACAAGTTGTTGTTTTTTTTTAAATCAGAAATAACCCAGTATGGGAACCTCATGTCCAACATGTTGTGATTAACTTGTCGGCCTGTCTTTGGATGAAGCATCAACACTGTGTGTGTGTGTGTGTGTGTGTGTGTGTGCATGCTCTCCTTCTATCCAGGTATGGGCTGTTTTTGGGGAGCGGAGAAACTTTTCTGGCGACTTTCAGGGGTTTTCTCCACACAAGTAGGCTACGCTGGCGGCTTTACACCCAACCCCACCTACCACGAGGTTTGCTCAGGTACTACACTTTGAGTGCAGCGTCCACCCTTTGATTCATATTAGATGATCGTGCTGATCTCCTGCGAGGAGGTGAGGGGAGTTGGCAGGACATTTCTCGGTGAGATGAGCAGGGAAAAAAAGATACTATACAGTTGGATAGAGTGTTATAAGTACAGCGCTCTCAGCCTCTCGCCTCCTTCTCTTCATCTGCAGTCAACTACTCAGAATGTACTGCTCCAGATGGGCTACACCCCATGTCCCCACCCCCCTGTGACCTACTTGTAAGGATTGGGCTCTGTACTGTGCTGTACTGCAGCGTTTTTTGCCAACAGAGGTTACTGTGAATGAAACTGCCATAAATGGGCTTATTTTTACTGAGACTATAATTTAGTGAGCAATATATTTATGCCTAAATTGAGTGTGTTTGTTGGAGTCGGTGAAAATGTTTGGCTACCTGTCTTTCTTTCTCTTTTGCCCCCTCATGAGATTTCAATAGATCATGTAGAGCGGCTGATGTATAATTCAAGTGAAGATGTCCGGGGCTCTGTCATAGCCTGTGTTTTAGAAGTCATGAGCTTCTAGTCTGGAGCTGCTACATTTCTGAGGGTACATCATCGCAGGTGCAGGCACTGCATGGTGGGCATGGAGAGGAGAGGAGAGATTCTTTGGGCTTGGCTGGCAGACTTTCTGAGCAGAGGTGTTCAAGGGATTGTATTCTTCTTATCTCTTTGCCCGTAGTGTCTCTCTCTCTCTCTCTGTCTCTCTCTCTGTCAGTTCCCCAGCAACAAGATGGTCAGCTACAGACAAGGATAGCAATGAAGACAGATGACAGAGAGAGATTGAAAGCTGCAGCATGCGAGGGAACTGGTAAAATAAACTTTTAAAGTGAAAGAAAATTTGAGGGAAAAACAAGGTGTTGAGAAAGAATGGTTGCCTGTCCATCGGCTGAGGGAGTGCAGGCGTCGCTCCAGTGGCCATGACGGAGCAGAACACTGTGATGGCATGAGACTGAGGAGCTGTCAACACAGCCAGGGCAGGACAGACAGACAGATGAACAGAAGAGAAGTAGACGATGGAACTGTCAGCAGAGCCGGGGAGGGATGGAAGGACAGGAAGATACTTGGATGGCCTGACAGACAGGAATAAGAGAGCTTGAGTTGTTGTCAGTTTTTCCCCAGGAGGATGGAATATACGCAGCTGACAGGTGGAGAGAAGGAGATGTTAATATCAATAAACAATATTTTTTTTCCCTGACAAATTCACAATGCGGTCTAATTCGCAGCACCAAAGGTGAATGCTGTGACAGTTTATCCTTTAACTCCACAGTGATGCATTTAGTAAAAGGAATACTTCACCGATTAGCATTTAGCTTTGTATTACTAGAATAGGGGTAGTATTTTTGAAAAATTGTGCTTCCCAACCTCAGTTTCTTCTTCATTCTTTTCTTTGTTACGTGCCCACCAGTGACACTTGGTCCGAGCCTTGAAGCTGCAATGCTAATTACGCACTTTTTAGACCCACTCATAGGAGGACGGGACCTTATTCCCAGAATGTAGACAGTGTCCGCCATCTTTGCTAACAGTTACGCTAACAGGACCAAGTGTCACTGGTGGGCACGTAACGAAGAAAAGGGAGGGAAGAAGAAACTGAGGTTGGGAAGCACAGTTTTTCAGAAATACAACCGAGTTATTCTAGTAATACAAAGCTAAATGCAAATCGGTGTAAAGTATTCCTTTAAATCCAACCTCAACCTTGTGTTAGCATCGTTCAGATAACCCGTCGTTTGGTTAGTCGTTTGGTTTACAACAGCGACTCATAGCTTTGTCTTCTTCTTTTTAAGAAGACAAGTTATAACACTGAAGTATAAATTTGCTGACAATAATTACCTCGCGACTATTGCTGCTCAGGAACATGTTAGCATAGATCACTGTAAGAACTAGAAATGTATTATTTTCCTACTTCTACTGAAACTGAAGCCAAGCTCATCTGATCGCAACAAATGTTCCTCATTAGTTTTCAACAGCGCAGAACAATTAAA
Organism: Solea solea; assembly: GCF_958295425.1. Lineage (NCBI taxonomy): Eukaryota > Metazoa > Chordata > Actinopteri > Pleuronectiformes > Soleidae > Solea > Solea solea. Next base: position 9,809,528 of record NC_081151.1, read on the forward strand.
CAGAAAGGGGCAGCGGGGTGGCGTGTTGATTTGGGTAGCTGGTCATTACCCAGAAGGCCATTCACCCTGCTGAAGTGTGCTTCAGCAAAACACTGAGGCTTTAGTGGTTTGTATCACTCTCACCCCAGAGAGAAAAACACGGAGCATATTCACCCTATTTTTATCAACAGGTCTTGACATCTACTTTTATTGTATTTGCATTTTCTGTTTGTTCTGCTTTAGTCCTTTTTTTTTTTTTGCTTACTGTTACAACCTGCTACAGCCACCACTCAGGGCCGCGCACAAAACCAGCCCCCTCCCTCTGGAAATCACTACCCCAACCCCTCCATGACTGTTCTGACCTCTCCTCATTCAGATCACTCCTCAAAACTCACCTTTTTCGAGACTGCTTTTCATGTTTCATTGTTTTAATTTATTTGTATAGCTTTTTTTCCTTTTCTAAATGAATTCTTGGGCATTTAATATAAAGCGACTGTGAGTTCATGAAAAATAATTATTGTAACTGCTGTGAGTCAAGAGTGCTGGCACACGAACCAAGTAAATCTGTATGACGTCCCATATGTGTATGAAATGCTTCTGCAAATTAAACGTTGCCAGTGCTCGTTTCCAGCTGTCAGAGTTCACTGAGCACTTTAAATACACAGGGATTGATGCGACCCTTGCGATGCCCCTGTGGTGCTTTTCATAAGTATGAAAACAGCCAGAGTGGAAACTACTCCAGACCTGTATAGTATGGTGACATCTGCAACTTTTTTGATAAACTTTCCCCTCCATCCTACGCTGAGACACCACAATAGATGCATGTAAAATAAACACAATTTTAAAACAAGTAAGCAATGGATTTTCTCCCTGATGTGAAGTGATCACTACACAAGTGCAATCCGTCGCCTGTGGGTTCCCATGGCTCCATCTTCTATGCTCACTTTGAGCGTGCACTGATCCACCCCCACCACCTCTCTGGATCATGGGGAACCCAATAAGACATTTTTTTGTCTCCAACTGTTATGCTATCCCAGGGCACAGCAGCTATCCAACATCTTCACTTTTTATGACTACAGCCAGCAAAGAGAGTTGCCTGACGTATTGCATATTGTTATTCATGTTGCCTCATACTGTATATATGTCTACGGATTTGAACTGCGCAGCTTCCTGCCGAAATATTGTTTTGATTCAGACTCCAGCTACCTCAACACACCATAGTGAAATCTTCATACAATTATAACAAATGAAATTGTGTCGCTACCATGACATTTTCCTTCTATTCTTACATTGAAAGTCAACTTGCCTCCTTTGTACTGGTTTTAATGATATTCACCCCTAGTAGAGAAACTAGATCGAATGTTATACAAGTGTTAACAGCTCCAGTAAAGACTGTGCTCGTAGAAACCGTCGAAATGTCAGCTGGAAAACTGTGTCTGTTAAACAGGCATTTAAACAGGTGAAGTCCTCCATGATCATCTGGCACAAGATGATCCTTTGGGTGTGCTGAGTATAGTTCTGAGACAGACAGTGGGTCTCGGGCCAGATGTGTGAATTTGGCAGGCTTTAGCCTATTGTCTGCGATGCACCTGATGCGTCTTTCTATGTGGTTATTCCTATGTGTATATACTGTACGTGTGTTGTACACCTCGACATTTATAAAAAGGTTGCTCCTTTAAATGCAACCCTATGCTGTTCTCCCCCCAAAAAAAGGAATACTTAACCAATTTGCATTTATCTTTGTAATACTAGAATAGGGGTGGCATTTTTGAGAAGTTGTGCTTCCCAACCTCAGTTTCCCCTGAGTCAAGAAATATCTTTTTTTTTGTTACGTGCCCACCAGTGACACTTGTTCCGAGGTTTGAAGCTGCAATGCTAATTCCGCACTTTTTAGACCCACTCGTAGGGGGACGGGACCTCATTCCCAGAATGTAAACAGTGTCCGCCATCTTTGCTAACAGTTACGCTAACAGGTGTCACTTGTGGGCATGTAACAAAGAAAAGAATGAAGATATTTCTTTGTCCTGTTAGCGGTCCTGTCCTCCTAGGAGTGGGTCTAAAAAGTGCGGAATTAGCGGTGCAGTTTCAAGCCTCGGACCAAGGCTCGGACCAAGTGTCACTGGTGGGCATTTAAGAAAGACAAGAATGAAGATATTTCTCGACTAAGGGGAAACTGAGGTTGGGATGCACAATTTTTCAAAAATACTAGCCGTATTCTAGTAATACAAAGCTAAATGCTAATCGGTGAAGTATTCCTTTAAATATGATTGGATTTGTGTGTGTGTGTGCATTTTCTGTTGTGAATACATGTGGGTATGTCCATGTCCTGCATGTGTGACCATAGCAGTCCCCACTTTAATGTTCTGGCACCTACAGGCAGGAGTGTGTGTGTGTGTGTTCTTTTTAGTAACTGCCACCATAAACTGCACACTTTACTGCACTTTCACTCTTCTCTCCCATAGTGTCAAAATCAATATCAGCTGTGTGGCTTCAGTCTTCATGCCATGACTTGTAGACCCAGAACCTTGTAGCTGTCTTTCCTTACATGATGCTTTAAGCGTTTCTTATTTTGTTTTCTAATTTAATTAAGGCACGTTTTGGTTTGTGTTTATGTGTCCCTTTTAGGTCTGACCGGTCACACTGAGGTGGTGAGGGTGGTCTTCTCCCCCGAAGAAATCAGCATTGAGGAGCTGCTTAAACGCTTTTGGGAGCGCCACAATCCTACACAAGGTAGCAACACGCATGCACACACAGTCCCTCACACCCGAATACTGCCCTCAAATAAGACCAGTCCCAAGAGGCACAGGGTGTATTAGAGCAGAAGGATGATGCCCAGACGTGTGCCTGAGTGTGCGTTGTGGTGGGGGAAGTCTCATGGGTGCAAGTCAATGCCAGACAGTGTTAATGTGTCTGAGATCCAGCCATCCATGGAGAACCAGGGAGCGACGCACCAGTGTGGTGCTTGTCCAAGCCCTAAATACAAAAAACAACCTCTGTGTTAAAGCATGTGCATTACATGCACTTTTATCCACTAAGAACAATGTGTGGAATGCATTTATCTTGCCATTCACATCACAGGTGCGCTTCTGTCTTTCAGTTTTATTGTGCTGTTTGATTTTAGGTGGGTTTATTTATGTCAGTCACAGGAAACGTGGCTGGTCTGATGGTGTAATATTTCTTCCTGTTAATTCAAACTTTTCATGGTGTTGTATGATGACGTGGTTCCTATTGTTACATTGCTTCCACTATAAAGTGAGCCTGACATTTGTGATGATGACATGAGCCCCGACTAGGAAAAACCTGTCTTGCCATCTCTCTGGGTCTTCTTGCTCACATGTTTTCCGTGCTCGCTGGAGAAGGTGATGTAAGAACATTAATGCACCAGGAGGGTGTGTGTGAGAGAGAGTGAGACTCTGCTCGCTCATATTGAATGAAGTGAGTGGCCTGACAAGTTGGGACGAGATCAAAGATTCATAGGCCAGACCTTCAGCTTTAAAATGGGCTTACACACACACACACACTCTTGTGTCACTTCTGTCTTTTTTTTTCTTTTTTTTTTTTACATCAACCATGATTTCACTAAAATGTCTGCCCCTTTTTTTTGAACATCTTTCAAAAAAAACCCAGCTCACACTTTCTCTGCATTTCCCTTCCCCTCTCCAGCTGGAGGTGGGTTTACAGCGGGAGAGCACGGCGAGCAGGAACTACCGAGCGTCGAGGTTCATTTGAGAAACCACGAGAATGCCAGTCAGAAGAGATTCTTCTCCCGTTCTCTGTAGCCAAGGGCCAGAGACGCATTTTACTGTGGGCAAAGGCACAGGCAGAGTTAAGCCAACATGCCACAGGGCGATGAGGCCAAAAGAGTAGTCATGCATTTCCCCTGACTCACTGCCTTGTCTCATCTCATATTTTATTAATGCCATGCAGCTTATTGTCTACGTATTCTGCTATAGTTTGGGGTTTTTTTTGTTTGTTTTTTGTCACAGTCAAGACCAGCTGGCATGTTTTGAACCCCATACTCACACGCATGAATTTTCAGCCTTGATGTTTTCATCTCTGCCACATCTGTTTTCCCCGATTCCGGGCATCATGTCTCGCAGAAAGTCCTCTGATTTGACAAACGTGGTGTGGAGAGGTGGAAAAGTTGGCCTGCTTGGCTGTGCCTTCACGCAAGCTTAGGCTCCCAATTTGTTCCGTCCACCTTGGAGTTGGGCTTAAAAGAGAATGGATAAATTATAAAAAAAAAAAGTTTGCTCCTTTGCCTTTTAACTGCCCAGATTCGCTTGAGCTCATCGTATATGGAGATGAGCCATGGAACATTATGAATTCTGTTTCTCCTCACACGTGTCAACACAGAGCCCATCCTGCTTATAGACGCTCATGAAGCATCATGCATATACATATTCAGTAGCATGCATTACTTCTTTTTAATGTGTGGGTGTGTAGCTGCAATAGTGTGTGTGCGTGTGAGTTTGTGTTTGTGTTTTTGAGATCTGTGCCTCCCTGCTTCGCCTTAGTTCAAAAGGGTTTAGTCCCGACAACGTGATGTAGTGCTGCGTCAGCTCCACCAATCCCGGCCTGGATAGCAACATTAGCAGCCAATCAGAAACTCCCAGCAGCCTTTGCTGTGTGCCCTCTTTCCATATTCAGCAACACTAGTCTCAATCTGCTGGCTTCCCTGGGAAGTTGCATAAAGACCCCTGATTTAAGACGCTCCCATATTATAAGTTTCTCATGTCTGCATTATGACAACTCCTCTGTAGCGCAACTTTCCCTCACGCGAGTGGAAAACACTTGAGCGCGGTGAGCGACTCTCCGCAGCCCCAGTGACACCCACATGACGGAGGATAACGGCAGCTCTCTTTCATCATCACTATATTTGGGGAACATTGATTTGATGTGTTCGGAATCGTCGTCGCTCGAATGCAAACACATTGTGCTCTTGAGCACACGGCGCGCCTATTACCCGCACGTTTTCGTACGCCAGCCTACGGTTCCCCTCACATTATGCACAAGCGGCTCATTATGCCTGCTCATAGACAGCTTTGTGCATGAATGCGAATAAGCGCACACACACACACACACGCATACATGCATGCACAGAGCGCACACAGTTGCACCAATGACATGTCAGGGTTTTTTTTTTTTTAACCGAATGCTTCCTCAGAAGTCTGTGGGCCCTGTTTCACTCACTGCATCTCCCGTGGAAGATAGAGAGAGACTGTACCCACTTCTTTAACCTGCACCATGGAAACTCACCCTCTTTATTTTCCCAACCTATTTTATATTTTTATTTTAGGGTCACCTGTGATCCTCCCCAGCCCTTTACAATGATTCTCTCTCTCTCTTTCACTCCTTCCCTTCCCGCTGATAAATTCTTTCCCATCTCCCGCTTTCCTCCCGTCTCACCCTAGACCTCTCCTTCCTCACCCAGCCTCACCTGTCCCCACCTCTGCCCCCCCCCGTGCAGTCAGCGGAGCAGAGGGGGCAAGTGAGTGAGCAAAATGGCCCAAAACCCGTCAGCACATCCGCATCGCGGCTCAGAGCCCGCTCTGCTCCCCGAGGCCATCCGCTCATCACACAAACACACTTGCATCCACTCACTCCTCTTTTATCTCTTAGTCACCCCCCCCCACACTTTCCTCTTCCTCCCCCCCCTTTGCCGCCCTTCATCTTAACAATCGCGGCTTTCCCCCCTCCTCCTCTTTGTTTCCTCCTCATCTCTTTTCCTCTCCTTTCCTTCCTCCTTCCTTTATTCCTTCCATCCTCTCTCTCTCTCTCCCTCCCTCTCTCTCTCTTCTTTTTTTGAGGTCATGCAGTATTTATGGTGCGGGCTGCTGTTGCTGCGTCAGTGAACAGGCATCACAGGCACACGCCGGTGCACACAGAAACGCAAATGCACAGCTAAGATGGCTGACGCGGCTGCCCTCGTTTGATAGCGCTTCCACGTATACGTGCACGCTCGCCCTTGTAGGTGGAGGAGTCGCGTGGTAGGAAAGAGTTATATTCCACACATATGCACATACAGTATAGGCAAAGACCATATCATACCCAACCCCCCCCCCCAACCCTGCTCGACCCTCCTTCTCTCCTTTTCTCTTTCTTTCCATCTCTCTCGCCCCCCCAAAAAAAAAGGAAGAAGAAGAGAAAGTGTTTGTTATTTTTTGTAAAACGCCTTGGAAAAGTTGGGGCAAAATAATCTTAGTGTTACACAACAGAAATAGCATTCACACATAGAATATAAAGGTCATTATTTGAGCAGTCGTCAACCTGCTAAGTCATGCTGAGGCGGCAGTTACTTTCTGACAATTGAAATGAGCTTGAATATTCCGTTTATATAATATCTTCACCCCAGCTGGCTGCGACACACGCCAATTCCCAGTTGGGGTACCTCCGCGTCCCTCGTGTGTCACCGCGTCCCTTAATTTAGGGGTGTCTCTCCTCCATCTTAAAGCCAAACCCCACAGGATCTGACCTTCACCTCTGACCTGCGACCTCTGCCACCCCCACACTTCTAAGTCAACCCCGTCCTTCTCCCGTGGTTGGCTGAGAATGGCGTGCTCATTACCAGGTGTCATTTATTTCACCCTCACACACGCCGACGGCCCTAATTTATGGAGATTGCGGCACGTGTGTGTGTGTGTGTGTGTGTGTGTACTGCGTGGGGGTGGAGATCCATTCGATTTTGCTGAGGTTTCCAATTTTGCTTTTTTTTCTTCTTTTTAAAGTCGTCTTTTCTTTGTAAAAACAACATTGTTCTTTTCTTTTTGTGCACTTTTTGCGTAGAAATCCAAACTCTCACAGAGAGAGAGAGTTAAAACAGTATGGGAGAAAGAACTAGTGAGAAGAAAGAAATGATTAGATCTCAACCTTAGCTTCATTTGTTGATTAGAGACAAAGAATTCAGTTTTGGTGACATTTATAGTAAAAATACTCACAAATATACAGAACATAGAGTTAAAGTGCTGAAAACCTTAATCTGAAATGAATGCAACTGCCACGTGTGCTGTGAAATTAAGCATCACACAAAATCAGATGAATCAGAATAAAGATTTATATTCTAAATGCACACAGCAGTAGAAAAACATCAGTATTTTCTTACACATTTGGCCTGCAGAGAAGTGACACTGACTGGAAGAATACAAACAAACAATTTATAATTAAGTGAAAACCCTTTTTTAAATGTGACTAAAATACCCCCTCTCTTCCAAAATCTGGATCATGCACGTCACCGAATCTGGATATCCTTTAATATTTTTCTTGAACGGCAAACATTTTATTATTATCATCCCACATAATATTGTTTGGGATTTCATTAGCAGGGACTGCATTTTTCGCTCTCACCCCGACTGATTTTGGATGCAGCTAAAAATAAAACGGCACAAGTCACAGAGCTCTGACAACATGCCCGGGACCATGAAGTGATCATGTAAGAGAGCATGGATATAAAAAAAACAAAAAAAAACATCAACTCAGGAAGTTAGAGAGCACTGAGGAAAAAATGTAAATAAATGAGTTATCTACACAATTAGTCATAATATTGTACAGTTTCAATCTCACTACAAGCCTTGATATAATATATTTTGCACTCTTGCTCCCTCTCTCTGTACACATATATCTATATATATATATATATATATACATATACATACATATATGTATGTATGTGTATATATGTACATATATACATGTATATGTATTATGAATATATATATATATATATAATTATTTTTATAGCTGAGGCGCACACACACACACACACACAGTGCTGCTATTGGTTTAAGGTTGGTTCAGTATGTGTAGTATCACCATCTGACAGCCAGCAGAGCATCACTTTCTATTTGCCTTTGCATTTGCATATGTCACATACCCTATATATATATATATATATACATACACATGTACTATGCACTTACAATTCATTTGTGTGTGTGTGTGTGTGTGTGTATTTGCACGTGCTGGAAATTGTAGTGCATCTGCGAGGGATGCTCTCTCACTATTCAAGCGCCGTACTCTGCCTCTGTCTCCAGCCCGTCAGGAGCAGCTTACATAAGAACAGGGCAAAAATAGCAGCTGAGAGCGAAGAGGAGGAGAGGACTCTGCCTGCCTCGCACGCATGCAGTCATAACAGGACCACAGGGCACAGAATCACAATCCTGAGTACTATCCTGCACACATAAACACACACACACACACACACACTCGAGTGACAATAGAGTGACAATAGAGTGGAGATGGCCATAACTGGTCAGCGTCAATATTTCAACGTGTGCAAAGGCAGGTGTCTTGCCTCCTGACCTGAATTGGGTGAAGTTAGTTTCTGCTGAACATCCGTAGCGACGTGGATTCAAAGAATGAAGACGTGAAATACAAAGCTCTATGCCCTAATTGGTTCACATTCACACTCTTAAGTATGAAAAAGTCACTAATTACGCAGAACCAGACACTGACAACAGCTTGACTGCCCAAATGTTTATTTCCTCATCTCTGCAATTAAAGGATTTTATTTTACCTTATTTCAAATCTTCTTTTGGTTGGTTTTTTTTTTGACAGGAAATGAGGGAGAGGTTGTGCTAATCTCAGCTCTGACGGTTGTTAACAGATGAGGGATCTGCGTGAAAGACAGCAGGGGAGAATAAGCCGGGGTCAGCTGAGTGGTGGAGGCAGGGCCTTGTGAAAGTGTGACACACATTGGTACAGTGACCTAACACTTTGTCCTTCCTTTTTTCCAGTTTTCATAGCAGGCTACGTGCAATTTAACCCGAGTATAGCTGCTCACCATTTCGTCTTATTTCTGTGCATCCTCAGTGTCCCGCTGCATGGTTTGTGTCTGCCCGTCCTTATCTTTCACCGCTCTTCAGGCAAGGGACGCACAGAAAAGATATTGCAGTATGAATTTGCACGACTGATCTTTTTTGCATCTGAAAATGAGAATTGAATATTTTTATTGAGCACAAGTCTAGATTTTACAGAGTTGCATGAAACCTTGGAAGGTTTAAAGATGACAATGCCAAAAAGTGTACTGTACTGTGTACAGTTTTGTGCCTGAATGTTAGAGAAAGCACCCCCTCCCTCCCACGTCTCCCTCCCTCCCTCCCTCCCTCCCTCCCCAGGAGGTGCCCTCCCACTTTGTCTCATTTTTGCATCCTTTTGTGTCGAAGGGGTTACTTATACATTTTCTGATTTAGAGGTGCGGCAATTAATTAATATTTGTGGCTTTTGTGGGTGTAGGTCGATGACCCCCAGAGGCGGCGTGTGTGCATACGCGTGTGCATGCGTCCTGACCCGTTGGCCCCTCCCCTTTTGTCCACCCCCCATTACCCTCTGCTTTCAGAGGCAAGGCTCTCATGCATAATGCAGGGAGAACAGGGAGGCTCTCATTAATAATTACTACCACCTTTGATGGATGGAGAAAATAACGATGGGGGCTGTTGAAAATGGAGAGAGCGACAGGGTGGTGGAGGCGGGAGGGGAGAAGCGGGAGTTTTTGGGTGGTATTGTTGCTGGTATAAGTTCTTTGAGGGCTTCTTGAGGATGCTTATGGGGGATGAATGTAGAGTTTGTGTAATATCATCAAAAGCAAGGCTGGTGTTTTGGACGGTGTAAAAAAATTTTGGGTCTTGTGATGGCGGAGGGAGCTCTGAAGATGAGATTCAAATGAACTGTGTTTCCGTTGGAAATGGCTAATACTGGTAGCTGGGGCCACTGTGACGTCTATGACGTCGTCTTCAAGCACGTCTCTGACATGAAAAGTCTTTCCTGACTCTGCTTTTTCTTGTGATATTGAAGCTCTACCTTTTTTTCTGTGTGTGTGTGTGTGTGTGTAGGCTGAAAGATGAATTGTTCTCCAGTAAAATGACTTTAATCAAATTAAAGCAGTCAAATCATTAGTGTGATGATAAATGGATGGTTGTATAATAATCATAATTATTATGCATAATTTGTCCATACATAATCTTGTGTGTGTGTGTGTGTGTGTTACCTCTTTATGACCTTTTCTGACATAAAGACTGACCATGTCAGGACTGCTATGCCTCACGGAGACCGAAACCTGGTCTTAATGAGACATTATACACACTAATTTCTGAGACTCTGGTTAAGTTTATGTCTTTGATATAAATTGTTGTTAGATTAAGTTTGGGGTTAGTCGTCAACAACGGGTTATGGTTAGGTTTTGGGATGCGGCTTTTATTAGACTGTCCAAATAAATGGAAGTCGAAGCAAAAACCTAAACCAGTTGTCCACATAGCCAAGCACATGATCTTTGTGAGGACATTTTGGCTGGTCCACACAATTTTAACAGGCTTTTTGAGGATTAAAACCTGCTTTTTGGGTTAGAATTAGGTTAGGGTTAGGCATTTAATTGTGATGGCTAGGGTAAGGGTTAAGGAAAGCATTGTGTCTACGAGTGTCCACACAAAGAATGCAAAACCTGACTGTGTGTGTGTGTGTGTGTGTGTGTGTTGCTCAGAACCTCGGGGGTCAACAGGGGAGGTCAGAGGGAACAGCAAAGCTCCGAGGCCACGCAGCCAGCCTATCAGAGTAAAGGCTCTGGTGGTACGGCCGACGGTGGAGAGGCTAATGGTGGCCTTTGAAAGAGAGGGAGGCCTCCATTAGCCTCGTCGCTGCACTTCAGCGCTGGGAGCAAGATGGCCGTCTTCCAGCACTGCAGCGATGGAGGGAAAGAGCGTGAATGGAGAAATTAAAAGAGTGGAGAATGATTGGAGACGGGAGGAAAAAATATAGATAATTTGATTGCTTTGTATAACTAGAATAGGGGCAGTATTTTTGGAAAAATGTGCTTCCCAACCTCAGTTTCCCCTGAATCGAGAAATATCTTCATTCTTTTCTGTGTTACGTGCCCACTAGTGACACTTGGTCCTGTTAGCATAACTGTTAGCAAAGATGGCGGACACTGTTTACATTCTGGGAATGAGGTCCCGCCCCCCTACAAGTGGGTCTAAAAAGTGCAGAATTAGCGTTGAAGTTTCAAGCCTCAGACCAAGTGTCACCAAATCACAGCTTTAAAAGTTGTAATAAATGGTCCAACATTGTATTTGACTAAATACAACTACCGTTGACTCCCTTTTATTATAGTTAGCATCTGTTGAAGGGAGCACCAGCTGAGATGAAAATGGAGGGATAAAGAAAAGTGTATTTTTTCCTCCATGTTTACAATCTTCCATTCTGTTTTACTCAGGGCTGCAAGGGAACATTTTAAATGTGTGTCATTTTCCATTTTTCTTTTTAAAAAATACACACGAATGAGAGTATAAAATCACATTTGACAGAATTTAATATGGTCTGAGGCGAGAACATAATATGACGCGAGTGAGTTCATTCACTGTTGGTCCGGATGAAGATCGCTAGCTATTATATCTGAACAGACTGGGTCACACACACTCGGTGACACCCGACAGTGTAAGATAACATTTCATCGTAAGAGAACATGATATGTAGATGACTGTGTCAGGGAGATGTCAGCATCGTGTGGCTTCAGCACGTCTGCACAGTCAGGAAAACCGTTTCTCTCACACGCATATGAGATATTAACTATAGTGCTGTCAGTTTTTTATCACGAGATTAACGTTCTTTTTGGCCTAGCAAACTTTGTAGTTTTTTTTTCTCTCTGTATCCAACGCAGCCTGGATCAGTTCTGGACGCACTTCCCCACATCCAAGTAATGATGTATGCAATGTTACCAACCAAGCTGGCAGACCCCCAAACTGTCATAAGGAGACCACCGAAGACCGCTAGCTCCTTTAGCTCGGGTTAGCTCGTTACGGCAACAACACGTTAAACCGCAGGCCTCCGTCTGCGTTGAAGAACGGCACTTTATTCACAGCACTGCAGGGTGATACACAGCCTCTCTTATTATTGTGCGGCTCTCACAATAAGAGGAATAACTCAAAATATGCAGGGGGACAGAGATATTGTCTCGATAAATAAAAAAAACATTTGCACAGAGCAGGCCGGTCCACTTTTCTATGTTGATAAGAGCATTAAAATGAGAAAAAATAATGGGACAAAAAGAAATCAAGGGACATTTAGAGTAGATAAAAATGTACATTTAATTGCGATTAAATATTTTAATCGTTTGACAGCACTAATTAACTATTATTTAAATATTTAAAGCTTTGATTGGCGGTAACCCTTATCCCCAAAGGAAATGATGTCAGGAAACAATAATCATAGACTATATACATTTTTGGCAAGGCAATGTCATTGTTTAATTTATGTTGTGTTGTATCGACGGCTCCCATCTCAGCTTCCAGTTGATAGACCAGACACATTGAGCTGTACTGAAGTGAAATAGAAATGTCAAGAGAGAACCCTTATCTCTGATTAGTTGAGATAAATGTTTCATTGTTTTTAAAGCGGCTCTGTTAATATTGACGAAGGTCAAACATCACATATCTATGAGCTCCTCTCAGTCCCTCAAAGAGCTCTCTTCAGCTCTTTGTTAGAGGTTTACAGCTCGCAAAATTTACTGTTTTTGATTCAGGCCCTCGCCACTCTCATCATCATCCTCGTTCCCGGCCCCAGCAGCCGGCTCATTTCATCAAGGAAGGCTCTGACAGCCTCCTGTAGCCACCAGCCAATAGACAATGTCAGCAACTATGTGATGAACCTAGAGGAGAGTTTAGCAGCTAAAAAAAGCCAGATACATCCCTCAGGAACTGGTGGAGAGCACAACACAGCTACAAGGAGAGGGAATGTTGGACTTTGGATGGAAAAACACAACTCCAGGGTTTGGTGTAGTGGAGAAGAAGACCTAGTAGAAGAAGACCTGGATTTGTGACGTTTGCATGTTCTCCCCGTGTGTGTGGGTTTTCTCCGGGTTCTCTGGTTTCCTCCCACGGTCCAAAAACATGCAGATTCGGGCGGATTAGGAAAATTGGACCCTCTAAAGTGGAGTTGATGGTTGTTTGTCTCCATGTGGCCCTGTGATGGACTGTGACCCGTCCAGGGTTTACCCCACCTTTCGCCTCCTGTGTCAGCTGAGATTACCCCTCTTGCATGGAGGATAAAGCAGTAGGAGATGAATGAATGTGTAAATAGGCAAAATGTTCGTTTATCATCATTTATAAGGTGATTATTATGTGTCCAGCTTGTTATGCTTCACCCAAAATGGCCAACAGAATTTAAAAATCATTAAATAGACGCAATTGCTGAACAAATACACAAATATTGAGCATCCACTGACAGAAGCAGAGCGAGATCCTCATGTCCTGTACCACTGATCTTGGCTCCTTTGTTTGGACTGGAAATCGTTGTCCAAAGCTGTAGTTGGACCCGACCTAAGTGACAGTGGCAGGAACAAAGCCAGTATCACTGTCAGTGGGCTGAAGGGCCAAGCTGTTGAAATCGAAACAGAGGAACACACACTTGCCACTCGGCCGTGCCCATTGCGAGAAGACCAGAGGTCGAGGAAGACGAGGATTACGCAGGCTAGATTAAGATTAAGGAATGATTTTCTGATGCTGCTGCAGCAACAGGAAATAACGGCTGGCTGTGAAAGGTGGCGAGTGGTGACGACAGGGAGGAGACGGCTGTAGATGGACGCGAGAGCTCCAGTATTTTGTAGATCCTGAAAACCACAGAGGTTTAAAACCCAGTTACATGAGCCCTTACACACCTACACACTGCAGGCCTCTCTAATCACAACCCAACACTGCCGCCATCTTTGAATTCATTTAGCTTTGTCACTTTAATGTGCTGAATGATGAGGTTATCTGTCAAAATTGTTTCTTTGCACTTATTGTGCTGATCTCTGCGGGTGCCTTATTTTCCTTTTGTGTATGTGTATGTGTGTTTTTTTTCACGCAGGCATGAGGCAACTGAACGACCACGGCACTCAGTACCGCTCGGCCGTTTACACGTCTAACCCTGCTCACCGGGAGCTCGCATTGAAGAGCAAAGTGGCCTTCCAGCAGGTATAATACCCACTGCACACACACACACACACACACACACACACACACACAGCGCACATCACAGGGTTTTATTATGCCATTTACTCTAACGCCGAGTTACCACAGCACGTGTAAAGTCAGCAGCATGCGTTTAAAAAGTCTTTAAAAATGTGATTTTTGTCATTTGTTATTTTGATACAACGCTCCCTTTTTTAAAGAATTAAGTTTTGGTGTTTATGTGTTTTAATGTAGTTTTATAGCATCAGCAAACCAAAGAAAAATAGGCATAATGAAATGTTGTTGTCCTGTATAACGGCTAAGGTCGAGGCTGAGCTGGGGTTGGGATTTGAATGACAAGTGAAGGTCTCTGGAGTGGTAACCTCTGCAAGTTGGATAATTTTTCAGTTAAGCAAATCCATCTCTATGCTGTTTATTTCCATCTTCATTTCATCATTGTCCATTCGCTTAAACAGAAAGAGAGGAACAGGGTCGGCAGGTCATCGAAACTCATTTCTAAATCTTTATTCTCTCAATGGCACACGCGTCGCTCCTTTGTTCTCTCCATCCATCTGTCCGTCCATCCATCGTCGATCCCTCCATCAGTTGGAATTGTCCGTCGCTCTCCTCTCTAAATGGTATTCATGGACAGGCTGGCAGGGTGCAGAGGGGAGCAAATTATGATCGCCATGGTTACTTAGGACACTGGGGGTCAGCAGTTACAGGCCATAGGGCCGCGGTGTTGCCATGACAGCAACCTCCCAACCTTGGCCTTGGGCTGGGGTCAGAGGTGAGAGAGGAGTGGCAGCTGGGACCGGTAAGGTGGGGGGAGGAGGCAATCAGATCAGAGAGCCATGACTGACAGGTTATCAACGTATAGTAAACACACACACACACACACACACACCAAATGCATTGAATTAGCAGTAGAAAGTGGAGCGGTTCTGCTACACAAAGGTGTGTGAGACGAGCGAGAGGAACGCAAAGATGGCAGTTAAACTAATGTTAAGCAATTCAAAGACGGAGAAGAGAAAGAAGAGAAACTTTTTTTTTATTTTCTTGACTTACTCTTTGACACTCAACACAGCAGTTGTTCTTCAAATGTATATATTTCCTCTACACTTGACGAAATCTCAATCTCTCTGACAGAAACACTGACACTGCGATGCATTCATATTTACTGTGAGTTACAAACACAGACAGTTCATTCAAAGAAAATACATTAAATTATTGTCAAAAATAATTATACATGACAAGAAATCACTACTCTATAAATATGCAAATAATCCAGGGTTAATATCAGAGCACAGAAAGGAAGTAAAAAAAAAAAAAGGCGCACATTTCTCCACATCCAGACGAGAACCAGTACTCGACGCTATTCTCCTCCTTCTCTCCCAACCAACGCTGCTGACGCTGCCGATCTGTCAGCCACTTTTTTAGTGGCACCTCAGTTTCGTCCGGGGGCCGCCGGGACACATGTCTTCTCAAAGCAGCTGACACGCTCTGAACCAAAATGGCAGCTCTCTGCCCTGAAATGGCTGCCTCGCCGCATTGATGCTGAGTCTAGAAGGAAAAAGAAAAAAAAAGAAGAAGAAGAAGCCTGGTGTGAAAATGGCATTGGTTCTAAGAAAGGGTTTGATCCGTGTGTCTGTCTGTGCCCATGAGGCTGGATGTGTGTGTGTGTGTGTTTCTCATCTTTTACAAGTGTGTTCACGTTTGCTTGAGTGAGTGGAGGCGATCTAAGGTGACCAAAGATCATCAGTCATCACAAAATCCCTCATTCCATGTCGCTGCCAATCCATTACACACACACACACACACTGAGACATACATTTGGCACATGCAGGCACAGCCCAATGAATAATTAACCCATACTTAGAGTTTCTTCTTTAGGGCTTTCAGTTTCTTAACTTCAGCACTGGAGGTGGGGGAGTTTGGAGGTGGGGGGGGGGGGGGGCGGTGGGGATAGGGAGCGAGGCAGAAAAGCTTGTTTAAGCGCGAGAGCAGAGAGGGGGAGAGGGTTGAGGAGAAGGGAGTTCTCCATAATGAAATTTGAAATTTGCAGAACATCAAAGGCTTCTGTAGCCAAGCCTCTGTGGCAGCAGAGCAGAGAGGAGGAGTGCATCTCTCCCTCTGTCTGCCCCATCTCTCACTCTCTCTTTCCCTTTCCCTCCATCGCTCCCTTTTCTGCACTAAAATGTGTCTCCCCAGAGCTGCATGTGGGGGGGGGGGTAAAAGAGAAGGGATGGGAAGAGTTGATTAGGAGGAGAGTGCAGGGTGGGGGTGGGTCAGAGATGGGTTAGGGTTTAGAGGAAAAAAATTGGGAGAACAGGGGTTCTGAGTGTGTGTGTGTGCATGTATGGAACAATAGGTTTTATCAAGCCAGCTTGAATAGTGTGTCTGTGTGTGTACATGCATGTGTGTTGGGCCTCGGAGGGGTGAGTGTGCCCTCTGATAAGGCATCCTCACGTAATGAGCTTGAAAAGGGGGGGAAAGAGGGGAAATGCAGGGTTTTGGATGATGCAAAGAAAAAAAAAATCCTGGGGATTGTTTGGGGCTAGAAGTATTGAGGAGAAGCCTCTGGGTTTTTAAAAAAAAAAAGGGGGGGGCACAACATCAGGAGGTTTCATAATCAAGCTTGAAGTCGTCCTTTTTGGAAAGTCTTCATAAGTCGTCCGCCCCTTTAATCTATTAATCTTTCACATTTTGGATTCCGTCTGTGCTTTATTCAGGAAAATGTGAAATCTGAAAGTATCGATAACAATCGGGCATCTGGCCCAGATCCCTCGTAAAAGTAGGATAAAAGGTAATAACAGTGTTGCTTTGATGCTCGTAAATAACTTTTTTTCTTTTTTAAAAATCATGTTCATGAAAACGTAGAAGATTCAGCTGCGGTGTTCGCCGTCTATTGATGTTGAGCTACGTGTCATCTACCTTGGGGGGGGGGGGTAAGGGAAGAAAAAATAAAAATACAAAACGTAGGGGCGCGCTCCTCCTCGCTCAAAGACTGGAGCGCTTGCATCTTTTCCTCCCTCTCAAAATGTAGGAGCGTTGGCTTTCCTCGCTCACAAAATGTAGGCGCGCTCGCTGAAGATTAGAGCCCCGCTAAAATGGATGCCCGACCCGCGTTGAGAGAGAGAGAAATGAAAAGAGAATGAATAGAGGAAAGAAAAAAAAAGTCCTCATCCTCTGTGCACAGACAGACGCACGGAAGGAACCACGTCCTCCAGCTTCCACACACACACACACAGTAGCAGTGCGTTGACATGTGGAGCTTTTTTAGGGAACCAAACTCAAACAAGAGACATAACGTTTGACTCTTAGTGTCTTTTATTTGTTTGTTTTTTCATCACTCGCTTCTTGCATGTTTCTGCACCATCTCTTTATCTGTCTTCCTCCTTTGACCTCTCTCTGTGTCACTCTCTCTCTCTCTCCCTCTCTCCCGGAGGTCATTGAGGACATGCATGGTGCAGCTGACTCGTTGATAAGTATCCTGTCCGACTAGAACCTCTATGTCTATTACCGGCATTTTACTATTGTTGTCTGCAGACTTCAAGTGTATTTACATTTTGGAGATGTTGAAGAGCTTTCCGTGCACATTTTTGTTCTCGTGTGCAGCTGCAGTAGGGGGGAAAAAAAAAAAACCCAGATCAAGTTTTTGTCATAAATACATAAATAAACAATTTATTTAACTAGACAAACGGGATTTTTGCACTTATACGTATTGTGCTTTTTTTTTTTTTTTGTCGTATTCAGAGTCCTTGAAATCCTTGAAAATGCTTGAATTTTAATGTGGTGTTGTCGGTGTTTGAAAAGGGCTTGAATGTTTGGATGGAGTGCTTGAAAAACACTCGAAACAGGGACCGTGTTTCTTTCACAACAAACCGCTAATTGGCTGAAGAGTTTGCTTAGGAGCTGAAGGAGGAAGATATGTTGAAGAGTGTCGATGAGAACCTGAAACTCACTGTTGTGTGCGATCACAACTATGATAAAAACCTGATTTTTGGTCATTCACATAAATGTACCACACACTGTACGGTGCTGGAAAGGTGCTTGAATTTGATTAAGTGTACAAACCTTCTTGCAGATCGTTCATTTTACTGCACAGGATTTAGGATGGGGCTGAGAATTTTGCAATTACCTGTCCCCAAAATTCTAATAATCCAACACCAGTATCTGTTCCACCGCTGCTGAATTATTGCACGTGCGTCATGTGTGAAATTATAGCCCTGTCAGTTAATATTTGACTTTGAATCTGTGATGAAGACGCGAAAGAAACAGTAAAATATTGGTCAACAGTGCGGTATCAGCGGTGCGTTTTTACCATGAGTCATCCGTGTCACAGAGGCTCTGTCCCTTCCCCACCACTCTGCAGCCATAGGCCCACTGAGGGAGAACGAGAGAGTCACAGGACAGTGGGTTAAGGAAGAGGAGAAGAGTCTACACTCTCTCCTCTTCCTCCTCTGCCACCTCCGCCCTCTCTCGGGGGGGTGTCACGTCCTATTTGTGTCCCGGAGCCGACTGTCCCGGTGATGGCCGTGGCAAGGGTGGCTCTCTCTCTCTCTCTCTCGCTTGGCTGGATGGCAGGGACGACTTGGTCGCACGAAGAGATGGTTCTGTGTTCACATGGGGGGGGGGGGGGGGGGGGAGAGAGGGAGAAGGGAGAGAGGGAGATAATGAGAGAGAGAATTTAGCAATGGGGGAAGATGTAGGAGAAGAAAGGAGGAGAGAGAGAGAGGGAGAGATGCACTCGTTCAGCCATGTCTTTGACAGGGGAGTCTTTCCGACAGGCGTGAAGAAAGGAAGGGCTGAGTGGGCTGAGTGAGCTCAGCCCTGGACACACACACACACATAGGAGGACACTGCATTGACGCACAGTATATTCATTTCCTTAAGATGAACCCGAGCATTATGCCGAATCATAACCACAATCACCATCGTCTTGGACCTAAAGGCCTTAAAAGGACCCGTATTAGGTGGTGATTAGTCACAGGTTCTGTTGCTTTTTGTGACACTACAACTGAGTGAAGGACACACACACACACACAACATTTCCTGTGTTTATTCCAGTATTCTCCCACACACACATACAATGTCTTCCCTTCATGTTTGCCATTTTTTATCCTCCACATTTCTTCCCTCCACTCTGCTGCAGTGAGATAGAGAGACACACACACACACACAGAGAGAGAGAGAGTGAAAGCAAAGCCACGTAAGGTTATACACAGTGGCGTGACGCCATGCATTCTGATTTATGGATCTAAAATGGCCGCCATGTTGTGACTGCTGTGGAAGGGCTGGATGGAGAGTGAGAGTGAGAGGGAGTGGTGCGGGGCTGAACTAGATTCCAGCCTCGAATATAAGCAGACCTTCTCTCGGACGGTGTGTTCCGCTCACGTGAAGCATCCTTTGCCCTGGAGGGGTTCACCGCCACAATGCTTTGCTGGTGGTGACTGACTAATTAGGCCACGGTGCACAAATCTCCATGGTCATGCAACGGCAACGCTCTTAGGGAATGGGCTCGTGTGACAGCCCCCGGTGCGTCTCTAATGTGCATTTCTAATGTAACGATGTCCGTTGCCTGTGACGCCCGCCGCCGCTGCATGTAGATGGCATGGCGGCGTGCGTGTAGTTTGTGGTCCTCACATTGTAACGGCAGCCACTGAGGACTTAGAGGTCAGCTGCTGCCTCAGCCTCTCTGTGGGGGCGCGGAGCTTTGATTTACTGACTCCACTGCATCACCTCCAGCAAACACACACAACACACACAACACACAACACACACACACAGCCAGTACCACACTGCCTCCATGTGGGCAAAGTGACACATTACCCTTTTGCCCTTCACTGACGTTCCCTCCTCTTACATGACGACACATGACGTTTTTTGGGTTTTTTTTTTAGAGTTATTGTATCAGTTCCAGCTGATCTGGCAGATTCCAGCAGGAGTAATTTATTCCGACACTTCCGTCCCTTCAGAAAAAGTGTCTTTAGCCACACATGGACTGGATAGATTATCTCCTCTCTGGCATAGTACAGCTTCTTTTCCTAAATAAACTGAAGATAGAACAGAAAAGGGGTGAAACTAATGTAAATAAATGAGAACTATACATTAATAAGGACACTAAAATGTTTGGTACTACTTTCAGGCCAATAAATTAAGGATTCACTACATTGAATTTTATTCCCGACGGTTGTTTGCACCGCATGAGACGAGACCGATGAACACAACTGAGCAGGGTGAAGTGGTGATGCAGTTCATGTTTCATCACGTCACGCAGTGTTGTCGTTTCCTCATCCTGTCATTGTCTTCGATGGCCATTTGGTGGCAGCAAAACAACCTGTGAACACATTATTGTGTCATCCTATTAAGTTACTAATAATCTCTGCTGCTTCACGACTGTGAGCCAATGAATTTATTTTAATACGTCCCACTATTGCCTCAATAGAGCATCAACCTGGAAACCTTAACTTGTATTTTTGCATCTATGTCAATATCCTGGCTGAGTCAGGACGTATGCAGAGCGCTGATAAGACCACGCTGAGTCTAGGTTGACTCAACACCCCCACGGTGCAGAGCTCATCATAACTGCACACACTTCCAAGTTGCACGCTACTTGTTGCACACAGACGGGTCCTCAGAGCGACGACTGTCAACTCTCAAGAGCACCGACCCAGCCCAAACCGGTGTTGTTAGATAGAGGAGGCTGCTCGGCACAGCAGGTACATCTTTGATTTATCTGTGAGGCGTTTAGAAAAGTCTCAAAGTTCTCAAAGAGAGCAGTCGACTCTCTGATGCCAAAGACTACAAAGACTGTTTCTTTCCTCTGTTTCTTATTCGAGCGGTACAGACTCTTTACTGTATGAGTCAGAGGTATTGAGAGTTCACACCCAACGCACCACGGAGTAGAGCAGTAGTTTGAAAGGCAGGTTCGCGGCGGTCTGTTCAAAGGGAGCCGAAACTTTCGGGACTTCAGCGATGGAAACAGGTGGCAGAATTTGAATTGAGTGACACGTGATTGATGTCGGGCCTTTTTCATTTGAAGTAGGAAAGCACAGGTGCAAAATCAAGTGAATAACGGTGGGGTTCCATGTGTTTCTGTCAAAACGGGTCCTGAATGCACTGAATAGAGCCGTCATTAATGGTGTGTGTGTGTGTGTGTGTGTGTGTGTGTGTGTGTGTGTGTGTGTGTACCAGGTATTACTAATGTTGTGGGGACCAAAACCTGTTTACACAGTCACATTATGGGGACTTGTCCTCCTTGTGGGGACAAAAAGCAAGTCCCCATAACGTAAATTACTACATTTTAAGGTGAAGATATGTTTCATGGTTAGGTTGAGGTTAGGGTTAGGGTTAGGGTTAGGATTAGGATTAGGCCAGTAGTAATTGTGGTTAAGGTTAGAGTAAGTCTCCAAGAAATGAATGTAAGTCAATGCAATGTCCCCTCAAGTCATGAATGTCGAACAACGTGTGTGTGTGTGTGTGTGTGTGTGTGTGTGTGTGTGTGTCTTTATCCATATAGGAGTTGGACGACAACGGTTACGGCGCCATCACCACAGAGATCCTGGAGGGGCAGCAGTTTTACTACGCCGAGGACTACCATCAGCAGTACCTGAAGAAAGTACCTCATGGCCTTTGTGCTCTCAGAGGTACTGGTGTCTCATGTCCCATTGGAGGCGGAACAGGGGAAGTGTGACATTAAAAAGAAAAAAGAGAGAGAGGGATCACTTTGTTGTCGTTTAGTCAAATTATCAATCCGTCACTATGCCCCAGGGAAATTTGTGAAACAGCAGTCAAGTAAAAAAAATAGTACATATGAATATATATATGTATGTGTATATATATGCATATATGTACATGAATTTTTCAGTTGAAAAAACAGAAAAAATAGTTAAGCACATTATTAATTCGTGATTAAGATGTTAAGTTATAGTTATTAACTTGTATTCCTGGACAGAAAAATTAGTTTTAGTGGTTGAATGTCGCACTTACGATTAACGATTAATCACGATTAATTTGGGACTTCTCAGAGAAGAAGCCCAGTGAGTCGGCTCAAATTTGGTTATAAAAGCTCAATTGTTAAATAAATAACAAGAACATTTTTAGTTTTTAAAAAGTAAAATATTGATGTTTTCAGTTGGTCTAATACATTAGTTAAGTGCTGTGTTATGTAAAAACACAGGATGAGAAATGAAAATCATAGGAGTTGAATAAAATTGTGTTAGAATTGAACCTGTTGTTTTTCATTGCCTTGCAGCAGCGGTCTGCTTCCATAGGGTGGCAGCATTTCTCCCAAAACAGCGGCCTAATGGTTAGAAATGTGTTGTACTTCTATTAAAGAAACAACATAAAAATAAAAGAAAAAGCAGCAGTTTGTTGGAGTTTCTTCCAGTCGTCAGCGTCCATTGTTGGATGCTTTTCACATAAATGTCTTAAATCCTTTAGTCATCGCATGACTTTTCACTTGGGAAATTTATGTCATTTTGTCTTGACGCTACAAGTGTGTGTGGGGGGGGACAAGTGAATGTGACTCACTGTAACTGACATATGCACATTTCTCATATTAGACGACTCACACTCATTATAGATAGAGTGACACACTCGAGGCACTCGTGTGTGCAATATGAAATCACCCTTTTCTTAAACTCTCGCTCTGCTCCCCCCAAACCCATAATTATGTATAAAGTTTTTTTTTTTACAACACATAATTAGAAATTAATTACAGCGCACCAATCAATTACAGACAAAGCATTGTCTGCCACGCTTGCTATAATTAAGCACATAAAGCCTAAAGCCCTTTTTAAAAAAAAAAAAAATGAAAATCACACTCATGCTTTGACTCCAAAATACAGAGATGATATCTGGAAAAAAAAAGGCTTCTCGGTCAACCACAGTTGTGTGATTCACCACGCTCTTGTTTTCCCCCCCTCCCTCTCTCTCTCTCTTCTATCTTTCTTTCTCTGTGTGCATGTGTCACATCCTGACACCTGTGTGTAGGTGTGGACCAGGGCACAGGTGCAGGTGCAACCTCTCAGGGCCTATTTTAATATTGGGACAGATATTTTTGCATGTGCCTGCATGCAGCAGTGTGTGCGTGCGTGTGTGTGTGTGTGTGCGTGCATGTGTGCGTGCGTGCGTGTGTGTGTCAGGGCATGCGAAGCTGCGGCTTGCTTGATCGAACCGCGCTGAGTGGTATGTGGTTGTGCCAGCGAGCTGTTTTCCAGCCCCTCGGTATTTTTTGCATGCTGTCACGTTCTCGTCGAGTGTGTGAGAGAAAGATAACCTTTTAATAAAGTGATCTTCATTTCCTCTGTTTTGAAAGGGCCCTAATCACGTCGAGAAATCGGTCTATCGTCAACAAGAGGGGCCTCTGTGACGCCGGGCATGATTCCATTTATTCCTGCCACATTACAGATAAGATGTTATGGAAAAACTCAGGCTACGAGTCTATTACGCGGAGGGGGCGGGGGCTTTTTATTGTCGATGCATTAAAGTGACGTTTAGAAGTGGCTGCACGACTTGACTGTAGGGTTTTCTGTATTCTTATTGCAATGTGGGGCATGGAAACGCACGGCACTCTCACGTACGCATCCGTACACAAACACAGTGAAGCAGGGGAGGACACCAACCAGGCTGTGTGTGTGTGTGTGCCCTTCAGACAGAGCCCATTGTTCGCAGATGGGCCTTTAGTGGCCCCACAGCTGGCCACAAAGAGCATACCACTCCAGCTCAGTGCAGCGCGTCTCACTGACCTATGATCATTCACCCTGAAGAGAGGAGGCAGCTCACGGGGGCCACGTCGGCACCACCGCGTTCATGTTCTATTCCGCGCGTCCTCTCCTTAACGTCCGATTCTGTGAGCTGAACCGTTGTCCTTTTTTTTTTTTTGTTGTCATGTGCGAGGCAAAGAATGGTTTTGTGGTGCCGTGGAAGAGTGGGCAAAAAGCAGAGAGGCGCTGCTTGTTTATCACAAGTGCTCTGCACTCGTACCCACACGTACACACATGCACAAACACACAACCCAACCGCGAACTCTAAGTTCGTCCTGTACTGCCGCCTAATGCTTAAGGTAGCGCCCACGCAAGACAAGAGAGACAAACACTCCTAAAAGACACCTTGCAGAGACATGCACCCACACAAATCTCTTGCACTCTTGTCTGATATGCTTTCTATTGTGTCCTCCTTTCACAGCCTTTCATTTATCTCCTGCACGATGGCTCCAATAGATCTTATATATAGTTCTATATAGTTTATGTATAGCAGCAAAATAGTTTGTTTTCGTACGAGACCAACGTTGTGGTTTGGTGTCAAGAAAACAAACGGAATGCAAAAATAGAAAAATAGATAGTTGTTAATGACTTTTCTGCATCGTACAGGTAGTGATCATACGGTCGTGTGTATATACTGTATATCTATCTTTTTTATTTGTGATAGTGGAGGAAAAACAGAGTTTGCATTTTCCTGTATGGTGCATTCATTTCTCACTTGGCGATATGAGAGCTGTATGCAGGGTTTCGCAGATACCAGATGTGTTTGCATGCCCTCCCCAGCTCTCCCTTCCCCTCCCTCTGGTTCCTGCATGGGCGCAGGGACTCAATCAGAGCATCAGGGCTCCAGGAACCGGAGCACAGCAGTGTCTCTGTGCTGCCCAGAGAAGTGCAGCCTTGTCTGGGTCAGTGCATCTGCAGCCTGAGGGCAAGCTGTGGGGGAAGAGGGGTGAACCCTGGCGCCCCGGCATGCCGGTTTCACTCGGGGTCACTTGTCCGGCAGCACATCCTGACCCCTGAACTCCAGCAGAGGGAGACAAGCTGATAGCAAATACAGTAGAACAGCTACAGGAGCCCCGGTGTCTCATCCGTGCCGTGGTTGATGACACGTTAAAAAACTTTTAAACAAACTGTTTCCTCAAACTGGTTAGTTTGGTGAAATAATACCCTTAATTCAAACTTTAAAAACAAGCGTGCACACGCTCGCGGTACACGGAAAAGAAAAGCAGCCTTTTCCCACAGAGAAAATGTCACAACCCTGTTCTTTTTTCTGCCGGGAATAGCGATGGGTTAAGGGGTGGAGGGGGGTGGAGGGCAGCACGTGCTACAGGGCCTAGTTGGCTTGCTAACTGGCCCACTGGCTTCCTGGCTGGCGGCCCACACAGTGACACTCTGCACCTGGAAGCCTGTGAGTTGTCAGCCGTGCTCGCTAGTTCAAGCTACCACCACATGACACACAGGAAACACAGAAATAACTGCTGAGTGTCTTCAGCACACTAACTACTTACCGGGGGTGTGCTGCTGTCAGAAAAGAGAGGAGGAGAGGTTTAAAGCAGAAGCAGAAGACAGAGGAATGGTGGCAGGGATGGCACTTGGTGAGAGCGTTCGCGAGCGGGCATCGAAAAACTGGAAAGGAAAGTGGAAAACAGAGTGAGTTGCACCTGGTTAGAGGAAGATTCCAGCGACCTTCATTTAGACACCATGTTCATATACATATCATGTGGCATGCACATCATTTCTTTATCATCAGACCACTACAAAAGACGATTGCTCAACGATCAGAGCTTGACATTTCACCGGCTAAGTCAAGCACCCCCAGCCACCCCCCCCCCCCCCCACCCCCCCCCTCCCGATGTAGCAGTTAAATTTCCAAAACACCACTAACCCACTTTCTACGTGTTTATCTGCTCTGGCCATCTGTGCCTTCAGTCATCTGAGCCTCACCTCACACAGGTGCCCGAGTGAAGCTTCAGCGCCGCTGACGAGACCTCGATTAGAACTGGAACGCGGGGAAAGACTTGTGCAACGTTTTTTTTGGGCTTTCAGGTCATGATTTGTCACCATTTAGAGGAAAGAGGACACAAACGGGACTGACTCACACACACACACACACACACTTGGAGAGAGTTTGCATTGCAACATGCTTTGTTACAGCCTGCAGATTGAGTCAGGTTTTCAGCTTGTGATAAGACCAACGTGAGATGGTGCTGTGATGGTTGTGTGTGTGTGTGTGTTTTTTTTAATGTTTCAGTCTGTGTGGGAGACAGAAACAATAGGAAGAGAAGAAATAGATGTGAAGGAAATGGGTTGATGGAGGGAGAGAGAAAGGGAGGAGAGAGATGGTGCTGGCTGCACCAGGAGGAAGCTGGGTCTGATGCTTCTCCATGCAGCTGCTCCCAAACACCCACACTCTTCCTGTTGGAGTGTTTGCATGAGTGTGTGTGTGTGTGTGTGTTTGAAGATACGTACAGTTTCTCTCTGCTACACGAGGAAAAAGGTTGTTGTTCTAGCTCAAAAATAGTCTTCATTTAATGACGTGTGGTCCCGTATTATGCCGGTGGTTTTGTTGTGAGCCTTTGTCGAAGTCCCAGAATGGAATAAATAAATGTACAGTCGAAAATAGTCTGCAAACAAGAAGTGTTCAGTTCTGTAGATTGAGAGGCGAAACCTCAGCTATCCCTAAGAAGACACAGTCTAAATTTGCTGAAGTGTAGGTTTCTTCTTCCTCGCCGAGGCCTCCTGCGTCTTTTCAGAGTAAGACTGACCTCAAAAAACATCCGCTGGTGGAGACACTGACCTGGCAGTCAGTGAATGGAAAGCTTTGAGGTGAGATTGTGGCCACACTGAGGTGTCAGCAGCCTGTGTGTAAAGGTGTGTGTGTTTGTTCACATGTGTTTGTGTTTGGCGGTCTTTTTAGTTTTCCATCACAATGAAATACAAAGGCTTTTTTTTTTTTTTTTTTTTATCAGTGCTGTTGTTACAGACTGCACCTTTGTGTCCGATCACGTTGACCTCTGACCCACACATACACGCGGCCTGATTCTTCAGTAGCAACCAGTGTTGTACTTAAGTTCAGATATTTACATATCTGTACTTTACTTTGTTATTTATATTTCTAGCAACTTGTACTTTTGCTCCACTACATTTCCTCTAACTCTCTTTGTTACTTGTTACTACCAAATAATTGGTATTATGGTCTGTATTTGAATATTGTAATTTTTTTTTTGTAATCATGTATTGTAAGGTGTCCTTGAGTGGTCTGAAAGGCACCCTTAAATTAAAGGAATAATTATTATCCTTATTTATATAGAGCTTTAATAGTCTTACAGTTTTCCCCCATTCACCCGCTGCAACATGGGGTTAAGTGTCTTTGCTCAAGGACACCTATTTTTTTTTAATACTTTTACTTCTAAAACTTAAGTACATTTTATATCAAAAAATGACTTTTGAAGTAATATTATACTCTTTTTTTATTATTAACTTTTGCCAAAGTCATTTTCTGGTAACATACTTGTACTTTTACTCAAGTATTCCTTTTATATACTTTATACAAGGCTGGTAGCAACTAAACATTTTTATTTTAATAAAAAATGGGACGCCGCACACTAATGTATATTTATGTAAATATGATAGATAAGTGCCATTGGCTATTTTACATCACTAGGCAAGTTGATGGCAAACCTAGAGGTAGGGACCATCCATTTCAAGTTGCTTGAGGGACCAAAATGGAATATTTTGACACTAAAGAAGTGCTTGAAATTCATTTAGCGTTTTGTAAAATCATCAACATATATTTACCAAAACTACTAAAGCCAGTTTTGATTTTGTTTTTTATCAGTTATGAGTGAACAGACCTGTTGCAGACTCATCATCGGCTGCAACAGGCGGTAATTTTGCTTTATATACTTCTGGTGTTGGCGACTGTGGCAGAATACATTCCATCTGCTCCGTAATCACCAGGAACATGTGTGTACCTGTATGTTCAATACTACACGTTAAGTAACTGTATAAATTAGCTATCAACTATTTTTGTTTGGTTATCATAATTGTTTGGCTGGTTTGGTGCTTATCACAGTGCAGTTTCATCATCACGTTGCTATTTCGTAAAGGAATACTTCACCGATTAGCATGTAGCTTTGTATTACTAGAATAGGGGTAGTATTTTTGAAAAAATTGTGCTTCCCAACCTCAGTTTCCCCTGAGTCGAGAAATATCTTCATTCTCTTATGTGTTACGTGCCCACCGGTGACACTTGGTCCTGTTAGCGTAGCTGTTAGCAAAGATGGCGGACACTGTTTACATTCTGGGAATGAGGTCCCGTCGCCCTACGAGTGGCTCTAAAAAGTGCGCAATTAGCGTTGCAGTTTCAAAAAAGTGTCACTGGTGGGCACGTAACAAAAAAGAATAAAGATATTTCATTTTTATTTATTTTCAAAAATGCTTCCCCTATTCTAGTAATACAAAGCTACATGCTAATCGGTGAAGTATTCCTTTAAGCACATCTCCTGCCACCACATGTACAAGCTTTAGCTGTCATAGGAGTATTTAACTTTCAGATATGTAAAGTGTTCATTTAAAAAAAAAAATAAGAAAAAATGAATTTGACAAATACAGTACACATAGAAGAGATAAATATGGAGCTTCATGCTGCCTACCAGACTGATTTATCACACATTCTCTGCAAAGTGACAGATACGGTTCATCTCCCTCCTCTTCATCTCCACTACCTTTACTTATCTGTCTCTGTCTTGCTCACTTTCTCCCCCCCCCTGCCCCCCCGTCACACTCCTGCCCCCTGCTCCTCTTGGGGCCCTGTGAGATGAGTACAAGACAGGGGAGAGTGTGAGTAGTGGTGAGCCACAGACAAAAATAACTGGTACTTTTTCTTTTCTTTTCTTTTTTCTTTTTTTCTTCTTATAAAAACACATGTGCGTCCACCCACACGTAAAGTCACACATGCGTGCACAGTCTCCCACACACACACACACACACACTCAGTGTACAGAGGGTCCTTTTTACACGAGGAACCCTGCAGCGTGGGATGTATTTGGGTAGAGATTGTGTATCCAGGAGTGCAAATGGACCACTCTAACACGACAAGTCAAGAGATGCTGTTTGTGCGCTTATACTTTTTTTGTCAAGTGTCAAAGGCGGGAACACAAGGAATTGTTTTATTCGTACATTTCCCATGTTTCCTCTGAGAGACTCTCTACATCTGTGTCTCACTTTCTCTCTTTTGCCTTCTGTGGTGACAGATCCTGCAGCCTCCCTGTCACGCTGGCATAGTGGCATCATTCTAAAACTGGTATTAGGCATTTCCTGCTGCGTCCGTTGGCGTGTGTGTGTGCGTGTCTGTGTGTGTGTGTGTGTGTGTGTGTGTCGGGGCGGAACGCACCTGGTCCGCGCAGCTGTGGGGATCCTAGCAGGGGGGAGAGAGAGAGAGAGAGATAGAGGAAGAAAGAGAGAGGGATGGGAGGAGACGAAAAGGGGGCCCTGTGTGCTGTACTGGGGGACCTGACTAGTGGAGAGATGTAGGGAGAAATAGAGGGAGTCAATCTAAAGGCGATCACAGTCGCTTAACATACACAGACTGCAAGTTTAAAAGTTGCCAGAGCTGCCAAATAAAATTGAGATATCCTCTCTGTCTGTCTGTTAAAGGGAAATTTGCATTGGCGCCGTGTGCCGATAGAATGTCATCACATGTGAAAGGAGACGACCGTAAAACAGAAAGTACGACCTATGACGGTGCACCACCGCGTTGGTCATAATGTCAAACATATTTCCATAAATGTCTGCCGTGATTGAAATGAAAACAGTCAGATGTGACGTTCTTGTCTGCACGGTTTCCTTCCACTCCCCGGGTCTCTCTCGGTTGAGTAATTGAAAGTTGTTTTCTGGTGACACGGCGGCGCAGTTCCTCCGGTGCTCTGCAGAGGGAGCAAGGAATCTGGGATAAAAAAACAGGGGGGAAAAGCAGTGATGGTGGAAAAGGCTTTTCAAGTGTGCACAAATAGGCCAACGTTAAGAGGAAACAAACAGACGTGTTTTATCACGCTCTGTCATTCAAAGTGTCCACACACACACACACACACGCACACACACACGCACTCATGGCTGTGCGGTTTGTTTCACAGCTGGACGGCCAAGGAGCGGTCAGACCTGTACAGGTCAAGTGATCAGGTCACAGGTCAAGCCACAGAGAACTGCAACAGAGGAAAAGGGAGCACAAGGGCATGAAGCAAACACCCTCACACACCCTCACTCACACACACACACACACACACACACATTTATTACGGTCACCAGTGCTGTTGCAACATATGACCCTTTTCCTCGGATTGGCATAGTGCCTGTCTGTATGTCACACACACACACACACACACACACACACACACACAGCTGCATCACCCTGCCTGATAAGAGGTCAGGTCAACAGCAAGGGTCGACATCAAAGTGAAAACTTGGTAGATCACATGTGTTTGTTTTCCTTCATTTTTCGTTAAAAGGAGTTCATGAAAAGGCAAACTGGTGGCATAAGTATAAATTAATTTAAAAATACTTATATATATATATATATATATAAATCCTTATGTTTTTTTATCGTTAATAATCTATAGATTCTGCAGAGGAATTAACACAACTTTTTGTGGACATGGAAATGCACAAAGAACTGCATGTATGGCAAACATGTTTCTGGGAACATTTCACTGCGTCCTCTCGTTTTATCTCGCATGTGAGCTCTTGATATGAGCTCGCGGCGTGACTGTCTCGTGGCCTTATTCTCTCTCTCTCTCTCTTCAGTAATTCTCACCGGATATCCAGAATAGCTGCTTCCTAACAGGCTAATGAGAGACGTCTGCTCACAGCAGGTGAAGTGAAGTCTTACTTTCCCAAGATTGATCGGACTAATGCATTATGCATAGGCGCGCTGCTAAGTGCTCTAATTACAGCAAAGTAGATTTAGCCGTTATTTCACAATGCCCCGCGACCTAATGTCACCTTTTAATAAGTAGACATTGTGTTGCCAGTGGGTTTTATTGGATTGTCGGCGTTTATTCCTGCGAGTGACACTGATATGAATCAGATTTATCGAGCGCTAGTCGTCTCTTTTAGACAAGAGAAATGTTTCATTAGGGTTTCCCGGCTCCTATGTTTATTCCCACATCCCTGACAAGGACATATTAATACTTCCCATGACCTAGTTCCACATTTGCATAACACTGTACGCTGTATGTACAGTATACATATATGTGAAGTAGGGTTGTGTTCACGCAGTCGTGCTTTGGTCGACTGAAATCAAACGGACGCGTTCCAGTGGTTTTTTACGGCAGCAAACTGTGAAAAGCGGTCGCCGTCTCCCGCAGCGTCGAGCCATAACACTTAAAACCACTTAAAAACTCTCATCTCCCCTCATTTCGTCTAACGGCAAACACCTTCGCGGTTCAGTGTGTTGATTTTACCTCAGATTACCTGTAACAAACACACGGAGGAGCCCTTATCAGTGCATTATGCTAAGTAACGTGCGTGGTGAATCATGCACGTTAGTTCAATTAGCCCTGGCATGCAGCCTAATTTCACGGTGTGACCCCTGCTGCTGCACAGGCACGCTCATGCAGAGAAACCAGCGCAACTCCCTTAAAATGTCTGTCTGTCGGTGATCAATGTGTCCTTTGAGTGAAGGAGGGTTGTTGGGGGGAGGGGGGGGGGAGAGCACACTAACTAAATGGACGATAGAGGAGGGAGGGAAGAGGCGGTGTGCTACGAGAGGTGAGAAAGGTGAGGTATCACAGGTGATGGATGGACGTTCACAGAGAGAGATAGTATCTTAAGAGGCTGGATGACCCCCCCCCCCCCCCCCCGACCCAACCCATCAGGCTTTATGTGAAGACAACAGCTTCAACATTTGTTTTGAAACAGAGAGAGAGAGAGAGAGGTCATGTGGGAGACATGTTTTTGTGAGAGTAAAGACTGAGAACTACTCAGTATTTAAGTCATGTTATGCCCTGTATGCATCATCGGTGTGTGTTTGCCACTTTTATCCTTTAAGTGGAAAACGCAGCACAAAGACAAACCTAACGCATATAAACTGAGCAGGAGACTCGACATATAAACCAAGATGTAAAACGACAGACATAAAATATAACAAAGGAACGTTTAAAACTTTTTTTTCAGAATACTTAATAGAATAGTCTTCATTGTCCACCGAGATGGGAAATAGCCGTTGGCTCACCAATTACTGACGACAAAACAACACTGATTACACTAAGAATAAGACTTAAAACCTGGAAAAGATAAAGTAACAAACTTTTACTTCATTTTTTAACTTCTATGTTCGCCACTCGCTTCCGATATTGACAGCTCAACAGCCGTTGCTCTTATATCCTCGTTTGGAACAGACATGTTTGTCTAAATGTTTGTCTAAAGGTCAGGTAACGGAGAGGATGGAGGTATGAGAGAGAGAACCTCTGCACTCTCTGTCTCCAGCCAGTCTACCTCAACATCTGGAGCTCACATCAGGCCCCCTCAGAGACCGACAAAGCAGCACAAAACACAAAAGCAACACAACGACTACAAGAGATAAGAAAGCATTGGAGAACGAGATTGCATACAAGAAACACGAGATTTCTTTCTTTAACATCGACGTTAACATTTTTTTTTTTCTTTTTAATTCATCATTTCAAGAGATAACGTCCATGCATGAGCCGAGCCGTCGCTGTGTTTGTGTTCAGTGTCACATCTGTGTTTGTGGTTGCGTGCGCGTGTGTGTGTGTGTGTGCTAATTTTCCAGCGATCATCATCAATGCAGAGCAGAGAAAGCAAGAACACTGGTTTGCTGCTGTGGCAGAATACGGTGTGGCAGGAAACAGAACAGCCTGTGATCTCTGCAAGACAAACGCTAATGGAAAACCTCAGAATCGAAAATGTGGGTGTGTGCATGTGCATAAAGGCGCCAGCATGTGTTTGTGTTGCGTGCGTTCGAATACCTGCATGAGCACCTGGAGAGGGGTCACGCTCACAATAGTTCCCCCGAGCTCAAGTTTGAAGCAGAAAGAGGCTCGAGCGCAAACCGACATGCACTTCTGCAGCAATTAACGCGAGAACCACAGACTTTCCTTTTACAGATAAGAAAGTGTGGCGTAAACAACTCAGACATCACAAGCCCCAACCTTTTCACGACTCTGTAAAAACCAAAGAACCCTCTCTAGTTCCTAAAAACTGAGCTATATTTGACATTATAAAAACTATATTAATAAACACAGTTGTTTAAACTTGGTTTAAAAAAAAAATGTATTTGTTTTCATTGTTACATCAATTTGCTTCTGTGGTGTGACACTGGTCCATAGAGCATCTGCTTGACTGTTGAGACAATCACAGGAAACACTAAGCATAATAATCAAGAGTTTAACCCTGACCCCCCCCCCAAATGGTTCTGTTGAAAAAGCTTACGTCTTGTCTTCCGAGCAGGTTACAAAGAAATGCGCGCGATTATTAATCTGCTATTAGTCTGAACCCGGTTCCTTGTAATCGGATGCAGTGGCCTCGGGGACCAGTCGCCGACAGTGACTGATTTGCGCGTCTTGTTTTTGAACTTCAAGACGCCTGAAAGCCGATCTCCTGGTAACATTTCTGACGGGGGGAACACTTCGCAGTGATGCCCCCCCCCCCCCCCGACTCTTGAGAGTCTCCGTGTCTTCACTGGCTCGGCTCATATTTAACTGGAACTGGAAGAGTTGGAAAATGAGGTTGAAGCCAAACACACTTAAGTAAGAGGTGATCGTGTTTGTGTGTGTGTGGGTGAGTGCGTGTGCACGTGTGCATGGGTGGTGGGTGGGTGGGGGGGGGGGGGGGTGTCACAGGGATGTTCTTGACTGTGTCATCTCCAGCAGCTGTTTCCCTCAAACCCTGCCTCACCCACTCCTCCCCACCCCCCTCCCGCCCCACCGCTTCACAATGAAACCAATACAAAGAAACAGGAAGTGCCTCCCGTTAAACTGGGGCCCAATCAAAGCCGTCATTATTCCCGTGTCAGACATTTTTTTACAGGAAATAGCTTCTCAGAAAATATGCCAGCTGTGCAGGGAGTGTGGCAATATTGTCTTACGGGTCGTCTCTGTTTTTGCTGTGTGTGTTTTGTTTTTTTCTCTCTCTCTCTCTCTCTCTCTCTCTCTCTTCTTCCACTTTATCAGTCACCGCTAACAAAAGAGACACACACGGACCCGTCGCGAACCACGTGCACCGCACACTGTCACTGCTGTGCGTTCACAAGGCAAGCCAGGCACTGTGTTCACTGGGGCTGGGTGGTTATTGTGCAAGCTGTGAAAAGGGCTCCCCCGCTGCGTCTGCACCGGCTTCTTCGGTTCCCATCCTGAACCAAGCAATTGTCTTTTTCAAAACCCTCGCGAGCGGAGCTGAGCCCAGAGAGCACACAGATGTGAGATTACACACACACACACACACACGTGCACACAAAGCGTCGCCTACTGAAGCCGCATCTGTAAGTGTGCTACTCATATTACAGCGTAAACGGTGGGTTTAGGTGAAGCCTAACGTTTGCCAGATGCTGCGGTAAAGTCACCAGGAGGTTAGCCCAACACTGGAGTGTTATTGTTGGCCGGGGAGGGTGGAATCATCTGCCTCCCTAACAAGGGGAGGGGTGGGGGGGGGGGGGGGGGGGGGCACACATCTGGCGTGAACAGAAAAGTCATTTATGAGCATTATCTTAAACAAGCGTGAATAACGGCACTGCCGCTCAGGCTCATGCGTGATATTGAACCGGCAGATTGGAACCGAAGGCCTCCCCCCCCCCCACCCCCGCGGTCAATCGGTCCCACGGCCGAGAAGAAAGAGAGGTGGCTCCACCGCTTATCTAATCTTCAGTTTGTCCTCCGTAATCTCTCCGTCACTCCCCGAGTCCTTGCAGACGTCTGGAGGACAATAATTAACTCAGTCAATCAACGCGTTGACACAGGTGAGCACTGCTCAGGTTGTTAAACAGTCATTATAGGGCTGTTGGAGTGTGAACGAACACACACACACACACACACACACAAATTTGATTGACTGCTAACAGTGTCGCAGCTTGTCTGTCACATTAGACCGAAGGTGGAGGCTCATGTGGCCGAGGTCTGCACACCTTTGGTCTCTGCGAGCGCTCGACATAAAGCTCCCACGTGGGAAAAGATTGTATTTACAAACGCAATCACATGATGATTTCTCTTATTTAACACCGTTTCTTAGCTCAGGCCTGAGAGCTGCTCTTCACAGTGGAGCTTATCAGCAGTGTTTGAAGTGTTTGTCTTTATCTGAGCTCACTGTGTCGAGGTCAACAGCCTGACCCCATGGTCTTTGTCTCTGTCCTCACTGTTTTCCCTGTCCCATTTTGTACCACGACCATACAG
Source organism: Solea solea (assembly GCF_958295425.1). NCBI lineage: Eukaryota > Metazoa > Chordata > Actinopteri > Pleuronectiformes > Soleidae > Solea > Solea solea. Next base: position 9,844,586 of record NC_081151.1, read on the forward strand.
ATAACTGGGTTTATTTGCCAAAGACTACATGGAGTGCTCCCTTTATTTTAATACTAAAACTGTGTACGTAGAGATAATAAACTGCAATAAAAAAAAAGAAAAGGCAAGTGGCGAGCAGATGTATTGGTTTTTAAGGCCCAAAACACTGCACAGCAGATAATTACACTGTGAGATATTGTCACGCCTGCCGAGGTCATTTATGTCCCCGACTGTCCCATATGTTTACAATAAAAAGTGCAGGTCGTCTTCTAATCAGAGGTTTTGGATTCGATCCCCGACTTTGTCTACACGCTGACGTTTGCCTTGGCAAGACACGACTTACCCGTGCCAGCAGCGTGTGAGCGAGTGCGATCGATGTGTGCTAGGAATGGCGTTAAAAATAGAAATGATTCTAGGAGTCTGGATAGATATGGATGATGAAATGCAATCCAGGCTCGACGGGCGTGGAAGATGCGCGGTATAGAGAGCTACGTCACAGAAATGCGTGCGCGCGCAGTTTGGGCTCAGAAAACACACTCGTACCATTAGCTTGTAGCGTAGTTGGCTGTGAAAATAAAACCAGCAGTGGTGTCAAGTTCTTCATAATCCCTACAGGATCTCATCCCTTTCTAGCTAGCTAGCTAGCTAGAGCGTTGACAAGTAAACATGGCGTGTGGCTAAAAACCTTCCTTGTAAAACTTGTATGCACATAGACTTTCTCGTGTGTTCGGGCTAGGTTTATCTATAAGGTAAGAGTGAATAGCTAGCCACTTGCTAATGGCTCAGGCAGACTATTGCCGTGGGTTACTAGCTACTAATTTATTTAGTTATTGTTCGCGGTCCTTAATCGCCAAAAAAAGAACATATTGAGAATTATTATAGGACCGTGGACATACTGCGCGCGCATTCTCGCTAGGCTTGGGATGTTTGTCTACAATGAAAGGGTCTATACCAGGGGTGTCAAACTCATTTTTGTTCAGGGGCCACATACAGCACAATTTGATCCCAAGGGGGCCGGACCAGTAAAAATAGTAAAATAATAGCATAATAACCTATGAACAACAAGAACTCCTTTGTTTTTTCTCCTTTGTTTTACATTTAATGAAGGATATTTTTACAAAACATGAAGTTTCTTGAGAAATATAAGTGCAATTTCCACAATATCATGCCTAAATTTACTATTTACACAGCATAGTGGATCTATAAAGGCACAAACATTTAGTCACGGGTATCTGGAGCATTTGACATTACGTTTAGATTAGTGTGAAATTTTAACAAATTCATCCTGTGGGCCAGATTGGACCCTCTGGCGGGCCGGTTCTGGCCCCCGGGCCGTATGTTTGACATACCCTGGTCTATACGAACATGACGCGGCGTGTTGTTCAAAGTTAGACCTCGCTGCAAACACCAACAACAGTGTGAAAACCCAATATTAAATTGATTCAAATTCATATATTCTGTTTGCCAATAAAAGATGAATCATTTCTGTGGTTTTTAAAATTTCAATTTCATGTTCCCATATAAATGAAATCCCTCCCTCTCTCTCTCTCTCTCTCTCTCTCTCTCTCTCTAGCTGAAATATTCCTCTTCTGGCTTTCGCTGGAGGAAGCAGCATTTTTTTAGTGTCTTTGACCCTCAACTTTGGCCAGAGTTTTAAGCGGCACATGACTATTTCGAGTAAATTACAGAGCAGCCGGAGAATGTTAGCAGGAAATGTCCATAACACAATACACACACACAGACACGGCAAAACCGATTTAGGCATTTCCTGGTAGTGTTTTAGTGTGACTCATTGTTGTGTTCCTTCACTTTTTTTTTTTTGTTTTTTTTTAAACATAGAAACAATACTTCATGCAGATTTGACTGCATTTCTTAGTAGTTCTGCTTGTGAACATGTTGCATGTTGGGCCACAGCTTTGGTGGGCGGCCTCTTTCATTTCTGCGCTGTGGAATCAAATGTTTCGTTGGACAGTGGAAGAAAAACTTCAAAACTATTACAGCCGTAGTGACATGTTTTGTTTACAAAGACAAATTCAAACCTGCTCCATAATTCCAGGTCCATTTTCCTTGGTGTGCTGCAGATTATGTGCAGGGAAGCATCTTAGTGTGTATGAGAGCGAATGCACAGAAAAGTCACTTGTTAATCACTATAAATGGAGAATCCGTCTCATTAAAAAGAGTGAGACAGGTTGTATGTTGCGTTTGATTGAATATGGAGCTCAGCAGTCTGTGTGTAAGAGCTTTTAATCAGGTCACTGAGAGACCCAGACCCTCTGCTCCCACTCTGCCCCCTCTGTCTGGAGGGCTCCACCAAGGGTGACCAAGAGGGGCACCACTGACCCAGATTAGGGAAGGGTAAGTGTGTGTGTGTGTGTGTGGAAGCGGCGAGAATCATCTGCGTATCACGTCTCAATCCCCACTGTTTCAATTCATTAGCTGCATAAGGAGGAGACAGGAGAGATGAAGAGGTTTGGCAAGTGTGTGTGTGTTCACGCATGCGTGATAATAACATTTATGTCCTTCTGTATGTGCACATGTGCTGGGAGACACGGGGTGTGTGTGTGTGTGTGTGTGTGAGAGTGGGTGTGTTTGAAGGGGGTCGGGGGACAAAACGATGTGTGAAAAGAATACACTGTCATTGACAGAAGGAGAAAGTCACTGCTGTGGCTTATCTTAGATTTCAGGGACTCACTTGACCTAGAAAGACATGACACACACACACACACAGGTGCAGAGATACCCACCAGGGACCTAATGGCCTCTCTCTTTGTGTGTGTGTGTGTGTGTGTGTGTGAGTGAAGCCTGACCAGCTGATCCCCTGCGGCAGCAGCAACCGTAGCATCGGGCTCGTCGACGTCTTCCTTTATCTCGATCCTTCTGAGCGTCTCTTTCTTCTCCGCAGGTTCTCCCACTGGCATCTTCCATGCTAATGTCTCTGTTGGTCTCTGCTTCCTGATCGCCCCTTGCGGACTTCCTGTTTTTAATTCCTCATCCATGTCCATCTCCTCACAGGGACGCCAACTTGCATTGTGTGATGTCTGTGGACAAAATAAAGGGCTCCATTTGGCCTTAATCAGTTCACTGGTCTCGGGTACCGCTTCCCAAAAACAAGTCTGTCGGTTTCAGCAGAGCAGAGTGCAGTCAGAGCACTGTATTTCTCACAGAATTGTATTTAAGACACTCTTTATATCTACAACAACATGCATGCAACAACTCTGTGTGGGGGGGTCTTCCAAAAGTATAGCCTGGTCCGTAATTACAAGGTCAGCATTTTAGTTCAAGTGGGTTCTCTCTTGCAAAACAAGTGCAGGAACAGCAATGACACAAGAGCGTTCGCATGCATCATCTGGTAGTCATCTGCAAACTGTTACATAGGTCTTGATTTTGGTTCAAATTGAAGCATGCAGCTCCAGACTGAGTGCGGCCAAGACTGGCTGTGGAGCAGCAGAGGCAGCCACTTTGTCTCCACGCTGTCCGCAGACTCCCGCTCTGGCTTCGCTTATTTTGCAGTTTTGAAAACAGGGGGAGTTGTTTTTTCGAGGAGAGATCAGTGTCGACAGTGCTCCCGTTAACGGTCGCCTAGAGTTAACTGCGGCTTAAAAAACAAATTCGCTGTCACCTCAGGTCGGTGCTGTGGATCTCGTTTGCATACCCCGTCATTTGTTAGTCAAAGACGAACCGTGCGAGTTCAAATGCAAACGTTGTGTGCGAGGATCACAGGTGTCCCACTAATCGCGGCGCCCACACCTACGACCAACTGACTTCAGCTGCGATCCGGTCTGACCTTAAGTGTGCTTACACAAAGCCAGATGTTTGTCCTAATTGGGAATAGCGGAAGAATTAACGGACTGTTCTAGTCAGGGTCGTTAAAAAGCGACAAAACAAGAGTGTGACCAGCAGCTGGCAGCTTCTCCAGCCGGCCCGCTCACGTTGAGTGTTACAGTCGTCTTGTTTGGGCCTCCGTGCGGTGGCCGTGGGCTTTATGGCCTTCTCTGCAGCTTGTGTCCCACCTGCTGAACGGTTACATTTCCACAGTTTATTCCTGTGCAGAGAGCTCAGTCAAATATTCACACCCAAGGACACGGGCAGAGCGCGCCAGACAACAAGATAGTGACAGTAGCACAGTTCCCACCACGTGCAGCCCAGTGTGTTTGATTTCCTTTTACTTCTAATCTTATGACTAAAATACCGTTTCGCTTTAGTCGTATCTTAGTCTAGTTTGAGTCCACGAAATATAATCATATTTCAGTCGACTAATTCTGCAGATTATACATTTTAAGGTTCATTATTATAATATAAACACACATTTAAAGATTTATATTTGTCTTAACAATCAAATCTAATGCAATTTTTTCTTTTTCTCTGCTTCAGTTCGGAGACAGCGGAACTTATTATCTTCAGTATGTCAATAGTATGTTTTTTGTCTTCCATAACATCGTACGTGAAATCCGAGCGTACATCGCCTCTTCTCTTCCTACGTCATTTCCGCCGCTTCCTCCTCCGTAGTTTTTGTCATATCAACTTTATTGTGAATCTCTTCACGTCTCGTTTTTGTTGGTGACAAAAGGGTCGAACACTGGTTCACTACAGCCGCTAGTTTTTACACTTTAGCCCTCGTGTTACCGATGTTTCTCACAGTTTTTACTAACCTGGGCGACTCGCTCCATTTGCACTCCCACCATGTGTCTGTGAAGTCTGAGGAAGAGGAAGGACGAGGAACCACCTGCGCTCTCACAGGTAAACAAAAGTGAAAGAGATACACGACGTTGAACGCGGAGGAACCTGTTCAACGTTGTTTTCTTTCTCGGAGAGAACTGATCTGTGGAGCAGTCAACCATTTCTTATTGTTATTGCGCATGCTCTAATATTAAGGTGCAAAGTTTGAAGTGACATCACTGGTAGTTGCCAGTTCATTTTATACCCAGTCCTGTAGAAATCCCTCTTATTTAGCAGCAAAACAAAACGTTGTTGATTTTCATTTGAATTCAGAGACTCATTAGAGAAATGGAGACTCCTTTACTCTTTAACGAACGAAGGACTGGAGAAATGTTGACGAAATCCAGTAAAATATTAGTAACAGCAGTGTCCTGACTCTTAGACCCTAATGTGGGTCAAGCTCCAAAACTGTTGCATCAAACAATTCCCATAATATCATTTGAAACCATTGTGGTGTCGCCTTCCTGTGCGTGTGACAACATGCATCTAATCACTGAAACTGTTTTATATATATTTGTATTTACATCATAAAATGATTCATTCGACACAGTTTCATTGCGGTCGGATTAACCGTGACGGTGTATTCCGGTACGAAGAGGAACAATCCCGGTCCTGTCTCGTTCCGCCGACGGGTCATAATCGCTGAATCGATTAATCAAGAGTGCTCTTCCTCTAACGGATGATGCACACGCTTCACAGGAGACTCGAACATAAATATCAAGTGACCAGCACAATGTGCATCGAATGTCACGTCAGTGCCTGGGTCACTCGGGACAAACTGGGTCTGTGGGGTCGTTCGAAGCTGACGAGGGAAAACTGAAGCGTCTTTGATGAAGAACAGGGAGCGGAGGAGGAGGAGGAGGAGGAATCCTGCACGACGCACGGTTTTGAAGGAATTAAGTTTCACTGTTTTACTGACACTGACTTATTATCCCCCTGTATCACTGACAGTGTGGTGGCTTACCTTCTGTTTCATCTCACACCACGAGCCTCATTATACTTTACACTGTGTGACGCTTTGTTTACACGTGGAGATAAGTGGAGAGGAGAGATCCTTCATATGGAAAATATATGATAATATGATGCGTAGTTGTATTTTACAGAAGAGGTTCCTTTTTACTTTTTTAAATTTTGTTCCCAGTCTTTTTTTTCTAATTTTTTTATTTATTTTTTTAACATGTGACCCCAATCCTCTTCTGTAGTATTTATATTTGCTTGGTTGTTAATACAAAAAATATGGTGGATTGAAGTTTAATTGAGAGAAGGAGCGAGGGGAAGAAAGCAAGGAGGGGGGGCGCTGCTAATTATGCATGGCGATTGTTGATGGCTTGATTGTCTGCGTCCAGCTGCACGGAGGAGCGGGGAGAGGGAGCAGGGAGGGCGGGGAGAGAGAGGAGAGAGGCAGACTCACTGACGCCAGGCTCGGAATTCTCCCATCCATTGAAAGAGAGACCCGATTGTGTCCGGGGCCTTTCCGACAAGCACCTGATCCCTGCCCAGACACACCACCGTGTGTGTGTGTGTGTGTGCGCGTGTGTGTGTGAGAGAGAGAGTTTTACGCACCGGAAACTCTGGAATCTGCAGACATGCGCTGTCATGGGTATCAGATGGGAAAAGTGATGGCATTTTTGTCGATTTCCTAGAAAGAGCTCGTAAACTTCGGTGCATAACAAACAATGAGACAGTAATTATTCAAGAATAAGTGCCAGGATTATTATAAACATGAAGGAAAATTACTTTAAGTTAAGGAAAACAATTATTAACAAAGTCATCATTCATTTAAATGTAACAATATGAGAAGATTGTCCTTTTTTTAAAGGAGAGATTAACAGTGTTTTAACATCTATGCAGTCTTGTGTAAAAAGTACAAGTGTGTTTCCAGAAAATGACTTTGGTAGAAGTTGTTATAATAATACTGTATTAACATTTACTGTACTTAAGTATCAAAAGTCATTTGCTGACATAAAATGTAAATTGAAAAAAAAGTGAGCCATGGTGTCTCAGTGGTTGGGCGAGTTGTCTCGTCGAGAATCACCATCACGACCGTTTACAGGACGTTTAGAGGAGCTGTCCCGTGCTGTGATTGTGTCCCATAGGAGGCTGGGAAGGCACAACAGGTCACTTCTTATCAGTGTGTCCCTGTCAATATGAACAGTCTGCAGTACGGTATAGATGTGCAGGGGGAGTCATGTTATTGTCCATGAGGACTGGAGTCAAATCATGTTTGTTTTATTGTTACAGAGCCCGTAATCGCTCCATCTATTTTACCCCGACCCCTCCAGCAGTTTAGTTACTCGGCTAACATAAACACTTGTTTTCCCACCAGACCTGGGGAATTTGGAGCAATATTTGTCCTCCCCTTGACATATTTAAGACAGATATTTGAGGTCAAAGGCTTATTTGGACACTCTTTCAGTGCACTGTATCTCCAAAGAAGCGCTATAGGACGAAGTCCTCTCTCACAGCTCAATATTGCGGTTTGCTCCAAAGAGAGGGAGAGAGGTCGCTGAGTGGCTTGTCATGCAGGGTCAACTTGTGTGGAGTGTGTGTGTGTGTGTGGGGGGGGGATTGCCAGGAGGAGGACGTGAACATCTGTTAAACCTCTGCATAATCTCTGCAGCGGCTCTTTTTAACGCACAAATGTGTCCAGAAAGGAAGATAAGAATGTAGCGAGCTTCTACTTGCTCAACGGCTTAAAAAGTGTGTGTGTTGAGACAGAGGAGACAAACCTGAACTAGACCCACCCATCAGTTCTGAACTGGTGAGTCGTGGGTTACGAAACCGTTGTGAACACACGAGCTGGCACACACACTGTTGAGCAACCGCCGCGAAAGGATCCAACCACGGCTTCACAGACACGGCGCAATAGGATAGTTCTCCTTCTTCAACAGCACAATTGTTTGCGCTGAACACGAGTTATTACGTTTTGAGAAGTTAAAAACTCGCAGCTAGCGCCGTCTTGACTCATCGGCAGCGGTCATTTAACTCACGCCTGTAAGATTTGAGCTAAGAAAGAAAAGCAGAAATAGAACATTTGTTAAAAAACTACAACAAAGTGTATTCTTTTGAGGGGGAAAAAAACATGTGTATTGATTCAGTGTAATCTGATTCAGTGTGATCGGATTCCGTGTTATGTGCAGGAAACAGATAAGGGAAACATCTAAGGAGAAGTTAACAATGGTAGTGACTTTAACTTAAAATGGCAATGGTTATAATCTCAAATGTTATCTTCACTCAAAATTGCTGGTGTAGAGAAGAGGATTAGGGCCAAATGTAAAAAGGCAAATTGCAAAACAGCCTGACTTCTGAGATGAAAGTCATCCTCTTTTTTTCCCCTCAGAATTCTTTTTTATTTTTAAACTTTTGTTCCAAAGAAAATTCACATGGTGCCCTAATCCTCTTAGTGAAACTCTTGTTTGACGTGACACAGCAAGTTTATTTATAGTTAAGATAGTGGTTTTTTGTACAGTTCGTACACTTGTAGGTGAGATTAAATGACTTCACACTCCCTATCAGTGACTAAATGCAATAGTAGTTAAATAATGTTCAAACATTCAAACAAACGTGTGGATGAAGCTTCTGCTGTCACTTTTATTCTCATGAGTCATGATTTCCTCGCTCATTGTTACACAAGTTCCGCGAGTGTTTGGAAAGTTGTGTGTCTACATAAATTCATACACTGCAGAGGAGAGGAGGCGTGGAGCTCTGTCTGGGAGTGACAGGCCGGGAGAGCCAATCAGATCTCTGAGCGCCTGTGCTGCTCTCTCCTCTGCTGGTGGACGGGGGAGGGCGGGCCGTCTGCCAAAGACGAGAGTGCGCGTCGGGGTGAATGGATGACGTCGGGAGGCTGGCGCCAGCATGTCTGGGACTGGCGCGTTAGATCAACACAGCTGGGCCGGGATAGGACACACAGCTGGCTCAGGCCTGCATTCCTCCACAAAACAGGATTGTGAGAAAAGGGGAAAAATAAGACCCAAATAGGAGCAGAACGGGACGTGCTTTGATGTAAAAAGTAAAAGACAGTGACATTTGGAGATTGGGGAAATATAATTTTCACATCCACGAGTCTTGGATGGGAAGTTTTGGTAAAGAGGGCGACTTTATTGCTTTGGTGCTCTGCGGTGGAAAGAGAGACATTTGAGATTCTATTACACAAAGAGGAACAGAATCAGTGGCAGAGCCACAAAAAACACACACAAACAACCAGACAGTAAATAGACTACATATCTATTTACTTATCACTATAATGAAATATTTTGGGGATAAATCCATGCCCCCTGTTGACCTTTTACCTATATCATAGTTTGTTATGAATATGTTTATATAAATTATGTTAAAAGTGTTAAATAAATACAGACTATTGTAACACAGGCTGTACATGACATGTAGTTTTTACCCAAACCTGACAAAAAGAAGAGTTTATGATCATTTCTGGGTTTAAACTGTGAAATTTTTAACACTTTTTAACATTCACATGACTTTTATTTGTTTGTGTTTGTTTTTTTTAATACACACGTCGCACCTGAAGAGAGGTGACTCCGTGATTGACAGCTCCTCCAGGCGTCCGCAGCCTCGTTTCCTCATACTTTCCAGTCCCGTCCACAAGGCGACTTCAGCCAATCAGAGCGCTCGCGAGTTTCACGCTGACCAATCCGCGGGCGATGCGAAAAAGGGGGGGCGTGGCCGGGCGCGCGGCGTATAAAAGCAAAGTGTAACGCGGCTGTCAGGGTGAAAACACTGACGCTCTGCTCAACACGGACGTTCGGGAGGAACTCAGCGACACTGATCTACTCAAACACCAGGCTCCGTCTTCTTCTTCATCTTCATCTTCATCTTCTTCATCATCTTTGTTGTTGATCATGAAAGCCATCAGTCCCGTCCGCTCGGTGAGGAGCTGCTACAAGGCCGTGTGCTGCATCTCGGAGCAGAGTCTCACCATCAGCCGGAATAACAAGCACTCGTGTCTGGAGGAGCCGGCGAACGCGCTGTGCGACATGAACGACTGCTACTCGAAGCTGAAGGAGCTGGTGCCGAGCATCCCGCAGAACAAGTCCGTGAGCCAGGTGGAGATCCTGCAGCACGTCATCGACTACATCTTCGACCTGCAGATCGCGCTGGAGGCGGAAGACGCGAGCGCGCCGGAGATGGTTCTGTCAATAAAGGTGAGGAGAAGACACACATCAGCTGTTCAGCTTCTTCTTCTAGCTGTTATTTCCTTATATTTACTTACAATAAAAAGGGACATAATAACCAGTTAACACAGTTTGAAGCCCAGTCGTGTTGTGTTTTCTCATTATTTGTTGTTATTGTGACTAACAGTCATTTGTTTGCTCCTCATCAGACTGCGGACCTCACTCATAATTTCTCCAAAGAAGAAAAACGGTTGTGCCACTAGGACGACGATGACATATAAGGTACTTTTTTTTTTTTATTTAATCAATCCTAACATGTGTGTGTCATATACAGTTAGTGTGTTGTTTTGACTTCCAGTATGAAACCAGTGTGTTAATAACTCTAAAAGTGGACTGTGACTGTCATGCCGATGATAGACGTCCACACGTTCTCGCCACAGTCACATTTGTTGTTGCCAATTAGACAAGAGCAGTGAATGTGTAGCGGATTCATTGCTATCTGCCTGGGGTTAATGAAAGTTCCATGCTCGGCGCCAGTCTGTCTGCGCTCCCTCTGCAGGGAGGGGGGGGCGGAGGAGGGGGGAGGGTGGAGGCAGGGGTGAGTGAGAGGGGAGAGATCTGACTTCACTTTTCTTCCTTTTCTCTCCATGCAGGTGCAGGGAAACACATGTCTCCACTTCAGTCCGGGCAAGAGGACAAGAGGGGCAGAGAGGGTGGGATAGGTATTTGAGAGAAGAGAAGAAGAAGGAGGAGGAGGAGGGAGGAGGAGGTTTTGAAGAAAAGGCAGGGGAGGGGGGGGAGGAGTGGACTGTTCCCTGGATGAGTGGGAATCAACAGTAGCGCATGAGCAAGAAAACAGAGACTCATTCTTTGGCCCCTGGACAGACAAATCAACACACCAAAGCAGAAGCCAGGACTGGAAAATGAAAGTGACCCCCCCCCCCCCCTTCAACAAACATGGATAGATAGAAGTCAATTCTTCCTCTTTTTTTAATTATCGTGTTACATTCCAAACCTTTTTTTTTGTGTGTGGACTAAATTCACAGCCAATCTGAATCCACGATTTAAAAATCATTTCCCCCCCTCCACGTGAAATCTGTCGTCTTAATTATCTGTCGACTGTTCCAACTTCATACGAATGTGTACATATCTGCTGTGGGGGTATGTTAGGTGTGAGTCACTTTGTATAATCAGAACTCTACACTAGAGTTAATTGTAAACGTTTGTGGGGATTGTGTCGATTTCTACAGACGATGCCGACGTGAGTTTCATAAACTCTTTTATTCTAAAGTTGTTTTGTTTTTTTTCCTTCCTATGTATTGTTCTTATGTAATGAAATAAAAGATGTGAATCAACTCAACGGCGTGGGGTGACAACTGTGTGTGTTTGTTTGTTGGCGGATGCTGATGTGAATGAAAGTGGGCCCGTTGTTCCTCAGAAGGTGAGAATGATGCTGACTTCTGTCTCGCTGGGCTCTGGATGACGGTGAAATGCTGATACAACAGGATGTGCTTGTGTGAATTCAGAGGTTGAGTGGTTGGAAATCAAATGAAGGGAGTTTCCTGTGAGAACTTCTATTTTTCCATATCAGCAGCTCGGCTCCTTAATAGACGCAGACGTGATAAGAAACCAACAAACCAGCTCTTCTTGTCATTTTTCAAAGCGTGGAACGTCATCTTGGACAAGTTCGCTTTGTATCTTGCTCCTCCATGCAGACAAGCTTAAATGGATTTAATTCAACGATAAATATGGTTATCAAAATGCATAATCAATAATTCACCGCGATCATTTAAACCACTTTTAACAATCTTATCAGCCCAATTGCAAATATTCAGTCGTAAATCATACATTAACTGTGCAATGCTTGGAGAGTGATGTTACTTTATGTCTTTAAAGTTTAGCAAACTACTCCGCCTGGTGGATGTCAGTCAGTAAGTGATGGCACACACACACACACACACACACACACACACACACAGGGCAGTAACCATCGCCTCATGTGGTTAATGAGCAACAGTAAGAGAAACACTGGGGTTTTTCCTGTCTCTTATTGACACACAACAAACTAAAAGACAATCTCGCCAAACGAGTTGACCCAGTTCTTGTCTGCTCCGCTCACAATAACAATATGGCTGCAGCTCCATCTAGTGGTGAAACCATGTCAACGTCTCAGTATTTTAAGGCCGGCCCAAGCCTAAATGGGGCCCTGAGCTGTATTTGATTTCGGGGGCACCCCTCCCACCAGCTCGGATGAAACCGGTGCTGGACTATTATTGATCCCCATGTCACACTTTTTTAATTGCAGTAACTATAGTTGTGTTCGTCACACTTCGAGGGCAGTGAAATAACAAAAGTAGTATGAATAATGTATTATTATTCTTATTCGTAGTATTCATTTGCACTTTCATATTCAAAGGGAAGCAGTTTAATGACAGATTTGCTGCAAAATAAAACCAAAATACCTTAAGCTGAACAATATTTAGACATCTGAAGATATCTAGATTTCTTTATAATATTAAAATGATTTTCCTCCACACACTTACTTGGGGCCCCTGATGATCACGTGGCCCCAATTTCGCCTTATAAACAGGTGAACAATAATTATTGTTTTTAATTATTATTATAATTTTTTATTTAAGGAAAGGGACAATGCATATTGATAAACATTAAAATGTAAATATGGTAACACTTTAGATTAGGGAACACATATTCACCATTAATTAGTTCCTTATTAGCGTGCAAATTAGAAACTTATTGGCTCTTAATTAGTCATTGTTCAGTACTTATTAGCCTTTTTCTGCATGGCCTTATTAAAGCCATGTAAGCCATTAACTAAGAGTTTTCCCTCAATAACCTCAGAATTATTGCTTATTACTAGTAAGTAAGGAAGTTATTGTATATATAAAATCCATTAGTATGGACTTTATAAGCTGGTAGTATCACAAGAATAGGAAAAGGAGGCAACTTTAGATTAGGGAACATGTGTTGGTTAATAAGGGTTTTATTACATAAGAACAGACCAGTGTTATTAAGGGAGAATAACTATTCTTGTGGTACTACCACCTTATATAGTCCATACTAAGCAAAGCATATTGAGATCATTATTCATACAACAACTTCCTTACTGGTTGTATAATAAAGCCATGCTGAATAAGGCATTAATAAGTACTTAATAATGACTAATTTAGAGCCAATATGTTACTAATTAATGGTGAATATGTGTTTCCTAATCTCAAGGACTGTTATTATTATTTTTTTTACAATTTCATAGTTGTGTTGAACCTGTATTAACACTAACAGTGTTAATGCTGCATTAAAGTCAAATGTAAAGCACATGCAGTCCAAAAACAAGCTGTAATGAGGTGACTCTTTTAACCACTTTTAATTGTGTGTATTTCATGGTCTACATTTTGTCAGAATACTATCAAAAACTGTTAAAAAAAACAAAAACAATAGGCTTTGTTGTGTTTTTCCTATTTCATCAGAAGAAAAAGTACATCGAAGCGCCAGTGATCTGCCACAAGATGGGAGTGTTGGCTGGGAATAAAACAACAACTTCCTCCTGACATCCGAGGAATGTAAAGACTCTAAAGACAAGATAAGCTCCCTGCTATGGATGTTACAGTGAACTACAAAAGGTTAGGGTTACAACAAAAAGCACAACGCACCAGACAGTGATTATAGTAAGATAAATAGTGAATGAACAGGCTCAGTCCAGGCCACGGTGACGCTCAAAGGTTTCATCAGTGTAAAAGACAGCAGCTCCAAACCAGAGCAGGTTTTGACATATGTGTCATTGCGAGAGTGTGAACGTGATGTGACGCCACGTTTCTGTTTGACTGGATCTGCAGCGAAAACGCAGCAGATGTTTAGTTTTGTCTGTTGTAAAAAACAGTCAACAGTCGAACGCTGTAGTGTTGACCCAGTTCCTCATATACATTTAAAAGGTTCATTCATACGTTGTACACTTTGTTTTAAAACATATTGATTATCTTAGGTTTTGTATGGAAGAGGATGAATAAATTTAAAAAAAGTCAGAATTTTGACTTTAATCCCAGAATTCAGAGGAAAAAAGTCACTATTGAAAAAGGGTCAGAATTCTGACTTTAATCTCAGGTTGTTTTTTTTGTTTTCTTTTACATTTGGCCTTAATCCTCTTCCGTACTTTTGCCCCCACAAGCACCATGATGATCATTCAGGTCTTTGAATGACTTTGAATGGCTCGGGATCTTATTGTGTTTCCAGGTCAGCACTGGATCTGGAGCTGCCAAGGCTTTGAAACCCCCCCCCCCCAAGTAGACAAGGAAGGATTTATAACCTCAACACATAAAAGAGGAAAAAAAGAAAAGGTGAGACCTTCCAGGAGATGCTTTCTAAGAAATGAGTTCCCCCTAAAAACCTAAGGAAAGTGAGCATAGTCGTACATGAGTGAGTCTGAATTCCCACCACTGATTGTAGATTATGCAAAGCCACCAACTCCTGTTCCTGTAGTGATACATGAAAGAGGAAGTGACTGAGGGTGGAGATGATCTAAGTTGCGTTATTTGCCACTTCTGTTAGAATTGGAATCATATTAACTAAGCGTGTTAAGCAACTCCATGTCTTTATGTTCTGTAAACCTATGTATGTATTGGGTTATACCAGTCATTTGTCCTTTGATCGCATTTTGTATTCAAACTACACTCCGATTTGAAACTAAAGTGAAATATACTTCAGATATAAGCATGACAATAGCCTCGCTTTAACTGGCACTCTTTCTTTTTTTTCTTGGCCAATGGGGGTCAAGTCATATGGCTTGGGTCTGGTAGATGTGAGTGGGGGAGGGGTTGTTTTCTTTCAATATCTCCTCTGAGCCAATAAGCAAGAGTGCTTCCAAATGAATCCAATTATCATGTACAAACGCCTCACTATTTCATCACATTAAAATATCAACTCCCCTGTAAACAACAAAACAGCTCTTTTCTTCTTCTTTTTTTAAAATGTATTTTTACATATTAAAAAGATGCAGGAATTGAATCCTATAACAAATAATTATTGATGCGTACGCACATTTCTCTATAGTGTCTTATATTTGCTTATTTTTTAATTCCCAGTGCTTGTATTTGAGTGTTTATTGATAACTAACCTGGTAAAACACATTATTTGAAAATGATATGGTCACTACTACTTACACGTAACGTAAGTCATTGTGCAGTATATTATTTTAGTGAGATTTTAGTTCAAACTTGTTTCATCACACAAGGAGGTTCAGTTAAGAAAGTTAAAAGTACTTTTATTACATTATGTGGATCGTGTATTTGCTGTTTTCTGTTATTTCATAGACTGGACTCCTTTATCTTGGTGGTTATTGTCTCCAGCTCCAGTCTGGACATAAAGGAACATTATGCACCAAACTTGTGCTGCTGGCCCTTTAAGAGGACGAACGCCAGCCCCGAACAACTGTTTTATGCAAATGTGACAAGCCGAACGTGCCAGGAGCCAATCAGAGGCCACGTCTAGTCGCGGGAGATCCGAATTTCGCGGGACGAAGTTTGGCGCTAAAAGAAAAAAAAAAAAAGAGCTGCTGTTCTTCTTCTTCTTCTCTTTTATGGAGAGCGAAGCTGCGAGCAGCACGGACCGGATTCACATCACACTGAGACCAGGTCTGACTCTGATTCTGTGCGCCACAGGCAGCGAACGCAACAACAAGGATCTTAAACCAGATCCTCATGAGACTTGAGGGGGGGAGAAGAAACACTTCTGAAACCGGACTTTAAAACGTTTTGTCTTTATTTATTTTCTAAATAACTTGGCCGGACAAAGGACAACAACACGGATCTGTCTGCTGTCTGCTGTGTGTGTGTATTGTGGCGGATATTACTACAAGAACATATTTTTAACGTGTGTATTTTGAAGGTTTAACTCCTGAATGAGTTGCTTTTGGCTCGTTTTTTTTATTATTACAGTAGATATATTTGCCACAGAAAGACTGCAGGAGCCACAGATCACGGAGCATCCGGAGGAGGATTTGTCACAGAGAGGACTGTGGTCGTCTTCAGCGGACTAGACCACATCAGTCCGGTTTCATTTAGTTTAACAGTAAAAAACAAACAAACAACAAAATGATGCGAACGCCTAAAGGCGTCTCTCCTGCGCCGGGTCGCCCGCTGGTGGGTCTGCACTGCTCCCAGCAGCAGAAGCAGCAGCTGAAGCTTTTGTCCACAGGTGGAGTGAAGGCCGACTTCTTCAGCACCGGACTGTCCAGTCCACCGATGAGCACGGTACCGATGGGCTACTTCACCCAGATCTGCAACACCGCCGCGGCCGAACAAAGAGCCAACAGCAGCCTGTACTCAACCCCCCACGGACCGGAGGCTAAACCCGTCAGATCCTCCTCCGGGCGACTGCCGGTAACGAATCAAACACACCCTGCACCACTGTGCCTTCATACAGTAGCTCATAAGGGATGATTGATTCGGTCGAACAGCACACTTGAGTCCTGTTCCTGCATGTGTGGGTGGAATAATCCTGGATTTCCACTCTGTGTGTCTGTCTGTGTGTGTGTGTGTGTGTGTGTGTGTGTGCTACATTCAAATATTCAAATTTGACGTGATAAGACATAGAGGAGTTACTGTGTGTGTGTGTGTGTGTGTGTGTGACATCTTTACAGTGCAGCTGTAGCTTTAGTCCAAGTGTGTGTGAGATGTGATGTTTGGGTTGAGATGGGGGTCTGTTCAGAGTTCGGGGCCCTTCTTTAGTGCAAAGGGACGTGTGAGTGGCCCCCATGGTCCCAGTCAAACAATACTGAGGGAGGGTGGTGTGGGCTGAAGACGCCAATGTAAACACCTCATTTTACACATGACTATGACAACGTGTTTTAAATACAAACAAACATCTTGTCACTTCAGCCCTCACACATGTGAATTCTTTCCTTGTTCCCCTTATTGCGGTGAACTCAGTGTTTTGTTTTTTTGGTTTCTCAAGATAGGGACACCTTCATTTTGAGGCCTGGGAAACAAAAACACAACACAGCCGAGTAATAATCGACAGATGATTAAGAAAAGAAGAGGAAAAGCCCCCTAAATTGTTGTGTACACTCTTATCTGAACAGCTTTATATGTGTTTACGCCCCCCTACAACAGCTGCTCTCACTGCACCTGTTATTAAGGCAAAACAAGACCTGGGTAACCTGTTATATGACTTTAGGTTAGAGGTCAGAGGTCTAGACAACTGCTGTGTCCTTCTGTGAGCAGATGATTGTATTTGCATGTGAACATAACTGAAGAAAAGAAAACGGAGGGGAGAGAAAAGTCAGTTGCAGGACGAGAAAGAATAACAGAGCTATATAAACAGAGTTCTTTAAAATGCTGGAGGCCTTGCTGTGTTTGTCTCCTTTTTTTTTTAATCCCCGCACTCTTCCAGATTGACTGAATTGCAGCAAAGCTACAGGTGTTAGGGGTCAGTATGTGTGCAGGGTCTTCAAATCTCAGGTTAACCCCCCCCCCAGGCCTCGGGCCTAATAGGTCCTTGCAAGAGGATTAGGTGGACATAAGTAAAGTGATAAACAGGCGGCCACCTGGCTCGTCATACGTACGCCACGGTGACATGAATCACGATGACAGGGAACGTGTCGTTTAAAAGAACCGCACACACTCGTTCATTTAATCTCGCGTCCCAACCTCTTCACGTCAAGAGTCTGACATCAGCGCTGCATGGCCCCGGCCTGATATGGAGCGTCGTGGATGTGGGCTGGTTTATGATGCGGCCCGAAGATGGTTACAAGTTGCAGATAAGAAGCCAGAATGCCGGGTGTGTTTTCACCCTGATAAATGGGCTGTCTGTTCTTCTTCCCCCTCCGCTGCAGCACATAAGTACAGAATATGACGATGTCACCACGTTGACTTTGAGTGACCGGAGGGGGGCTGGTGTGCACACGGCAGCTGGTGTAAGGAGGCGTTGTCGTTTAAAGTCCAGTTAGTTCATGTGGGACGGGGAAAGAGTAAAGTACTTTTGAAAGAAACGCGGCGGGTTTCAAAAGTCCTGACGTCCCCGCGGTGATGAAACTTCCTCATCACATTTCAGTAAAATTAGGTAAACCTCCAGGTTTAGAGAGTCCATTAAAACCAACACCTGATTGTAATGTCTTGCAAGCTTGCTACACTGGTGGGTGATGGCACAGTGACCTATAACCATCCTAAGGCCTTTTCCTTCCTTCCTTCCTATTCCCTTGTCTCACTTCTTATTATCATACAGCTTCCAACACTCAGTCTTGTTTATTTCATGAGAAGACATTTTTCATGTTCTTTAAAGACCTGCGCTGAAATTCTCCAAGACTTAAATGTTCTTGCCAGATTAGTCTAATCCAGTAAAAGTCTGCGTGAGTTTATGTGGGAATACGGCAAAAAGAAACTCCAGAAGAAAATCCAGTGGGACCAAGCCAGGTGTGACACTCTGGATCTTCTAGAGATCTTTTCACTGTTGGAGACACATCTCACCTAGATCATCTGGACAAGGTCCAGGCCCAGTCTCTCTAGGTGTTACCTGGAGTTCATGGCTGAAAAAACGGCTTAATCCAGACGTGGACTTCACTGTTGTCAGTAACGGACCACACAGAGACCACTTAGGGTTTCAAATCCCAGAACATTTTGCACATAACCGAAGCAGACTCTCTGATTCACAGTAATCCTAATCTGCGTGGCACCTATGTGAGCTGTACGCTGTATGTATGCGACACAGCAGCTTGTGCTCAGTCATGTGTCATGTTTACAGGAAGCGGTGCGTCTTCACGTACGTCTCGCTTCCTGTCACTTTGACGTGACGCATCACATCTCTGCGTTGTCGTCTCTGGCCGTCTCGCGTCATGTGTCATTACACGCTTAACCACGAAGTTAATGTTTGATTTTTGGCTGCAAAGATTGAACCTTCACCTTTTGAATCATGTTAATTGTAGTAAAATAGGCGGCGTATCAGTTATTGGCTGATAATGTTGTGTTAACTCACAGCTGTACGTGACAACAGATTATCAGTCTGTTTCATAATGGAGGGAATTATGTTTTGCTTCGGGCCACAGTCCAGCGTGATCTTTGCCGTCTGCATAATGTCCACCGCCGGAGACAATGTCACACTTATTCCCCCGCTTATGTCACACGTGCGTGTTCTTCCGATTTTTTTTGGCGGAATGTGCTCCGTAATCTGCGAAACGACGTAAACGAATGACTTCTTTTTATCGCGTGACGGCAATGCACCGCTCATGCATTCAAAGTTGACCCCATGTGGTGAGCCCCTTTTTCTGATTCATGTCACCAGTGTGTGACAACTCTATTTACCTAAAAACCTCTCTCTGTGTAAATTTCCTCTCATTCACTGTTTTTTTTAACTCCAGCCTTGGGCCAGCACTGGCCCTGGAGCCTGGTTTCTCAATGGGGGGGGAGATCTGCATATCAAATGAGCCAAACCCCCGACCCTACCTCTCCACCAGAACCCCAAATGGCCACATCCACCCTTTCCTCTTGAGGAACACATCACCGCCATTGTTGTTCCTTTGACTACCAAGGGTGTGGTGGTGGTGGTGAGGGCTGTTGTTGACACACAGGTCGTTATTTGCAGGCGTACTGCAACTTGCCCTTCGCTCGGCTGGAATCTGGGTCCCAGTGAGGCGGCCCGACTAGCCGGGTTTGTTGGTTTTGAGAAGAGGCCCAGCAGCAGAAATCCTCCACGTGTGACTCACTGTGTGAGTGTGTGAGAAACAGTGCTGTGGAGATTTCACCACAGCAGCAGAGAGATAGAGATAGAGATGAATCAGCCAAAGAATGTCCGACAAATTTGAGGCTGACGGTGCAGAGTTCGGGGTGTAACTGGGCAGGCAGGCAGGGTGAGGTTGTAGCAGACGTGATCGGGGCTGATACTGATGCTACTTTTCCAGACACAAAACTGAACAGGAGAGCAATTGACTCACTTGTTGCACCGTACAAACATGGGAGATTATGAAATTATTAATAATTCGATTATTAACTCAACGTCTAGGTCGATGATTCGTCTCATGCGGTTTTCACAGTATGAAGCTGTGTTTGCGTTGCGACGCTGACTCAGCAGAGAAATCCCTTGTGCATAAACGGGAGCACCCCCTCCGCAACCCATACAGCTGCAGGGCAGAACCGTTGGTCTCCCCTTACAACATGTCACCCGGCCTGTGGCTGTGAATTTTTACAGGTCTGACAGTGCAGACATTTAGGTCGCAGAAGTCGCGGAGAGTCTTGCTGAATTATTGTGGTTTTTTATATTTTATGCTGACGCGCCGCATTCTGACGAGTGAAGTGAAACTAGGCGGATTGTCTCCCCGCTCCAACTTCACCTGTTACTGCTTGCTGGCCCCCCCCGACTGGTATCTAATTCCTCTCTGTAACCGCTGGTGCTTTACAAATACTGTTGCCAACACAAACACAACTTTTTACTCCCACAATTAGCGCCAACCGCTTGCATTTTGTCACAGTCCTGTCCCATGTCCCCGAAGTGTCTCCAAAGGCCGCCTGAAGGGTCTGAGGCATTAAGGGCCGCCTCGTCAGCAGCACATACGCTCGGCTGTGTTGCTCCAGATGTCGCCAGTCAACAGGTGGATGTGTCAGAAAGCACGCCGGGACAATGGCAGCCTTCATTATCCCGGCACTCGCTCAAGCACATCCACACGTGCTTTCAGCCCCCCGGCACCGCTTCCCCCCCCCCCGTCTCTGAGAGTTCGCCTAAACCTATTAGCCGTGGCACCGAACAAGGCGAGGGATTACTGTTTTATTTTGTCCAGAGACATGGAGGAAATGCAAATACATGAAAGGTGAGGTTCCTGACCAGATGCTGCAAAGTACCCGGCGTGCTCACGAGCCGAATTCCCACGCCGTGTTGGCTCCGTCCACCATTGTGCTTTTGTGTGGGTGCCACCTCTCCCACAAATGTGCTTATATACCTCGTGTTAACGTTCTCCATGTCAGGGCCTTGTCACTGAGCACAACTCTGGAGGGAGCGGGTGCTGTCGCAGTGTTGTGACTTTCACTTTTACATGTAGGTCACGGCATAACACAACGGTCACGTGACGCTTTCAAGTCGTTTATGTTCGGGTCCAAAAGTCGTGTTTATGGAGAGACTGAGTTAAGCTGTCGAAGAAAGGAGACGTAGGGAGGCTTGAGAGGAGGAGGGGGGGAGGAGAGGTCAGTGAGGGATGCCAGGGATTTCCTGGCGTTTTGCATGCAGGCAGTCGTTCAAGACCCGATCACCCTCCCCTTCTGCTGAGGTCACACACACACACACATACAAGAGCAGCCCCTCTTCAAGTGCTTTGGAAAGTGTGAGGGGGTTGCTTTGTTTCTGCACTTGAGGGCTGTTGTCACATTTACGACACGGCACTTTTCAACAACCCCCGGTATTTAGCACTTTTGCCAGCACGGTTGCATAGAGGAAGCCGTCGCCCTCCACGTTCCAACTTGTCTTACCAACACACGTTAAAGTGAGCGAGATTTGTGAAGTAGGCGGGACAACAGCATCGTTCCCAGGGTTCTGCAGACACCTTGCAAATCCCTACGATGACCAAATGTTTATTTTCTTTCTGAGGTGAGAGACGCGTTCGTTTTTATGATGTGTTTGAACTCTTGCTCTCCAGGCGAAAAGGAAGCTGGATCTAGAGGACCCTCTTAACCTCCCAGAGTTCCGCACGCCCAAAGGCAAAGGCAGCATCGCAGTCAGGATACCAAGTCCAAGGAGTGAGTATTGCATGGTTCAAGAGAACCTCCCTACATGAGAAGACACAATACAAACATTGAAATAAAAGTGTGCAATTACATTAAAAATACCCAAGTGTAGCATCATTTTCCAAAAAAAAACCTAAGAAAAACATAGAAAAACTCAAATAAAATACTGTTAAACATATTCTGTTTTGAATACTATGCATAATATTTTTAGATATGAGCCACAGTCACATGCATTATATATTGTACACACCAGTGAGGAGGACTATTGTATTCAGGATGCAATTCCATGTGATTTGGTTCTGAAATTTACAGAAAACCTGTGTGGGGGAAAAAGTAGATTTGTGTCAAACACGCAGTCTTTTTCACACGAGTGCCATTTGTTCAAATCTTCGTCCCTCAGCTCCAAAGTCTCCAGGGGAGCGGACACGGTACGACACCTCCCTCGGCCTGCTGACCAAGAAATTTGTGGGCCTGATTGCCGAGTCTCCCGACGGAGTCCTTGACCTGAACTGGGCCACCGAGGTCCTGGAGGTCCAGAAGAGACGCATCTATGACATCACCAATGTCCTGGAGGGAGTGCAGCTGATCAGGAAGAAATCAAAGAATAACATCCAGTGGCTGTGAGTTTGAAAGTTATCACCAGGGATTGTATATATTGAAAGGAATCAGAAATGTAGATGTAATTTTTGGTATAATCTGTTATCATCATCATTTAATGCAAATAAACTATTGTACATCTACATCAGTTCTAACAACAGTACTGTTCACTGAGCTCATCTGACACCTAGTGGCTGTAACTAATCACTACATGGGTTGCCATTTTCAGTAGCGTGCCCGTTCCCTCACCCATTTTTAATGTCAGCAATGCATCGTTTGCTCTGCGGCGCCGTAGGGTTGCAGACGTGTTTGAGGGCGGTGCAGGTGGAGGAGAGAAGGCGCGTGCCCTCAGGAAGGAGCTGGGAGACCTGGAGCGAGCGGAGCGGTCCCTGGATGAACTGATCCAGTCGAGCACGGCGCAGCTCAAACAACTCACGGACCACAAAGACAATCAGAGATATCCTTTTACACGCGTCTCGGTGACATGAGAAAATGATCCACCTAGTAGTATGTGCTGCCGTTGTTAGCCTTGACCCCGCCCCCTGCACGTTGGGATATGTGACGTACCAGGACATACACTCCATCGGCAGTCTCCGCGATCAGACGGTCATTGCCGTCAAGGCGCCTGCGGACACGAAGCTGGAGGTGCCAGACGCAGCGGGGGTGAGAGTGAATCTTTGTTTTCAAATTGCATTATTTAAATAAAAGTGATGTCAGCTTTTAGCTCAGTATCAGAAGTGACCTTCGTCCACAGTAATCACATGCATATCGGTGCGCTGTGGTAACAAGAAGCAGATCGTTTACACTGAATATGAGATGCTGTACATTTCTGTTTCTGTTTGAAACGGACGCTAATCCATCCCTTTGTCCCTTTCCCCTTACAGCAGGCATCACTACAGATCTACTTAAAGAGTAAAAATGGCCCAATCGAAGTCTACCTGTGTCCAGAAGAGGGCCTCGAAGACGCGAGCCCCGTCAAGAGCCTGCTCACCCCGAAAAAGGAGTTCCCTCAGCCCCTCTGTCCTCCGACTGCAACCCCAATAGCACCGGCAATGTACGGCGTCAAAGAGGAGCCCGTTGAACGTAAGCTTGTTTTATAATTCAGACGTAACCACGGACAAATGCAAAGCTCACGCTGACATTTTAGAGTTTAGAGCAAAAAAAAATAGAGTTGCCGTGGCAGAGGTGAGCTGCAAGTTCAATTCTATGCTTAACAGGACCTCCTAGAGAAGAGGAGGTCCATGAAGTGGAGTTTGACTCGTTTAATAACCACGAGTGATAACCGTACCACAAACCTCGCCATATAACCGCTGTCGTGTTTACATTTCTGTTTGTGTTATGATCGATCAAGAGGAGAGGAAGATATTCTCATCTCCATAGAAACAGATAAACACATTCACACACTTCTCCAGACTTACTCCACACCTCAGGTAGCCTGCAGTTTTCTGAAAGGACGACTCCTGGTCCATATGCCAACTGTTTCACTCATGTTTCAGAGAACTGGGGATAATTCGTTAACCTAAAGTTCGCTGTCGTCTCACTTTACGATTTTAAACATTTTAATGTCAGGCTAAAATCCTATGATTTGGAACTCATGGTGTATTAGTTCATCACCTAGGAACCGCAACGACTTCACCTCAACCTCTCACCTGCTCCGTCCTCTCCTCCAACACAGTGAACATGTCCACGTCAGCTCCAGCTGCATCCGCGGCTACGAACTCCGCGTCCTCCCTGCTGGATGTCGAGGGTCTGCTGGGTTTGCCGCCCAGTCTGCTCCAGATCACAGAGGACCAGCTTCCCGGTACCTCGTTCAACCCGGATCCCAACACCCCATTTGTCAGCTTCTCTCCGCCGCTGGACCACGACGATTACCTGTGGAGCCTCGAGGACGGTGAGGGAGTGTCAGATTTCTTTGACGCCTACGATCTTGGGGATTTGTTGAAGAGCTGAGGTCTGAAAAGCAGGACGCGCGGGGGTTGGGGGTGGGGCGGAGGGTGAATTTAGGGGAAAGAGAAGGCGATATGCCTTCTCAAAATATGAAACCTTACACTATGAAGCCATCACTCTTTTTTTGTCATGCCTGTTTTACACCTTACCTTTAATAATAATATTAAAGCAAAAATCCCAAATGTACTGAAAAAAAATGGAGGCAAATCAAATCGTGAAGAAAAGCAGGAATTTAGTTTGTTTTTTTAGAAAAAGTTGTAACCCAAACACAAGCATGGGGGTTATTATGCATATCACACCGTGAAAAACTCAGGAACTTTTTCTGTCTTCCTTGTTTCCAAAGTCTTAAATGTTTGTGCCACTCTTTGGCCCATAGGGGGCAGCCTTGTATTAAGTGAGCTTTAACTGCCGTGCAGCTTTACAGGAGTCAATCAGTGGACGAGAGCAAGCGAAGAAAGCCATTTATGAACCCCACGTGAGGGTTGATCTTGATCATTTTTCAACGAATGAAGCTGTGAAATACTCATGTGTGATACAACAAGTCCTTGTAGATCCAGGAGCGCGAGCCATTTCAAGGCGCTGACGTCGGCTCGGTTCCGTCCAATCATATTTGCTCTCTCCGGCCTTGAGCTTTATGTTGGCGCGTACACTGTGCCAGACTTTGCGGGTTGTGGTAGCTGATACAGGAGCCCGAGCCAGAGATTATGAGCGCTCTTTATTCTTTATTGAACAGTCTCAGACCGAATCAGTTGCTCTTCTATTAATGCGTTTAATAGCTGATTTTTAATGACTTATTTTTCGTCGTAGTGTAAAACTACTATTGTATTTCTGAGGAAATGACCCAAGAGAATGAAAGCCAGCGTCTCTGCTGTAGATGTGGTTGGTTAATAATATATGTAATTAATGATTATAATGAGAGGAGCAGTTTCTTCTTTTTTTTTTTTGTCCTCTGCTTGTTCTGAGATCGTTTGGAATATAAACCGTGAGGGTTTGTCTGAACTGTTCAGATTTCAGGTTCTTTTCCAGTGCAGCCAATTGAAATATAGACATGCAACGGAGGTTAGAGCAGGTGTGACTTTTATTTGTGTTTTTTTTTTTTTTTTTTTTCTGAAGCGTTTTAGACATTTGGAAAGTTTGAATTTCATGTTGATGCATTCTTATTGTTTTTATTTTGCTTTCCCTCTACGTTGCAGAGATAAGCTAAGTGTCCTGTCCTAACAAAACTTGAAAACGTGTGCTTGTGTGTGTGTGTGTGTGTTTGATAGTTTGGTAAATGGGTGTGTTTGTTTTTATAATGTAGGGTTAGACGATGTGAATTCAGACTGTGTAGTTGTGTTTTTTTTTTTTCAATGAGCATTATTTTTCTGGTAATTGTACATAATTATGTTTGTATTTATACCTATTTTTTTAAGTGAATTTTTTGGAAGTTGCAAAAACTGTTTTCGTAAGACATGCAGCACTTAATATGTTGTAATACTGTGTGGTCTGTTTGAAATGATTAAATAAAAGCTAAAGCCATGGTTTACATTGGAATTTGCACTCTATTTCTTTTGGTTTTAAACACTTTTCATACCAGACTTACCATCATCAATTCATTCATCCTTTTTTTTCCCCCCCGAATGAGGGACTATTTTCTGTCTAATAAGAGAAAACTGGACACCGGCAGTTGATCTAATACAAAGACTGACATCACTTTGGGAGAGAGACACAGAGACGTGACAATGACACGGAATGAGGAATTAACACATTCCGACAGGCACACAAAAGGCAGCCCATCATTTTTTGGGGGGGGAGTTGGTTGCTTTGGGAACAAACTCAAAAGGCCATAGCCCCACAACAGGTCAAAGTGCAGGGGTTAGCGTGGAGTGGTGATCCCTGCTACGGGGGGTGGGGGGGGAGATTTTTGCATGGACCAGTTTGTGAAAGAAATACTGTGACTTCATGCTCTGTCTTCATTTATTATTTTCCCCAAAACGCTTCCAGATTCTTGCTCAGATCTTAAAGTAAAGTTTGAGGACCCGAGAACAACAGAGGTGATGGTGGAGAACAAAGAGGTGGCGAGTCTATGGGAACTTCTCCTTTCCATAGACTCGCCCACAGACCTTGTAAGACGATTTAAATCAAATAAGAAAAGAACACTTAAGCATGCAGAGCTCAAATGTCTTCAACTGCATCAGTTGTATACAAAACTCTAGTATCTGCTTTTGACACTGTGGTTTACGTGCTATCCAAACAATAGCACACCTCAGCTCTGTTACATCACATCAAGTCGCTGAGACAACAAGAGACAGAAGGTTAGTTTGTTAGATGACTCCTTAATTTGCCAAATGAAAAAAAGCTCACCATTTAACAGCACCAGGCTGTGGTCAAAAATGTTGTGTGTCATCGTTTAAGGCCGCAGGATCCAGCGGGGTCTCATTATATTCAGAGACAACATTTGGTTCAGTTTAGGACGTCGTACAATGTCAGTTATGTGCACTGAAAGCCTTGAAGCGACTGGCATAATGTATGACTATATATGTGACTAAACAGTTCCAGGAAAGCGTTCATTTTAGTTGTTTAATTGTTGTTAGTGACATGGTGATTCACGCAAAAAAAAAACAAGTTGGACTGCCTTGCTCCCAGTCTGGAAAACATTTTTGTTGCTTTACCAACCCCTGTGATGACAGGCATGCCGAAGGAGATGCCAGATCTGAGGGTGGGGTTGACGGGGCAGGTATGTTGACGACAGCAGTGAAGTCATGCCACAGAGGTGAGCGTGATGATGTGGAGGACACCGGAGGAGTTTGCCACTCTGCACTTCCTGCTGTTACACTTGCTGTTTTATTAGAGGCCCTTTCCTGTTCAATACATTTCATATGCTTTATTCCAGTGGGGGAGCTGAAGCAACAATAAATCCCCCCTCCACTCTCTTTCTCCCAGCAGTCCTCCCATATTCAGTCATCCGTGTCGACCAGAAGAGGGGGGTATGTTACGGTAAGCTGGGGCCTAATGGTTTGACAAGGGCAGTAAATTGATAGCAGAACTAGTGGAGCTGAGTCAACAGGCAAGAGCGAAGAGAGTGAGGGAGGTTTTCTCTCTCTGAAAAAAAAAAAGTTGCCAGTGGACCTCTGTGCTGCTGGGAAGCGGCGAGGAAATCGCAGCAGCTGTAATCTTTACTGGAAGATGTCGGCACGACCTCTGTGCTGCTGCTGCTGCTGTGTGTGTGTGTGTGTGTGCGTCACAGAGAAAGAGGAACGCTGCATTTGGTCTTCACCAAAACTTAATTGCTCACAGAGGACAGAAATGTGAAGAGGATGTAAATAGGGGTGAAAGCGGTGAATATGTACGGCATGTGTGGTTGTTTAGGAAGGAAAGGGCTGGAGATGAGGAGGGAAAACATGGAGTGAGTCACTCCAGTTGGTGCACACAGACAATGAAGCTTCTATCTCTTTCTCCTTTTTCCTGTGTCGTCCAACCTTTGTCTTCCTCCCCGCGTTTGTCCACCCCCCCCCCACCGCCCTACATTCCCACCACCTTCCAGAACTACTTAGCTCCGTCACTCCCCCCCCCTCTCCCACCTCCCTGTCCTTGGACTTCGCTCTCTCCACTATATGTTACTTCGTCGCCTGAGCAGACCGGTTTGCTCAGTTTTACAACCAGGACCCAAAGCTTAGAGGGCTGGCAGACACACAAAGGCTCTGCTTATTTACTGGGGGCCGCATAGAAACTGAAGGAGCGTATTGTTGGGACACAGTGAGCCTCTACATGACATCAGCCCCGCATGCACAACACCAATGTGTGGGAAACGAGCAAGTACACACTTATGTGGCACATTGACAGACACATACATTTATCCATGCAGCCAGTCCCCTATCTGTGTTTTCCTCTTCTCTTTTCTCCACGAACAAGCTTTGCGCCATAAAGACACACAAAGGAAACAATACATGGCGGGGCCCTGTTAAACTGGGTCACCAAGCCTATTTATGTGACTCGGCAGTGTTTGGAGTCTGTCGCGTGCCCTCACTTTCTTATCTGTGGAGTAAAGACATTTTTCTCTTGGTGAGTAATGTCGTGTAGAATGAGTTTTTCCAATTTCCTCTTCCTCAGTATTCTCAGTAGTTCATGTTCGTCGTCGGTGATTTCTCACTTTCAGCTTCCAGAGGGTCTCACTCAACAACCCCTCCCTTTTTTTTTTGCATTTAAAGTGAGTCTAAGTTATTTGCTTTGCACATGCAGCTAAGACTAAGTTTGTGGTTCATTTTATTTATTTTTTTGGTTGAAATGAGCTCAAGTTGTTTAAAGAGCCCGGTCTAATTTTCCATTTTCACACATAATGCAGCTTCGGTTTTGCGGTCGAACCCAAAAGAGCGAGTGCATTTGATGTTGCTTTTAAAACCCAACCAACTGCACTTCACGCTGTATCATATCACTGCTCCCCTCGAGGCACCAGCGCCGTGATACACCTCTTCTCTTTCAGCTGACAGGCCTGACAATACCAGGCACGCAGGAGTTATGTTCCCATGCTCCACACACGGCTCCTGTTAGCTTTTCTCTCTCCCCACCTTTCTCTGAAGCTCTAGTTGCTTTCACTTTGTCAGGAGATTTCTGGGGGGGAAACGGTCAGTGGACTAGAGAAATCCTTCCTTGATGGAAAAATTCCTATCCACGGGATGAAAGGGAAGACAAAGCAGAAGCTTTGGAGCTTCATCTCAGCAGGTGGAGGTGTCACACCTTTGACAGTTGCAAAGCAGGTGACACTTCTGTGTTTTCTGTTATGTTTTGTGCCAAAACCCCAAAAACCCAGCAACGCGGAAAACCTGTTTTCATCCGTGTCACAAGTGTCTGCTCCCTCGCAACAACATCACCTCATCAATTGAAATTCCTCTCCTTCAGTTCAGTTTGTGAATGAGGCATTCTGTATATCCATGGCGACCACACTGCAGATTCTCTGGAGCCTGAATAGAAATGAAAGGCTACAATGAAAGCGAGGAGACACACACACACACACACACACACACACACACACACTTATATCTTTGTGAGGACACATCATAGACATAATGAATTCCCTTGCCCCTTACCCTTACCTTAACCATCACATCTAAGTACCTAAAAAAAACCTAAAACCAGGTCTTAACCCTGAAAAAGCCCTTTAAAGTTGTGGGGCTCAGACAAACTGTCCCCTCGTGGTCAAAATGTCCTCACAAAGATAGATGTGTATGTTTTTGTACACTGATATTCTTGTTAGGACACGGCATTTACTTCCTTTCTTTTGGACAGCCCGACCAAAGCCTTATCCCTAAATTTTAACCAGTTATTGCCCAACCTTAACCTATAACCACAATTCACATCGTATGCTATTTAAAAAGCGATATCAATGGACTGTGTGTAAAAGCACACTGCATGTATAAGGCAGTGCACAATCCTAAAAGGCACTTTATACTGTTGACACTTTTCAGAGGTCTCAAACCCGCAGCCCGCGGGCCACATGCGGCTCCCCAATCAATTCCATGCGGCCCACCACTTAATATCAGGTCATGAGTTATTTCTGTATGTTTTTTGCAGAACAGAACACTTTTATTTTGAAATTACATGAACTATCATCATTAATATTAATACTTCCAATATCTTTTTCTCGGAAAGTTTGACTCTTTTCACTTGACCGGCCCCTTAATTTGAGTTTGAGACCCCTGCTTTACATGGTTCTGTTTTATATGACTGTACTTACACTTAATGTGTGGTTGTGTACATTATTGTGTGCATGTATGTTCATTTTCATGTGAATGTCCCCACTTTCAAAAAGAATACAATAAGTTTTCCTAACTTTACGAGGTTCTGCCTCATTAGGACCAGGTTTTTGTCTCCATAGGTGACTGAAAAAGTCAGTGTCTGTACCAGAAAAGAGATGAACACACACACACACACACACACTGAAAGCACAAACATTCCCACGTGACGCTGTTGGAGTTTGCTCCCTCCCTCACTCCCGCACAATAGCGCGCTGATTTACCTCCACGCGCACAGATTCGCCGAGTGTGGAGACGAGTCGCTCAGGACTCCGCTCTAGTTTCGGTAAACTCCGCACATTCGCGACACTTTTTTAGCGACAGACACTGCGAGTTTTCTGCTTTCACGCGGCGGACGTTAAACCCGTGTCTGGTTCTTCAAATGGGAATTACGCGCGCGGGTCCAACTTTGACTCACTTTGCTGCTCAGTGACTTTCCCTCGGACTCCTTTTCTTCGCCGGGAAACATGCCGGAGCGAATCAGTATTTCCGACTTTGTGGTCCTGACAAACGAGGACTTGTCTTCGCCGGGGACGTCGAGTTTTCAGTCGAAAATGAGCGACTGTCGGAACACGGTGTCAACCGTGGAGGAGGTGAGTGACACACACACACACACACACATTTGTTGCTGGAGTTGTTTACCTACCTGTCCCTCTACAGCTGATCCCAGCAGAGCTTCACACTCACAGCAGTTCGTGTGTTTCCACACGAGATAAACACGCAGTGACACACTTCTCATGCTTTACAATCTGAGTAAAACAGACGTGCACTGTGTTGCAGGTGTAGGAGTGCACTCATATTTTCTATAATACTGTGTGTATACATGTCTGTGGTGTTCTATTGGATTGCATCTTTGTGTACAACACCACAAACACACACACACACAGTCACAGTCTTCAGAAGGATAGCACAGAGAGGGTTTATGACAGAATATGATGCACAGTTGTGTTTGTTTGGATTCTGCTGTCTGTGCCTGCAGAGGAGGAAACAGACAGACATGACTTGCCATAAAATAACTAACCCAAGGAATGCAAACAGGTCTTTCCTTCCTTGTATGTTATCTTGTGATAAAAAAACATTATACCTCCCTCTCTCTCTCTCTTTCTCTCTCTGTTGTCATGTGATCCAAGGTGGATTTCTGCTTTCAGACCAAACTCATGTTAGTTTGAATCATCAAAGCACATATTTATTTATTCCCCTACAATGAGACCATGTATCATCCCCGTGTGAGAGCAGTTTTAAAGGAACCCAGCTTGTGTATTCTCTGATATTTAATGATGGCGAGTTCTTTAGATGTAGATGACAGGTCTTCAATGAATCTGTCCTGGCTGGAAAGTGTGACATGTGACGAGCGATGGGGACAGTTGAGTTTGGGGTTTTTTTAAACAGCTGTCTAATGTATTTATCTTGGACTTTTAAAGCTATGATGACACACTGGAAATAAAAAAACATGGCTGGAATAGCTGTGCTGAGGAGGAGGAGGATCATGCTGTAATCTTGCACAAATACAGACACACAGACAGACTGACTGACCGACCGGTGGACACACACAGATGCAATAGTCTCTTTATAGACAGATCTATGGTTATTATGTTTAGTTGGCTCAGCAGGGACAAGCTTGATTAATGGCTAGGCTAATGTGTGTGGTTTATGGCAGCAGGCTGGAGAGACAGAGACACCATTTACCCACACACACACTCAGCTGATTGTTACTTATTACCCCCTGATTAGAGGCGACGATAAACAAGGAAAGACGGGGGACGAGGGGGGGGGATAAGGAGCGGTTTAATTTGCCACAGCTGTAAAAAAAACGGCGAGCCTCAATTCCTGCAAAGTTTATGAATAAAGATGAAGTGGAACATTGTTGGCCGTCCGGCAGCTCAGGCTGTCACTGTGCCAAGTGAATGAGGTAAATGAGGATCGAGTATCTGTTAGTCATGAAATGTTATTCTCTGCTCCCCGCAGTCACACACACCCTGACAGCAGGTGTATGCAGCCTTGTTTGCAGTCATCCAGCTATCTATCCATGCTCATTAATCCAATACTAAATGGATCATCTGACTTTTCAGCTTCTTAAATGTGAATATTTTCAGGTTTCTTTGCTTGGAGAACATCATCATTTCCAGGTTTTTTTCAAAAATTCAACAAGTGCAACCTGTTCCAATTAACCTGCAGTAGCTTGTTTCCACTGTTTATTCGCTGTAGGAAACTGCAGCAGCAGCAGCAGCACACAACTCCCATCCCGGCTCTCCACCAAATCACTTTCCTATTCATTGTCTGAAAAAAGCCTCATTACACAACCCCAACGCCGCCTTTTTAACGAGTGAACTAACACTCAGGGAGTGGACTTGACCAGGAAAGTCTGGGGTGTGTAAACAGTGTAAACACGGCAGGGTGTCTGTTATGTCAATAAAACTATTTCTGAATACACACATAGGGGGAGTGTCGCATGGCTAGCTTGGTACAACAAGTGGCCAGTGTAATGGAGAAAGAACAGGATCTGGTTCAAGCCCAAGCCCAAAAAAAAACCAACAACCCAGTTTTAATTTTCTCTGGAAAGTGACAGCCGTTCAGACGGGTGAAGGAAGTGCACTGACATCATTCCAGGCTGGGAGTGATGGTGCAAGACAGATGATTGTTTTGTTGTCGTATGCTGATTCACCTCTTTATGTTACTCACACACCGTGAGAACCTATAGAGAGAGAGGGAAGCACGGCGAGTGCTTACTTTTATATCCATAAAGTATTTGAACTCTTAAACTGACGTCAGTATAGTTACGTTGACTTTTCAGGACGTTTACGTCACTGAAATTAAGTATTTTTTGCTTTAACCCAGGTATCGATTTCACCGTCCTTAGTAGAATGCGTATGCATCAATATCAGAGACGTATATCCACCACATGCAGGTGTCGACGTGTTATTCTTGTTCTTGACTTTACTTTGTCTCGCTGTTCTATCGCAGTCTCTGGAGCTGGACCATACGACTCTGCAGAAGATGAAGAAGATGATCAAAGCGATACACACATCTGGACTTTGTAAGTGCAATGTTTTACTTATCAAGGAGGGGGGGGCCGAAAAAAATGCTTAAGCTCAAAGTCTGCCTGCCTGTGAGCGTTCAAGTGTTTATTCTTGACTGTTTGTTGTTTGATAGTCAACTTTCCAACTTTTTTCCAGAACCAATGACAAAAACACAACAAGTGTAACTGGATAATTTTTCCTCAAAATCCTGTTAGAGTTCTGTCGATATAGTTTGGCTTCTGTATTCTAAGATGAGCTGTTTGGAGGATCGGACGCCTTAACAGGATTCACTGTACAAGCCTGGTTCAGTGACATCAGCGAGGGTAGTGGTGTTTACGAGCGAGGCCCCTTGTGAAGGCACCACAGTTTGTAGGATGCTGACTGATTGTGTTTATATATAAACGGCGTGTGTATGTTTTTGTGGCGTGCGTGCATGTATCCGCGGTGAGGCTCGCTGGTACGCGTAGTTTCAGCATAAAACAAGGTCCTCCGTTTCCCAGTAACCCCCCCCCCAACTCGCACAGTTTCTGCGTGTGCGTCATGTAAAGTTCATGCCTTTTTAATGTCTTGACGTTGAGCTCGTGCATGCGCCACGGCGTGAGTGTTCACCTCAAAAATGTGCGGGAGAAGGAGAGAAAGTGCAGAGCATGTCCTGGAGTTGTTTTTCTCCCCCCGACTCTCGCTCGCAAATCTGCTTCCCATTTCGAGATGTCAACTCACAGTTTTTAGTAAAAGTGTGAGTCAGAGAGCTGCCCAGAATTAGGCAACCAGATACAGGCAACAGAGAGGTGAGTTCTCTCTCTCTCTCTCCCTCTCTCTCTCTGAATGCAACATGATGCGGTTGGAACGTCGTAATGAGTTTTGATTCTCAATCATTAGTCACATCACCGCACATGAAGACGTCCCCGCGCGTTACTTTCATGGCCCCCCCTCACTGTGTCGCACGACACAAACATAAACACATGTTGAGTTGTTTTCGTCTTTAGTTCTCTGTTCCCATAAACCCTTAAGTGCCATTTTTCTCCCAAGACGCCAAACTGTGTGTGTGTGTTCGTTCTGGCAGAAGAGTAAAAGAGTTGAGTTGCTTTGCTGGTATCTGGTAAAAGTCCGCTGTAAAATCATCCTCAGAATGTCTCTGTGAGTCAGCTGTTTGTTGTTTGGTGGACACATATGTGCATCTTTGATTCAGTCTCTCGTCCATGACACTAAATGTGGCCTTTGCGACTGAACGTTCCAGATTTGTACAGCCGGGCGTCTCCGAGACACGGCCACGCTTTGCTATTTTACATTTCCCTTGAAATGGAAACTGAAGCAGAAGAGATGAACTTCTACCTTGCTTTTGCATGTTTAGTCTGCTGTGTGTGCGTCAAATGATTTCTTTGTTTGGGGTTTTCCTAACATCAGAGCGGTGACAGGAACACTAATTTGGTTGTAACTGTTCATCAGGTGCTCACCTCCATGACTTGAAATGCAATCTGTGCTTATTTGACGTCCGTAATTCATAAAGCTTTGGGATAATTTTCTTTTCCATGAGCCTTTTTCTACATAAATGAATCAGACTGAGAGACCACTGAGGTTGCGACTCTTGGGAAAGTGACCTATAACATTGCATCGTGACCTATGAGCCCAAGAGAAGCCTGGCTCTCTATATGTGCCTGTCTCCTGTTGCAGGATGGGTGGAAACCAGCACTAATTTGTCCCACATGTCTTGTTAAAATACTCTGCCTTCTATAGACTTTCTGCACATAAAACTCTTTGAGTTATTGTCACTGTATTCACTGTGTTGTTGTTTTTCAGCCCACGTGGAGAGCAAGGAGCAATACATCGAGGTGCTGGAGAACCTGGGGAACAGCCACCTGACCCAGGACAACAATGAAGTCTCCACAGGCTTCCTGAACCTGGCTGTGTTCACCAGAGAGGTCACTGCCCTCTTCAAAAACCTGGTGAGGAAAGAGGAGGAGGGGGGGGGAAGAGAGAATGGAAAGGGCTGGTTTCTACAAATGAGCTGTCTGAGGTCGCGCAGCACATGCAAAAGTCCTCTTGAGGCTTTAGAAAAGAGAAGTGGAAACTGCAGAAAAGTCAACCCAAAAGGAGGGAATGGAAGCCGGTGTCTTTCGGTTCCAAAACACTCAATTGACGGCATGATGCGAAAACTCTTAAGAGGAAAAAACAGTTTGTTGAATCAGCTAAATTTAGATTTTTGTTTATTTTAAAATGGCGGCGGATGGCAGAACATCCAATGTTAGAGGGTGTACAGTATGTTTGTGTGTGTGCGTGCCACACATCTGCATACATGCATTGAATACATAGGAAGAATAGGGTTTTTAAACCCTTTAGAATATGGGGCAGTCCTGAACACTCCCAACCGACTGTTTCTATGGCGATGATAATTCATCCCAGACCTCCGTGTGTGTGTGTGTGTGTGTGTACACCCTGTCTGTATCAATCACTGCCTCATGGGGAGACTGGACTGTGCACACGATAAACATGATAAAGACCAACGAGAGCGTCACTGCAAAATCAACCCGAGCGTGTCCCTGAACGCCACATGTGAGCGATTGCACCCTTGTCCCCACCGTCTGTGTGCACACACATGCATGCGTGTGTCAACCAATTCACCGCGCGCCGCGTGTAGACTCTGGGACTCGGTATTTCCCTCCGTCAGAACTCATGTATTACCTATTAGTTACCTCAGCCCCTGGCTGCCAACCAAAACAGCTTCCATGCACTTGTGTCAATAAATCCGAGGCCAAACCAGTGCGAGCGTTTAGCTCGCGGAAGTAGTTTGACATTATTTATGTGACGGGAATGCCACAGCTTGGCTTTTAATCCACCAGGATCCATTTAAGAAGGCCCAGAGTGACATTTACAAACACACCGGAGAGCGTGGCCACATGGAGACATGTGGCAGTCGAGGCAGAATTATGTCCGTAGCCGTGCTGCTGCATGCCATAATAAATATGTCAGGGAGGAAGTATTTGTTTTGTCATTCATTCCGTAGAACCTCTCCATTTTAACACTTAATTTAGTGCCATTGTATTATGCTCCCCCATGGCACAGAATGATCATTATCCTGTGTTTTCTTTTGTTGACTCACCAAAATCACCCGTGTTTCACTCATTCCAAGAAAATGGGGGAAAAAAAAGGTCCACAGGGAGACAAAGTGTTTTGAACTCTGTGTGCGTTTGCTTATACTGGAGGATATAAGCGCTGCCTGTGGTGTAGCCTTCATGTCCTTTACTCCTTCCATGTGTTTTTCCCCCTGTGTTTCAGGTACAAAACCTCAATAACATCATGGCTTTTCCTCTGGAAAACGTTCTGAAGTCGGAGCTTCGCGACAGCAGACTTGTGAGTTCTTTTAAATTCTTTAAATGCTGGTTAATGAATGTCCGCTGGTTAAAAACAGAGATGTGTTCCTCATTTAAGTGCACAGTTGTGAGTTTAATATCCTGTAGTTGTGTTTGCACATCAATTCATTCTAATCAGATACAGCCCATAATTCAGCAAATGGCATCGTCATCTCTCGGTGTTGTTGCCAGAAGGATGAGTGACAAACTGACTGAATCATCCATGTTCAAGTGTGATATTTCATAAAGGTTTTGCCAAATAAAATAAAGAACTTTTACGAGAATCCTTGTGCTATTACAAATATATCAAAGTCTTGCAATAACTGATTTTTGCATGAGTCAACGGAGCTTTAATCGCGAGATGAAGGGATTTGCAGCTGTGTTTATAGACGGCGTCTTTGCTGTCTAAAGTGATTAAAAACATCACTGTAAAAATCACTCGCCGTGTGGATTTCCTCTTGAGTCAGATAAGCTCGTCTGCCCGATGTTGTCGACATAAGGAGCTGGATAAGACCAGGCTGTTGGTGGAGATTAACGCGGTAAAGACGGGGCTGTGCTGCAACACTGCACTGCTACCAGTCTGTTTTTTGATTTGCCACGCCAACACACTAATGAGTAATAAATAACAAGCCAGAGCTCCTCTAAGCTTCTGTCGGTGTCTTTTTAAACACCAAACAACTGCAAGTGTGCTGCTGAAATCCTGTTCTGTCAGATTCTATCTGATAATGATGACGACTGTTCTCTTAAAATGAGTCATCGTCATCCACTGTCTAGCTCCACCCACCCAGACAAACCATACCTGTCGAAACCTCCTCACCTGAATGTGTGTGGACTATCAATCTCTTGTAGGTTTTTTATTTTTAACACTTAAACACTATTGTCTGGCTATAGGGATATATAGTGTATGTATACACAGTGTGACAACACTAAGCTTTTCTACTCTCTGTTCTGCAGGAACTCAAGAAACAGATGGAGAAGAGCTGGAAGGAGTACGACATAAAACTGTGAATAAACACTAAAGTCTTACACATGTGTACACCTCTTTACACCTAAATTACACTTATACACTGACTGTTGGGTATACTGAACTAAAAAAGGTGACTTACTAGTTTCCTGTTGCCAGGAGACGAGGTCGCGTCGCCGTTATTTTCTGTTTCAGTGTCACAAATGTGGAAATACTACCATGAAAACAAGTGATCTGATAGTGATGCTTGACTGTAAAAGTCACACAGTCGTTCCTCAGTCCCTCTTTTCTTAGCATTGCGCAGGAAAAGGTGCAAACTCAGCGCCCGGGCTGCCAAAATCAAGTCGTAGAAGGTGTCATGTTTACTGCCGATCAGAGCCGGAGTCTATAAAAACCTGTATCTATTCCAGAGTAATGTGACCAGGGAGTGAACGCCGATTGTATCCATTCCCACTGCAGACAAAAGCCAGATGTTACCGGATGTCAGTGGGGGTTTTGACCAGTGGGAAAGGGACTTCAGTTTGTTACTTTATGATCATATGGCTGCACGAGGTGTCGTATCAGTCCAGATCTTCATCTTGAAAAACTCCCTTAAATTAAAGTGAGTTGAATAAACAAGAGACGAGAAATTGAGGAGAATCATGTTTTACGTTATGTAGGTCACAGAAGTTAGTGTCACAGCAGAGGTTGACGTGAGAAGTGTTCATTCCCCGTACACATTATGAAATAAAGCTGGGGCACTTGCACGTTGCCGGCCGTTTAGTGCTCTGTAATTACCGTCTTCAATCCAACCTTCACTCTCGCTTTCTCTGAAAGGAAAGTGGGGAAAAAGAGGGCCCTCAGTTTGTGATGGAAACAACTTAAATGCTCCATTCAATTCATCGGTTTAGAAAGAGCACTGACTAGAGAGATGCCCCAAAATTGTGAGTGAATAAGCTTTCCTTGTTGTTTTTTTTTTCTTTTTCTTACCCCCTCACCCCATCAGAGGGAAGTTGGAGAAGGAAAGGAAGGAGAAGAACAGGCAGCTGGGCCTGATCAGGACGGAGGGATCAGACGGCGGGGAAGACATGGAGAGAGAGAGGAGGTCTTTTCAGCTGCAAATGTGTGAGGTGGGGGATCAGGGTCAGTCAAAACACCACATAGAGACACAGTTTCGCTCACACAGGTGGTCGGCCTCTTGGATTCCATATTTCATTGGAAAAAAAGCTTTGGAAAGTCACACAACAGTTTTTATTGGTGGAGACTTGCAAAGTTGCAGTCGAGTGTGGTCGTAAACATCGGAGAGTGCAGTTCAAAGGTGTATAAAGGGACTTTATGACACACACCTGAAAAGCTAAACCGGGGGCCATTATTGTGAAATGGTACGGACAGTGCTGGTACACACAGGTGGTGCAGTCTCAGTGGCTGCTGAGAACCCTGAGAAAAAAATGTTTAACTCTGACTGAGTCCAGCTGTGGCCAGGCGGGGAAAATGGAAAATGGAAAATGGAAATTCCACTTGGTGCTGGCCTTTCCACTCCTCCACCTCTCTTTGTTATATTTAACCCTTTAAAAAACAAACAAAAAGAAATCTTTTTCCAGTTTCTGTCTAATGTTCACCGACTTGACCGAATGTGTGTGACCTTTGAGACTCTGCTACACTGTGTCTTTGAAACAACAACACTTTTAAGGATAAGCCTTAAATTGTGGTTGCTGAGCCATTTTTAAGCCTGATTTGCATATGCAGCCCAAATGCTCTTTGCGTCATTAGATTTCTGTTGTCTCGAGAGCAGTGTTTAAAGTCCTGTGTTGATGCTTCCAGTATCTCTTGAAGATCCAGGAGCTGAAGGTTCGTCAAGGCCCTGATCTTCTCCAGAGTCTCATCAAATATTTCCAGGCCCAGCTCAGGTCAGTTTCTTCCACCACCAGTTTTCCACCTCAGGTTTTTTGCATAATATTTGAGGTTCTTTGGTTTTCTGTTCCTTTCACAGGCTTTTATTACTGTTGCTAGCCATTTACCTTCTTTTTTAATCAAACCAAATGTTTTTTATGTGGGAACAGAATTGCTTACGCAGTCACAGCATGCGATGTTTTGTTTGGTTCGAACTAGAATGTTGTGACTTGGAGACAATCATGACTCGGCAGTTATTTTTCTCCCTCTGATCTCAGTTTCTTTCAGGATGGACTGAAAGCCGCCGAGAATCTCACTCCCTTTATTGAGAAGCTTGCCGCCTCGGTGCACACGGTAATCACAGGAGCTGCTGTTGTATCTCTGTCTACCTGCATTTAATAAGTCTGTGTTTATAGGGTTGGAATTGTCATTGTGATGATATCATAACTCTAATCCGCCTACACGGATTTTTCCATTTGTCATCTGTTGCTCGGTGACGGCAACTGATAAAACTTTGTCCAAGAAGGCACTTTACAGTACAGCTCTCACTGTAAATCACATGGTGTTTTAGTACCTCCTATAGCGTTTCCTCACTCTCTCACAGCAGCCAAAACTTCAGCCCCCCTCCTCTGAAACTTTGTCCCAGCTGAACCCACAGGCAGAGATTGTAATTGAAGTCTATTTTCAGAAACGCCTCCCCGATTTTCCCACCCTGAGATGAAACATAAAGCATCAATCGTTTTTCATTCTTTTCCTCCACCCCCCCCCTGCTGCACACCTATTCCTCCAACCACTCTGACTGGATTCGCCTCCCTCCCCTTTCTTGGCTTCCCTAGAAACAGACTGTTAACTGTGGCAGTGGAACGTTAGAGGTTTTTCTGGTTCTTCACGGGCAGAACGCAGACCCGCTCAGACATGCCAGACCTCTGCCTCAGGAGGGACGTTCAAACACAATCTGTGTTATGGTTCCCAATCCCAGGGGAAAAAAAATGAAGCAAGTTAAACAGAGTGGTGCTAGATCCCACACTGCCCTCTGTGTGCATTAATATAAAAAGCAGAACCTCCAAAGACTGCACTCCCTACTCCTGTCTGTTCTGCATTATTTTTGCTGTTACACAAAGCTCTGATGTGTTGTCACTCCACACCCAATTCTGGGAACAAATGAAAACACTGTTAATAAGCCGAGAGAATTCAAAAATCAGCTGTTCTTTCAAATAATTAAATTTGACATTACTTCATCGTGTTGTGTGTTTTGTGTATTGTAGGTGCGTCTGGACCAGGATGAGGAAGTGAAAAAACTCACTCAGTTGAGGGATTCTCTCAGATTACTTCTCCAAGTAGAGGGAAAAGAAGTAAGCTCGCCCACAGTGTGTCATTATTATCCTCATTGTTTAAGAAATCCAGCGCCAAGTGGCTTTTTCTTTACTTGGCAGTTGATACAAGTCAATAAATAGCCTTATGTTTTGTACTGTTTTATATGGAAGGCAATTTCCGCCAGGAAAAAAGATGTAAAAGGTTCAAAAATATGAGATTAAAAAGTCGAAATTGAGATAAAAATCTAAATTATGAGATAGAAAATTGAAATTATGAGATAAAAAGTCACAATTATGAGATAAAAAGTCCAAGAGTCGAAAAGTTGATTTGATCTCACAATTTCGATTTACTTACTTAGGATATTTTTATTATCAAGGCTAAGTTTTACCTCTTTTTTGGGCTAATGGGCTTCCATCGTTGTGATGTAAAGTTCTGAATCCCTGCTTGTTTCCCAGGAATACCTGAACAGGAAGAACTCAGGCAACGGATACAGCATCCACCAACCACAGGGCAACAAAAAGTATGGCACAGAGAAATCTGGCTTTCTGCTCAAGAAGAGTGATGGGTATGTAAAAAAAAGAAAAAAAAAAGAAAAGTAGCTGCAGCATCTGTTTCTGCTTAGCTTTAAAGTTAAACCCATCTTTAAAATAGAGTTTGAATGATGATTGAAAATACTAAACTGTGTCACATGCATATTAACATTATATAAATGACTGTTAATAACGTGTCTGAGCTCACTGACAAATGAAAATGAATTATTATTATAATTACTACAAATGCTGCTCACTACCACTGTTGCCTGCAGCAGCGACTGAGAAAGGAGGCAAAGTACGGAGAGAAAGGAAAGGGGTTGTCCACCCCAGCTGGTCTTCATTATGGTGAGATGAAGATTCAAGCAGGGG
The DNA here is from genome assembly GCF_958295425.1 of Solea solea. Classification (NCBI taxonomy): domain Eukaryota; kingdom Metazoa; phylum Chordata; class Actinopteri; order Pleuronectiformes; family Soleidae; genus Solea; species Solea solea. Next base: position 9,885,849 of record NC_081151.1, read on the forward strand.
CCCCTCCTGTGGAGCTTATTGGCAGCCTAGCAAACTGAATGGATCCAAGTTTTGCGTCATACACACACACATAGACGCACAGGCAGTGCTAGATTACTGAGTGATAAGGATGTGGTTCAGTAGGGCGAATGTAAGAGTAAGCCTTCCTCGGGCCATGGACACAAAAGGTTTTCAAGATGTTTGTCAACCATCGTAACAAAAGCGAGACCGAAAATACTGTCAACAGGATAAAACTGTCCGAGCACAGGGTTTTTATTCTTCAAACCCACAGTGTTGTTGTGTTGATAGTATGAAACCATAAGCGTACGAAGTCTAACTGCGATGTTGACGTTCTGTGCTGCAGGATCAGGAAGGTGTGGCAGAAGAGAAAGTGTGGAGTCAAATTTGGCTGCCTCACGATTTCCCACAGCACGGTGAGGACACGCAAGCTCCACCGTCACCGAACATCTGTCGGTTGGACTGTGCCTACATTTCTGACTTGAAAAAATTGTGTGTGTGTGTGCCTTTTAGATCAATCGACCTCCTGCCAAGCTGAACTTGCTGACGTGTCAGGTGCGGCCAGACCCCGAGGACAGGAGGACCTTTGACCTGGTCACTCGTGAGTTCCTTTCACCGTCGCACCACATCGTGTCATCATTAAAGAGCCGTCTGCCGCGCAGCTGTGTCAAAGTATTTCTCTTTGGTACCCACTTGAATCGAAATCAAGATCAGAGCAGAGATTTCACTCGGGACAAACGCCAGCGGTTCCTTATGATTAATCTACACTGTTGAGAGACATGAAACAGATGATTATATGCATTCAGTCTGTCTGTCTTCACTTCAGCATTTATTGTTGAACTTGTATTTTCAAGCTCCAATTGACAATAACTACCATTTTTCCCTCTCTGTAGATAATCGCACATACCATTTCCAGGCAGAAGACGAGCAGGAATGTATAATGTAAGCATTCAAACACATGTAGGTTTCTTTTTTTTTACATTGTATGCTTCCCTCTATAGGACTTTCTATTTTGAGCGTAGGACAGCATTAGATAGTTTACTCCGCTTAAAAGTGAGGTGAATAGAGAGACTTGGGTTGTTTAGTGAAGTGTGGTACTGTACGGCCTGATCCTGTATGCAGAGAAGAAGAAGCAGCAGCAGCAGCAGCAGCAGCAGCAGGGCGGACAATGGACAAAAAGGAAAAGAAAGATGAGATGACAAGAAGAAAAGTTGTCCTCTAGGAGACCCCCGGCCCATCTGCTGTTGGGTGGGACTTCTCTTTCTAGCCACAGACGGCAAATAAGGGAACTTAGTGTGTTCTGATGTGGTGCCGAACAGGGTTTCATATGGAGCCCTCTGTCCCCTGCCCGTCCCTTGTGTGTGGGCCTCCTGGCCGACTCTTTGATGTGCTGTGTGAGTGTAGAGACGGAGGGCCAATGGAAATGGTTTGTAGGAAAAAGCACCAGAGCTTTGGAAATCAAGAAAAAAACAAAAACACTTGAGGTCCAGTTTGTGGCCGGTGGGTAAAGAAAGAAAAAGTGATGATGAGTTTTCACAAAGGCGACTAATCGTTGGTGTCGTGTCTGTACTTCAGTTGGGTGTCAGTGCTGCAGAACAGTAAGGAGGAGGCTCTCAACACGGCTCTCGGAGGAGATCAGCTCCATCTCCAGGACAGTGGGCTCCAGGAACTTTCCCGATCCATCATCGCCGAGCTTCGACACATGCCTGGCAACGAGGCCTGTGCTGACTGCGGCGCTCCAGGTCAGCCAGTGTTCATGACTCCTAATATTCACCAGTTTGAGCTACGTCTTATAGAATCGTGCATTGTTTTTTTTTTTGCTCTGTGTGTCGTAGACCCGACATGGCTGTCGACAAACCTCGGCATCCTCACCTGTATCGAGTGCTCTGGAATCCACCGAGAGCTTGGTGTCCACTACTCCAGGATCCAGTCTCTCACTCTGGACCTGCTGAGCACATCTGAGCTCCTGGTACTAAAAGTCACAAAAACCCAGACACAATCCTCACAGGATTTCTTAATTACAGACATTATGTAACCATCTGCCTTTCATTGACATTCTTTTATACCACATCTATGCGGTTCTATTCACTCCAGCTGGCCGTCAGTATTGGCAACACCAGATTCAATGATATCATGGAGGCGGGCCTTCCAAATGACTCTGTCAAACCGCTGCCGCAGAGTGACATGTGAGTGCCTGCGTTCAATCGGAGCAACAATGTTGTTCTTCAAAAACTGCAAACTGTAATCATGTGTCATTACGTTGTCATTAAGCCGTGCGTCTTGTGCAACCAGGAATGCCAGAAAGGAGTACATCGTGTCAAAATACGCCGAGCGTCGGTACGTCCTGCGCAGAGAGGAGGCGGATCCGAGCCGGCTGTGCGACGCCGCGAGGAGCCGGGACCTCACTTTTCTTCTCCAGCTCTATGCGGAGGGAGAGGACCTGGCCAAACCGCTCACACTACCTGACGGACAGGTATAAAGTTACAAGAGTATTTCCACACCGGCATGAATTAGGCTGCCCACCCTGCTCGCTGAAAGCTACACACAGTTTAAACACACTGTAAAAAGTGACTTAAAAATGGAATTGAACCCACCTAGAGTTAATGACGTACAGAGTGTTGGAGGCGTGTGGATAGTTACACATTGTGAAACACGTTTTAATTGTCCTCTCGTGTGGCTGGGTGGTCTGAGGCCCTTTCATTTATTTAGGCCTTTAATCCAATCTTTCCTTCTCCTCATCCTCTCATCTTGTGCTCCTCGCCTCTCTCGCCAATGGAGTGTTTTCTTGTCTTTAATCATACTCTACTCTCTTGTCGTAAACTTCCTCTTCAGCACAAGTGTGTGTGATTATACTCTGTGTGTGTTTGTTTTCATTGCTTGGCCCTTTTATTTATTATTTCAGCTTTAAGGGCATAACGTACGTCTCGAGGGAGACAAAGTCATCGGGTTGCACTCCCGACATAATCGCGCCTCACTTTTTTTCACCTCGCGTAGAATCCTTTAAAGCTGTAGGGATGTTTAACGCAGACACAGAGGAGTGTTCACCCCAGAGACAATACGCATCTACATCTCTTGTGGGTCAATAATGTGGCCTCTCTTCCTGTTTCAGGGGATCAAAGAGACGGCGCTTCATCTCGCTGTGCGTCTGGAGGATCGGAGCTCTCTCGCAATGGTGGATTTCCTTTGCCAGAACAGGTCAGATGCGAACCAAAAAAAGTCCAGCGTGATTAATATGTCCTTCAGTATAAAGGAGAGTAAAGCTGCAGTGTGTAACTTTGTTGTCAAGCAATACTACTATCAGATCAGGGCAGGCGGGACAAGATTTGTTTTTGAATCACCCCGGTTTTTGAGCCTGTAGTTGGTGATGTATAACATCATGTATATTTCCATAATGGTCTGTCCACAGCAACTGTCTGGAGAAGAGGACAGCAGAAGGAAATACTGCTCTACATTACAGCGTCCTGTATCACAAGCCCGAGTCTCTCAAGTTACTGCTGAAAGCAAAGGCGGCTCTACACACGGGTATGTTCCATTGTCACATTGAAACTTTGTGCCGTTTTTGAATCCCTTTTTAACCATTTAAAAAAAAAATAAAACATCTCACACCCACAGTGAATTCATCAGGAGAGACGGCCCTTGATGTTGCGAGGAGGCTGCAGCTCACACAATGCATTGACCTGGTAAGAACGGGGTCCTCTCTTTTAATTTGACTCATATTTTCAAAGAACGCCCACCACGAGAGGGAAAACTCACTCAAGTCACAACCTACCCGAAAGTAAACCCCGGAAACAAAACAAGACAACTTCCTCAACTTGAAACATGACCTTAAAATAACTCCCTGTGCAGCAAAGGTCAGATAAGGTCTCCGTCCCAGGATGAGACATTTTATCCTCATCAGGTCTCAGTGTGCATCATTTACAAACTGGTTTTATTTTCTTACCGGCCATCTGCCCTGCTGACTCAGATCCTGTTTGACTGCTCAAATCCTTGTTTTTTTCAAGGCTTGTGTCATTTTGTGTGTTGGATGTTCTCTTTTGCATTTTGATTTCTTTTAACTATCCTTCTTATGTCTTTTCTCATTGTGGTTGAAAAAAAAAAAAAGATTGTAAAGAGATTCATGCACCAGTCATTTCCCCTTTTCCACACTTTTAATTTAGTTTCTTTTTTTTTTTTTTTTTTAGTCTTTTAACCTCTGCTGACTCACAAACTGAAATATTTGTACACACAGATCAGCCAAGCACTCGGAACTAAACCAGTACACAGATCAAATACTAGTATTATTCTGAGCAGTTGTGGTTCTGTGTTGTTTTAGTTGGAGCTGGCCCAGAGTGGGAAGTTTAACTCGCAGATCCATGTGGAGTTCATATGGGAGACTCAGTCTCAGGAGCTGTATGACAGTGAGGATGACCTCGACGAGAGGGTAAACAACACACACACACACCTGGCAAAAGTCATCGCTGATCTTGTCCCTCTGCCAAAGAAGCCTTTACAAAGATGGACGTCTTAGGGGTTTTCCACCACACTTTTCTACTGTGGAAAAAATGAAAAAAAGATCAACTGGGGGGTTCAACTATTCTCCAAAACCACAGTTTCTTTCAGACCTCAGTTCAGTTCAGTCCCTTTTCTTTGGTTTGATCATCAAAATGTTCCCACTTTTGTAGAGTTTTTAGCACAGGTGTGAGTGGACCAAAAGGCGGTATTTACCCTTACCTAGTGATAGTATTTTTAATTTTTTTGAATCGTGATTGTATTTTTTTGTATTTTTGTATCGCTGCTACGATGACCCAATTTCTCCTTGGGGATAAACAAAGTTATCTATCCTATCTATCTTATCCATAACTTGCCATAACTTCACAACTAACTTTACATTACAATAATTATGAGAACACCTGCAGTTACCAGGTCAGCCAAATGACTTAGCTAACTTAGCTAACTAGCTAACCCTAGCCCAGGAGGTTAGAGAATAGTTACATCATTCTTTCAGTCTCAAAATCATTACATTTCATCAAAGTGAGAATGATAAAGTTCACTATGTGCTTCTCTCCACTTCCTCACAGGTGAGCCCGTTACCCAAGAACCGCTCCCCGTTGACTCCCAATGGTGGCAGCTCCTCCTTTGCCCGCTGGAGTGTGGCTAACACTAGCTCGGCGAGCAGGCCCTGTCAGACCTATGAGAATCTCGAATTCCTGTACAGAAATCCACCTGCCAACAGCGCCCCCTCTGGAGCGTCAGGGCCACCGCCACTGCCAGCTAAATCCATCCAGAGAGGTGAGCTGCTGTATATCTGTATTGAGTACAGCTATTGATTCATAGCCACTACTTTTTAAAGAGCTAATTTAATTTCTATCCTCATTTTCCAATTTTTTGACACACACTAGTTCTGACATTCATTGACCGTTGCTTGTTTTTACTTAATGGATTAATACGGTCACAAATTAGATTTTCACAAACAATTTTCAATATTAGTTTAAGAGTTGTATATTAGATTTTGGTAGCACAGCATGTTTAGTGTTGCTGTTTTGAATATTTTTTTCCTACTTCACTCTTGTCCCCTCCACAGGTCGCTCAGACCCCCAGATTTCGGTCACGGCACAGGAAGGAAACGCCATTCCGAGACGCTGCTCTAACTCGCCCTCCCACTCCCCGAGTCCCCAGATGCAGGTGAAACACAGCCCTCCTTCGTCAAATGCGGAGAGTCAAGGTCAGAGTGGCAGATCTGCAAAGTCCATCCATGGACATGGAGTTCTGCTGAGGGGACAGAGGCAGACAGGGGACGGCCAACCTGGTGCAAGCTTTGGCTCTCAGAGTTGTGTTGCGTCGCCGTCCTCTCAGAATCACATAGGGCCTGTCAGGTGAGACGGAGGCGTCATCATTTCATACGTACTGCTTTCTAGTCAGAATGCATGGTTCCTCCTTTGAAACCAGAGTTCAGGGAATACAATATAAACAAAATAATGTGAAAGTAAAAAAGAAAGAAAAACACAACTTTTCTAGGTAGAATAGAATAGATTAGATTAGAATAGCATATCTTTGTTGTCGTTGCAGATGAAACTGGATGTATTTTGATTATCTTCATAATATAACCGACTTTCTTTCAAATTCATCAGCCAAGTCCCTTACGTTGTGAGCGTTTGCACGTCTCAGTCTCCATAAGCTGCTTGATTGCTTTCATTCCATTATACATTTGCTTCGTTCTGTAGCTCAGAAAAGACCACGTCGTATCGACGGACCAGCAGCGGAGGAGGCAACCAGGGGAAATGTGGCGTCTTGTCTCCGAGCTGTCCGGGCAGCCAGGAGGAGCTGTACTGCAGTTTGCTGGGGAATAGCTCGGGCCTCGTCCCGGCTCCTGCTCCAGCCCCTTCGTCACCTGCCGTGACCTGTGCCCTTCGACCTCGCAGGAATGCTATGGTACAACCGCACACCGTCTGTTATATTCAAACCCTTCTCTGTGTCACCGTCTGCTTCTATATCAGAGGAAAAAGAGATTTCACACTCACTATAAATGTGCTCCAGGCAAACTGAGAAATATGTAACGTGTCTCCCCCCCCAGGTTTCTGGCAGCAGGCCACATCAGAAGCGCGTCAAGGCTTTAGCAGACAGCGGGACAGTCGGTTCTGAGCAGCTCGCCTTTCTCAAAGATGAAGTCATTGTTGTTACGGCAAATAATGACCCCCACTGGTGGGTAAGTGCAAGTACAACGTTTCTCTCTATTGCCAGTTTAGATCTTGTTCAGACCTCAAGGAAAAAAAAGACTGATGATTTTATCCAGATTAATTACACACTGAAGAAAAAAAAAGAAGTAGTTTGAAGAACAAGTCAATTCCTATTGTTGTTTTTTGTCACTCTAGATATGACAAAACCAAGTATTCCCACACGATCGCTGACAATTAACAGTGGGAATAGTCTGTCTAAAAATGTCCAGTTTTTCAAGTGTTTCATATGAACCAGTAAAATGAAATCTCCAGGACTTTCAATACGTCTTTATCCCCACAGGTTGGTCACATAGAGGGGGAACCGTCCAGGTCTGGCAACTTTCTTGTCAATTATGTGCACAAACTGACAGACTGAAGGACACGGACATGGGAAAGTATTGTTTAGTGACCAACTATACTGAACTCAAACGGAGAGCGATGATTACCGGGACCCTATCATCACACAGTGGATTTTATTATCTACGAGAGAGGACATCGTCCTTCTCCTGGGATGCCACTCCCAACTAAGGCACACTTGTGGATATAAGTGACGCTGATTAAGGGATTATACCTTTTTAACATTTACTCAAACTGGGAACTAACAATGGAACATAAGGGATTTACAGCCACAAAAAGCCTTTTAGTATTCCCCTCTGTTGGTTTGTCCTTGGTTTTCTAAGTGCTACATGTTTTTATAGCCATGGACTGTTAATATTAGGTACAGAATCATTTGTGGTTGAGGAGACCGCTCTAATGGCCATTAGCTATACCATTATATAACACAATTTTAAACTAAGATCAGTAACTAGAGGCAAATCTTACCTGCAGGGCAAAATCCCCTTAAGGCACTTTAAAATATTTGAGAAGAAGTCTTTGGAGGAGTTGGAGCAGAGCTTGTGTATATAAACATGTGTCAGATGGAGGAAAACTGTGGATCGCAGCATACAGAGAGAGAACGGAGTGAGGTTCAAACCTGCCTCAGGTCTGTTGCAGCCTGCCCCGGAGACTAAAGTGGCTTCGTGCCTGCTGCCAGCCTGTCTCCACCGCACCACCGGGGCGTCTGGGGCAGCCCCCGAGCAGAGATCTGAAACTTAAGCCCAGCCATCTTGACTCTGGGCAAAGCTCACAGCCCAACACGGAGAGGGGGGGGGATCTAGTTTCTCCTGGCTCCAGCCATCTGTCTGTAAAAAAACAAAAAAACATGGAATAACGAAGGTGTGTTAGGAGAAAGGAGGGAAAAAAATTACCCTGCTATACCAGGAAAAGGCACTTAAAGAGTGCCTGTCAGTAACAGCACCCCACTGCAGTTTTTTTTCATTTTTATGTTTATTTGTAGGCATGTGGGTATAACACCGGCTCCATTGCACTTACTGTACAGATTATGTGGGAGGATTGGGGAATTAAGACGGAGCAGAAGCACTCACGCATTTCATAGCAATTATTCGACACAACTTGTTGTACATATTTTGTCTTAAAAAGTCCACCCATGTGCACAGTGTATGCCACATCTTTTCTAAAAAATGTTCTGCATCATAAACAGTTGTATACTAACGGAGTTACTTGGTGTTGTAAATTCACTGCCCTCTGATTTCCTGTCTTTGAACACAGACGCAGCCGTCTCTCAGCCAAAACCAGAGACAAACACTTTAGTAGCTAATTTGAGTCGGTTTGTTTGTAACGTGTCTAATAAAGTGCCACACTGTCCTCTGCAGTGACAACTTAATGGACTAATACAACTTTTAATACCAAGCACCACCTGAGAAAATACTGAGTTCTCAAAGTAAGGTCAATTATCACCAACGTTCAAATACAGGGGTGTAGGAAGACCGAACAAATCATCCTCCTCTTCCTCACATATACTTCACACACTGGTGGATTGAGAGATAAGGTGATTTTGATTATTAATGTGAAAATGTGTTTTTCTTTAAATTTATTTCATGTTTTTTCACACTTCGATCACACACCCTGGTTTATACGGTAGAGCAGTCTTTCTGTTCTTCCTCGAAGTACCACTAGAGGAAGCTCGCACCACAGTTTGAAAACCAAACTAATGGATTATGCCCTTTACGCTCGGTGCAACCACACATTACTTCAATTATTTAGTCAGTGTGGGTTCATATAAAACCCCCTTCAATGCAATGTGTTACATAACGCCGCTAATGACAGGAAGCCTTTCTTCCTCCTGCACATTTTCTCTCACATTTTCACTTCTGAACAACAATCAATTTGATTTAAACTGATCTGGAAACTTTAGACTTTTAAGTCTTAATTCACATTAAATACAAGTGTGTTGTATTATATAAAAGGAGAGGTTCCTTGTCCAAGCAGCCACAGTATGCCTGTGCTTGAGTAAAGTGGTTTAAAGTATGTATAAGAAAACACTGCTTGTGTCACTTCCTCCTCAGACTTATCCCAGGCTATAGATCCATCCATCCATCCATCTTCTACCGCTTTATTCTCCACAGGAAGGTCACAGGGGGCGGCTGTGCCAATCTCGGCTGACATAGGGCGATAGGCGGAGTCACACCCTGGACAAGTCACCAGTCCATCACAGGGACACATACAGAGACAAAGAACCGTTCACTCTCACACCTATGGTCAATTTAGAGTTGGTAAAGAGCATTGCAGTCTCTAAAATAAGTATTGCTAAATATCAATATGTGCAAAAAAAAACAAAACAAAAACCCTGACGGATCATTTCTGATGTTCCCACCATTTTCTTCTCTGACTATTTGTTCCTCCCTTCAGCTTAATCCCTTCATCCATCTCTCTTGGCACGTTTCCCTGCACCTCTCCACCGTTCCAGCCTCATTTAGTCTCTGTCCGGATGTTACTTAGCCCTGACCCTCCGTCCCCAGTGCCAGGATGATGAAATGCCAGCCTGTCACTTATGTAACCAGCCATCTCTGCAACGGTGCGACCACACACACTCTCCCATGGTGGTGAGTGTATTAATTCACATGTCTATTTTATGTGTTTTCATACGCACAGACACAGATTATTGAACGCACACGTGGTTGAATATAATAATAATCCACGAAATGCTGAGTAAAGCCTGCGCTAATCTCCAGGTTTCCATTATTAGCATTCTTTTTATAGTGGAGTATGTGCTGTTTGCGTGGGTCATCGCAATCTCTAAAGAGGAACACAAGAGGATGTTGTTGACATCTGCCCGAAGCCCATCCACAGTACATGGTTTAATGGCTTTCATTAAGTGAGCAACGGCAGAAATAAAACCATCGGCTTAATGCAACTTCACAAATCCTGGTTTTGCAATAATGAGCACTTGCAAGTGGGATACATATTTCCAGTAATTCTTTCACTTTCATGAGAACTCGGTGTTATCTAAGCATCACTTAACCGAATAATCAGACGGGAGGGAAATAAAGCGCTAATGGACGTTCTTAACGTGGATCGGGCACAGTTTGTTCCTCTCTGTGCTGCAGTGTGTTGTAATCTTCACCTTTTTATAGATAATTATTACATGCAACCAGATTCCAGCAAAATGGAAGAGCAGCAACAGAGTCTGTTGTTGTCTTTGTTTGGTTTTCTCCTGGGGGGGGGGGAAAATCAATTCTCTGCCACATTTAAGTCATGACGTGAATTTATTAGAATAGTTCAGCGTATCTTACCAAAACAAAGCAGAACATACATTCGTTAAGTGCAGACACAGTGCTCGTATATCGGAAAGGTTTGGGGACAGGTAACTTTCCAACCAGCTGATTTGAAGTGAAATCTTAAGTCACGTTAAATAACGTAAATCTGGCAAAAAATGATGCAAGAAGCTGGTTCCCTGAAAGTCAGCTGACTCTAAACCTGTTGTGACTCTTCATTGATTACATTGTGTTTGTAAAGTTCAACCCGACATTCACACTAAAAGTAGCATTATATCATTATACTGTGAATAGAGAATATAAGAACATTCTGTGCTTATAGTCCACCAGATCATACATACATAGAACACGAAACATAAATTATTAAAACGTTCAAACGCACGAGAGGTGCTTTTGGATCTGTGGTTGTCCAGCATTTGTAAGTATAGTATAATTAAAGGGCTTTGGGAGCTGTAGTTGTAAAAAGTTGTAGCTCCCACAATCGCCTGCCTTCGCCACACCTGACCTTAAATATAAAACAAGTGATTCATTGCTGACCACAGGTTCAAAAAGGTTGTGATTATACTTGACATTTCATCTTCAGAAAAAAAATAATAAGAAAAAGTGAGTAAAATTACATTCATTCTGCAAGTGGGCCCAGAAATCTTTGGGAAAACATTGTGTTACTTTGTCACTCATAGAAAAAACACAAAAACAGTGTTTCCTCCCTCTTTATCAGATAATGATGTTCCTGTAATCACTGGAACTGCAGATGGACAAACATCACATAAGGCATATTAAAAAGCAATATATAGGCCAGCTGTATATTCACATAATAGGATCACGACTACACGTTTGGAGGCCAAAGAGACTATAGTCAAGTCAAGAACGTTGTCTTTGTGTTACTGCATTTTAAAAGCACTAAAGATTTTTTTTTTTTTTTAAAGTCTAAGTGACAAATACCCTGATTATTTTGAGTCATTTGTTCCTTTAAAAAAAAGTTCCTCCAGAAATATAGGAGCTAAAATCTCCTACGATGCAACAAAATAACATCCATGTGTCCCAATTATTATTCTTTTTTTTAAAAAACTCCTCAACATCAAACCTTAAGGTGATCCGACACTTATAACATCACCAAGATATGATCTAAATTAGGTAGAGTGTCCCTTTAACTATGCTACCAGTAAGCATTAAGCCCTTATAATCAAATTAGGAAACAGAGCTAGATTTAAATTGACGTCCTATATATCGTAAACTACATTTGCATGCATCGTGTTTTTCCCCTCATCTCTTATGTAAGTCGACTGATGAAGTAACCTATTCCCATCATGCCCGGCTCTGCAACTGGGGAGCAATTAAAATTGGAATATCTCTAAGTGCACGGAAACCTACAGTGAGCAATTATTACACAAGTGGAAAGCATAAACCCTCTCTCGTAAAACAGCCCTGTTCTCTTTTGTTGTTGCTTAGAAGAGCAGACGGGAGCACGAGCTGGGCGCTTCGATGCACTCTCATCACTATACACGCTTTTTAAAGGTGTGAATGTTGCACCAAGATTGAATGCCTATCTCTCTCTCTCTCTCTCTCTCGCTTTCTCTGCCCGTAACCTTTGCGAGACAAAAATAGATTTCCCTGGTGGACTGGTTGTCCTCTCTCCATCAGACACACACACACACACTGACTTTCAGTTTTAAAGCCTTATCCCTAACCTTAACTATAACCACGTAACGCCTGACCCTAACTACAATTCAAATGTTAGCCCTACCTAAAATAGTGTATGTACACACTACACTGGTGATGCCTCAGGGTCAAATCTGCAGGGATGGACACATTTTCCTTTCCTTACTAAAGTATGCATAAACCCAGGTTCAATAAGCTTGCACGGTGAGTCCTTCAGCAGGTCTCTGCAGCTGTCGAGCGGCGGTGCAGTGACAGCGCTCTGCCGGACACACGTTGTACGCTCGGGAGGCAGATTTAAGATGGAGAGATGAGCGGTTGCTAGGTGACTGGTTGAAAAGAAGCCACAGGTGGAATTGTCCCAACGTGAACTCCTCTGCTGCTTCATTGTCGGGCCATTGTTTTATGAAATCTGTGCTATTGAACGAGTGGGCCTTTCAATGACACACTCATTTGTGCGTTTTCTCTCTTTTTTTTAAATCTTGTGCTGTCGTTCTCCTACGACGCCTTTAACTCGTGTCCTCATCCGGTGTCCTGTTTTCCTTTTCTTCCGCTGGAGAGATTGACATCCACATTGGCTATTTTTGTCCGTTGCCGCATAAAACAAAAGACGGCAGAGCTCCTATTACCTCGCGGGGTCAGTCTGACTCTGAACCACTACTCCCACATCACCAGAAATGACTCATCCATGCACCACAGCTTCCACGTCAGTGTGCCATCTCTCTCCTGAAACGCTGCAAAGAGCAAGCAGCAAAGTAATCTGTGAAAACAACGAGAGCGTGATGAGATTCTGGACAGATTACAGATTACTGGTACTGGCCGAACTGGTTTGCAAGCCAGAGAATTTCCCATCTGATGTTCACCGAACACGAAGCTCCTTACTAGCATTTGTGATTATTGTAGGCACTCTAAAGAGAGGGAGGACCAGCCTCAGGATATAATAGCAGAACAGTGGAAATTTGACAGCAGCAGTGCCCATGTGTGATGGCCAAAGAATGGAAGTCTCTCCATGTGTCTCCAAGAGTTGAAATCAGTTCTCGTCGTACTATTTTAGCTTCACAGGCCAGGGGAGGCACGTGCGGAGTCCGAGCATGGAGGAGAAGACGATGGTGGGTCGGTGTTTCTTGAACTTCAGGCCTTTCTTCAGGCGTTGGCTGTTCTCGGCCACGTACAGCTCCCCCTGCTGGGCTGCGTTAGAAATCCTCGACACCAGCTCCCCATGGACCACCACCTGCTGTTCCGAGTGTACAAACACTTGTCTGAGCTCCTCCAGCCGCCGCTCCATCTCTCTGATGACACGCTGACGCTCCTCCACCTCCAGGAGCCGCCGCCGAGCCGCCTCGAACTCCATGCTGGAGCTGGGGGTGACAAGTCTGGAGGAGGGCACCGTGGCCGAGGTGGACGGGGGATCGGAACCGGCTAGTAGCGCCCCTGTCACCCTCCGGAAGTCTCCCATGGAAATGGAGCGTCTGGTGGCTGGAGAGGCCAGAGCGAGGAGAGCTGAGGCAGATGTAGAAGGCGGCATGGCTAACGGAGGGAGAGGGGGTGAAATCGAGGACGGTGAAGGGGAATTAGGTGGGAGCAGATCTGGATGTGGGTCGACGTTTGTAATCGCTGCTGCCATGGTCTCTGCTGTGCCCTCAAGGTAGTCTTTGCTTCTCTGTCGTCTCTTCATGGTCAGTCTTCAGCTGCTGCTGCCGTCCTTGTTTTCCCTCCGTCTTCCTGAGTCGGAGCAGCCGGGGCAGTCGGTGCAGAGATGAGCAGTGATGCAGCCGGGGAGCTGCTCCATTCATTAGTAGGAGAGCTGAGCGGGGCTTGTGCCGTCTCTGCATCTGAGTAGTTGTGCAGGGGAGGAGCCTGCTGACATCTCATTGGCCGCTGAGATCGTGGGCATGTCAGCTGATGATTGGGCAGCCTTGCCTCCATGCTGCTGATGCTGGCAGGCTGTCGTGTCCTCTGCTTGACTGTTTTGCTCCATCGTCTGATTTGATCAGCTCTGCTCGGTCGAGTGAGGCAGAGTGAGGCGTGAGAATGCTGATGCGTTGGGTCTCTCTCTCCTCTTTGCTGATCTCATTTGGCTCACTTTCTGCCAGCCATACCTTTGCTGTCTCCATTTCCCGATTTCTCCATTTTCTCTTGCTCAGATGGTTGCCCCTAGCAACACAGCCTCAACATCAAATGGCAAAAGCAGGAAGGGGGGCGGGTTTTGCTCCCTCATATCATCTTGCTGCTCGTTATCACCGTTTCCTGGTTCTAAATGATTCTCACAGTTCTTCTTTAAACCAAATACAGTATGTACTTACTGTAAAAAGTATTTTACAGTATTTTGATGATTATAAAAAGTGACAAAGACGCACTGATGTTTATGAATTTGTTGTCAGAAATGAATTAGATGGGGAAAGGATGTTATTTAAATAATGTAAAACTAAATGAACCATTGCAAATACAAATAAGTGAAATCACAATTTTGGACATTTAAAAACCCTTGATTTTTTGATTTTTTTTTTTTTAATTAGGAAAGGACTGAAAACACATCTTCACATTGACGCGTGTCTGCAGAATGTGATGTTTTGGTGTGTGTCCAAGTAAGTGTTATACTGCCATCAAACAAAAGAGATATTTGGTGAAGCATCCCTGTCTTTGCACGGACAGACCAAGTCCTGATCCTCAAGGTCTTTGCCAGCAACGATGTTCGTCTGTTTGGGTAACACATGGCATTTGGGAGTTTAGATTCAATTAACCAATTGTCTATTTCAAAAACAGGCATGTTAATGTTAAAAAAAAAAAGGTAACTTTTCATTATAAAATAAAAACTTTTTTTCTAAATTTCTGCTCCATAGCAGCACAGTTGACTTGTTACAACTCCTCATTTCCCTGGCTTTTTTTATATTCATAAAGGCCTCTAAAGAGCATCTTTGGGGTGTCATTCATTTTTTTCTATTGGCATTAAAAGTAAAAGCTACTCCCTTTTTTCCCCCCTCTTGCTCCTCTTTCTGCTTTCTCTCTCATCTCTCTGGAGATCACTAAAACTAAAAGCATGGAGAGAGCAGTTCGAGATGCCAATCCTGAGATGAACACGCACACACACCCGACATGCTAAAAAAAAAACACATTTTGAAGCTGAAGGCGTTTATTTTAGAATCCTTTGTGCTTAAAATGCACGGGGGTAACATTTTCGGTCGTGTGTGCGCGTGTGCTCTCCTTCAGACTCTGATCGAATCACTTTCAGCAACAGGAACCAGTCGATATTTGTCTAGACTGAAAGGAGAGACTTGACAGTTGGTTGAGCAGCAAATGCTGCAAGCTCAGGAAGGAAATTACATTATATATCGCGATGATGCAATTCATCAGATCAATGAAAGAGCCCGGTCGTTGTTGCTGCAACAGAATCTGCAGGATGGCGGCGTGGGGTGACAGTTTGGCGGCTGGCGTCCTGTAAAGAAGACGCAATTGTTATCCTGTAAATAAAGTATTAGTTGCAGAGGCGAGAATGGGGAAAAGCTTTATATATTTGGCGTGTCTCAAAAGCACTTCTATTTCACGTGCGGTAAACAAAGACTTTGTTTTACAGAGAGAAGACGGCTTGTAACTTTGGGAGCATATTAGTTGCCCTAAAATAATAAAAAGTTGTATTAAATATTGCTCAAACGACAAGTCTCATCGTGTAACCTTCACAGCATGTGCAAGACCTGCGAGGATCGGCCTATGCCTACGTTTCCCAGTAGCCAGAATGAATTGTATAGTGTGTGTTTTATGCAGAACCGCTGACATTGTGTTTGTGTTTGTGTGTGTGTGCGTTTATGAGGTTGGAATGAATTATGGCTAAGCATTTTGTCAACATAAAAATGATAGATGACCCCCGGAAACATGTGCTGCACAGAGCCGGAGTAAGATTAAATACTAGTCTTAGGTTTTTGTGCTTGCATATGCAATGCAACAGAACCTCGGGGGAATCGTTTGCAGCCGTAACTCACGGCAGCTAGAACAACACTCGAGATCATAAGGCCTCTTGAATTAGAGAGCAACTTCTACTAAATTATTCAGGCCTGGACAGTATCCTGCTTTATAGACCAGACAAGGATTTTTATCCACTCTCACATTCGCCCCCCCTCACACACTGTCACTGTTACAAACGGTGAAGAAAACTCAACATCCGTTAGAGCCGCAGCTTCAGCTGATAACTGTAGTAAAACGAGGAGACGGAAGCCGGATAAAAGCTGCAGGACTTTCCTCTCTTTTGAGCTGTGGGACAGATGACAGTGATGAAGCTGTTTTTCCACTGTTCTCTAATCAATATCTGTATTCACTCTGCTGCAGTATGTGTGTTTGTGTGTGTGTGTGTGTTACAGCAGGACGTCTTTCATCGCAGTGCCAATTACAATGACGTCAAACCGCTGGGAATATACTGTGTAAGTGTATAAATAGGTAAAACCTGTGTCTCGTACATGATGGAGAACACGCCAGTGCATATTTTCAGTGTTTTAGTAGAACACAGATGCAGCGGGAGCTGCAGTGCCTGTGTGACTGTTATGTAAGTGGTCACTGCTGTGCTTACAGAGACACAACAGCAGGTAGAATTGAATGAACCTGCTGTAACGCTTTATGTACATGGTGGACTCAAAAAATCACTTTCGCACAGACATGTCCACCCATAAATGACTTTAACTTTAACTGTGAGGCTGTGTTTTTATTTCATTTGTTTTTTTTGTCTGTAAACTCATGTAAAAGCATGATGTTAGATAGTGTGTTGATGAACAGTTAAGAGTCTGCAGCAGTAGATGTGACTAGTGCTGAGGGCAAGGATTTATCTGAGGGTGGACCTGGAGTCACCTGCTGTTTACATGCTTGCACTTTATCCCCTCTCCAGTGACCACAAGAGGGCAGCACCAAAGGTCAGCTAAACAGGATATTAAGGGGATGCACCAGTCCACCATGTTCTCCTCTGATAGTCAATTCACTTTTTAAAAGAAAGCCAATACCAAGTAATATGAAAAGGTATGAAATTTCTCATGAAACAGTATACAATAAGTCAGAATACAACCCAATTTTTAAAACTCCATATTTGTAAACCTATTGATAATACCTGGGTAAATCATTTAATTCACAGCCAAAACAAGTCGAGAAACAGTATATAAAAATCTTCATCTGTATAACACGGTAACATCTTACCATAAATTTAGTCAAAGACAGCTGGTTGATACATTATTTAGCCACAGTACAGGTCTTCCCTTCAACACAAAGTATCTTCTGGCTGCTTGGCTTGATTTTTCTGCTATTTCCATGCAGGACGTTTTGCCTCACCTGTGGGCCTATAGGTACCCAGCAGAAAGCAGGACCTACTCCTTAAAACTACTTACAGTGTCAGACATTTACTCTTCTGCAAGTGTCTCAAATTCAGTATCAGAAACAAGAAAAAAGAGTTAGGCTTGTTAACAATAACCAATTAAAACCTAAGTGATCAAAGACAACTGTCGTCCAAAGTCACCAAAATCTCAAAGTTTAGTATGTCGTCCGAAATCACCCAGAAATGTCATAGTATAGTATGTTGTCCAAAATCACCCAAAATGGTCATAGTATAGTATGTCGTCCAAAATGTGACAAAAACATCATAGTATAGTATGTCGTCCAAAATCACTCAAAAAAGTCATAGTATAGTATGTCGTCCAAAATCACTCAAAAAGTCATAGTATAGTATGTCGTCCAAAATCACTCAAAAACGTCATAGTATAGTATGTCGTCCAAAATCAGTCAAAAAAGTCATAGTATAGTATGTCGTCCAAAATGTGACAAAAAAGTCATAGTATAGTATGTCGTCCAAAATCAGTCAAAAAAGTCATAGTATAGTATGTCGTCCAAAATGTGACAAAAAAGTCATAGTATAGTATGTCGTCCAAAATCAGTCAAAAAAGGTCATAGTATAGTATGCCGTCCAAATAAGTCATAGTATAGTAAGTCGTCCAAAAAAACCCCAAAAGGTCATAGTATAGTATGTCGTCCAAAATCAGTAAAAAACGTCATAGTACAGTATGTCGTCCAAAATCAGTCAAAAAAGTCATAGTATAGTATGTCGTCCAAAATCAGTCAAAAAAGTCATAGTATAGTATGTCGTCCATAATGTGACAAAAAAGCTATAGTATAGTATGTCGTCCAAAATCACTCAAAAAGTCATAGTATAGTATGTCGTCCAAAATCACCCAAAAACGTCATAGCATAGTATGCCGTCCAAATAAGTCATAGTATAGTATGTCGTCGAAAATCAGTCAAAAAAGTCATAGTATAGTATGTCGTCGAAAATCAGTCAAAAAAGTCATAGTATAGTATGTCGTCCAAAATCAGTCCAAAAAGTCATAGTAAAGTATGTCGTCCAAAATGTGACAAAAACGTCATAGTATAGTATGTCGTCCAGAATTAGTGAGAAAAGTCATAGTATAGTATGTCGTCCAAAATCAGTCCAAAAAGTCATAGTATAGTATGTCGTCCAAAATCAGTCAAAAAAGTCAAAGTATAGTATGTCGTCCAAAATCAGTCAAAAAAGGTCATAGTGTAGTATGCCGTCCAAATAAGTCATAGTATAGTAAGTCGTCCAAAAAAAACCAAAAGGTCATAGTATAGTATGTCGTCCAAAATCACCCAAAAACGTCATAGTATAGTATGTCGTCCAATATCAGTCAAAAAAGTCATAGCTTAGTATGTCATCCAAAATCACTCAAAAACGTCATAGTATAGTATGTCGTCCAATATCACTCAAAAATATCATAGTATAGTATGTCGTCCAAAATGTGACAAAAAAGTCATAGTATAGTATGTCGTCCAAAATCAGTCAAAAAAGTCATAGTATAGTATCTCGTCCATAATGTGACAAAAAAATCATAGTATAGTATGTCGTCCAAAATCAGTCAAAAAAGTCATAGTATAGTATCTCGTCCATAATGTGACAAAAAAATCATAGTATAGTATGTCGTCCAAAATCACCCAAAAACGTCATAGTATAGTATGTCGTCCAAAATCACTCAAAAAGTCATAGTATAGTATGTCGTCCAAAATCACTCAAAAACGTCATAGTATAGTATGTCGTCCAAAATCACTCAAAAACGTCATAGTATAGTATGTCGTCCAAAATCTGTCAAAAACGTCATAGTATAGTATGTCGTCCAAAATCAGTCAAAAAAGTCATAGTATAGTATGTCGTCCAAAATCATCCAAAAACGTCATAGTATAGTATGTCTTCCAAAATCAGGTAAAAAAGTCATAGTATAGTATGTCGTCCAAAATCAGTCAAAAAAGTCATAGTATAGTATGTCATCCAAAATCACTCAAAAACGTCATAGTATAGTATGCCGTCAAAAATCAGTCAAAAAAGTCATAGTATAGTATGTCATCCAAAATGTGACAAAAAATTCATAGTATAGTATGTCGTCCAAAATCAGTCAAAAAAGTCATAGTATAGTATGTCGTCCAAAATGTGACAAAAAATTCATAGTATAGTATGTCGTCCAAAATCAGTCAAAAAAGTCATAGTATAGTATGTCGTCCAAATTTAGTCCAAAAAGTCATAGTATAGTATGTCGTCCAAAATGTGACAGAAAAAACATAGTATAGTCCGCGTCCAAAATCAGTCCAAAACGTCATAGTATAGTATGTCGTCCAAAATGTGACAAAAAAGTCAAAGTATAGTATGTCGTCCAAAATCAGTCAAAAAAGGTCATAGTATAGTATGCCGTCCAAATAAGTCATAGTATAGTAAGTCGTCCAAAAAAAACCAAAAGGTCATAGTATAGTATGTCGTCCAAAATCACCCAAAAACGTCATAGTATAGTATGTCGTCCAAAATCAGTCAAAAAAGTCATAGTATAGTATGTCGTCGAAAATCACCTAAAAACATCATAGTATAGTATGTCGTCCAAAATCAGTCAAAAAAGTCATAGTATAGTATGTCGTCCAAAATCAGTCAAAAAAGGCATAATATAGTATGTCGTTCAAAATCACTCAAAAAAGTCATAGTATAGTATGTCGTCCAAAATCAGTCCAAAAAGTCATAGTATGTCGTCCAAAATGTGACAAAAAGTCATAGTATAGTATGTCATCCAAAATCAGTCAAAAACGTCATAGTATAGTATGTCGTCCAAAATCAGTCAAAAAAGTCATAGTATAGTATGTCGTCCAAAATCAGTCAAAAAGTCATAGTATAGTATGTCGTTCAAAATGTGACAAAAAAGTCATAGTATAGTATGTCGTCCAAAATCAGTAAAAAAAGTCATAGTATAGTATGTCATCCAAAATTACCCAAAAACGTCATAGTATAGTATGTCGTCAAAAATTACCCAAAAACGTCATAGTATAGTATGTCGTCCAAAATCAGTCCAAAAAGTCATAGTATAGTATGTCGTCCAAAATGTGACAAAAAGTCATAGTATAGTATGTCGTCCAAAATCAGTCAAAAACGTCATAGTATAGTATGTCGTCCAAAATCACCCAAAAATGTCATAGTATAGTATGTCGTCCAAAATCTGTCAAAAACGTCATAGTATAGTATGTCGTCCAAAATCAGTCAAAAAAGTCATAGTATAGTATGTCGTCCAAAATCAGTCAAAAAAGTCATAGTATAGTATGTCGTCCAAAATCAGTCAAAAAAGTCATAGTATAGTATGTCGTCCAAAATCACTCAAAAACGTCATAGTATAGTATGTCGTCCAAAATCACTCAAAAATATCATAGTATAGTATGTCGTCCAAAATGTGACAAAAAAGTCATAGTATAGTATGTCGTCCAAAATCAGTCAAAAAAGTCACAGTATAATATGTCGTCCAAAATCATGCAAAACGTCATAGTATAGTATGTCGTCCAAAATCAGTCAAAAAAGTCACAGTATAGTATGTCGTCCAAAATCATCCAAACACGTCATAGTATAGTATGTCGTCCAAAATCAGTCAAAAAAGTCATAGTATAGTATTTCATCCAAAATCACCCAAAAACGTCATAGTATAGTATGTCGTCCATAATGTGACAAAAAAGTCATAGTATAGTATGTCGTCCAAAATCACCCAAAAACGTCATAGTATAGTATGTCGTCCAAAATCACTCAAAAAGTCATAGTATAGTATGTCGTCCAAAATCAGTCAAAAAAGTCATAGTATAGTATGTCGTCCAAAATCACTCAAAAACGTCATAGTATAGTATGTCGTCCAAAATCAGTCAAAAAAGTCATAGTATAGTATGTCGTCCAAAATGTGACAAAAAAGTCATAGTATAGTATGTCGTCCAAAATCAGTCAAAAAAGTCATAGTATAGTATGTCGTCCAAAATCACCCAAAAACGTCATAGCATAGTATGCCGTCCAAATAAGTCATAGTATAGTATGTCGTCAAAAATCAGTCAAAAAAGTCATAGTATAGTATGTCGTCCAAAATGTGACAAAAAAGTCATAGTATAGTATGTCGTCCAAAATCACTCAAAAAGTCATAGTATAGTATGTCGTCCAAAATCAGTCAAAAAAGTCATAGTATAGTATGTCGTCCAAAATCACTCAAAAACGTCATAGTATAGTATGTCGTCCAAAATCAGTCAAAAACGTCATAGTATAGTATGTCGTCCAAAATCAGTCAAAAAAGTCATAGTATAGTATGTCGTCCAAAATGTGACAAAAAAGTCATAGTATAGTATGTCGTCCAAAATCAGTCAAAAAAGTCATAGTATAGTATGTCGTCCAAAATCACCCAAAAACGTCATAGTATAGTATGTCGTCCAAAATCAGTCAAAAAATTCATAGTATAGTATGTCGTCCAAAATGTGACAAAAACGTCGTAGTATAGTATGTCGTCCAAAATCACTCAAAAACGTCATAGTATAGTATGTCGTCCAAAATCAGTCAAAAACGTCATAGTATAGTATGTCGTCCAAAATCAGTCAAAAAAGTCATAGTATAGTATGTCTTCCAAAATCAGGTAAAAAAGTCATAGTATAGTATGTCGTCCAAAATCACTCAAAAAAGTCATAGTATAGTATGTCGTCCAAAATCAGTCCAAAAAGTCATAGTATAGTATGTCGTCCAAAATGTGACAAAAAAGTCATAGTATAGTATGTCGTTCAAAATCAGTCAAAAAAGTCATAGTATAGTATGTCTTCCAAAATCAGTCAAAAAAGTCATAGTATAGTATGTCGTCCAAAATCAGTCAAAAAAGTCATAGTATAGTATGTCGTCCAAAATCAGTCAAAAAAGTCATAGTATAGTATGTCGTTCAAAATCAGTCAAAAAAGTCATAGTATAGTATGTCGTCCAAAATTACCCAAAAACGTCATAGTATAGTATGTCGTCCAAAATCAGTCCAAAAAGTCATAGTATAGTATGTCTTACAAAATGTGACAAAAAAGTCATAGTATAGTATGTCGTCCAAAATCAGTCCAAAAAGTCATAGTATAGTATGTCGTCCAAAATGTGACAAAAAAGTCATAGTATAGTATGTCGTTCAAAATCAGTCAAAAAAGTCATAGTATAGTATGTCGTCCAAAATCAGTCAAAAAAGTCATAGTATAGTATGTCTTCAAAATCAGTCAAGAAAGTCATAGTATAGCATGTCCTGTTTACCTCAAGTTGTTCCGTTATATGTCAGTGACGGGATTCGAATCAGTGTTCCTTAAGGGCTGGTTCTAAATGGCAGTGTCGCAAACCACTCAGCCAACTGACAGTATAGTACAAATATGTTTCAAAAAGTCGTAGTATAGTATATCGTCCAAAATCAGTCAAAAACGTCATAGTATAGTATGTCGTCCAAAATGTGACAAAAAAGTCATAGTATAGTATGTCGTCCAAAATCAGTCAAAAAAGTCACAGTATAATATGTCGTCCAAAATCATGCAAAACGTCATAGTATAGTATGTCGTCCAAAATCAGTCAAAAAAGTCACAGTATAGTATGTCGTCCAAAATCATCCAAACACGTCATAGTATAGTATGTCGTCCAAAATCAGTCAAAAAAGTCATAGTATATAGTATGTCATCCAAAATCACCCAAAAACGTCATAGTATAGTATGTCGTTCAAAATCAGTCAAAAAAGTCATAGTATAGTATGTCGTCCAAAATCAGTCAAAAAAGTCATAGTATAGTATGTCGTCCAAAATGTGACAAAAAAGTCATAGTATAGTATGTTGTCCAAAATCAGTCAAAAAATTCATAGTATAGTATGTTGTCCAAAATCAGTCAAGAAAGTCATAGAATATCATGTCATGTTTACCTCAAGTCATTTAGTTACCTGTCAGTGACAGGATTCGAATCAGTGTTCCTTAAGGGCTGGTTCTGAATGGCAGCGTCACAAACCACTCAGCCAACTGACAGTATAGTACAAATATGCACAAAAAAGTCGTAGTATAGTATATCGTCCAAAATCAGTCAAAAACGTCATAGTATAGTATGTCGTCCAAAATGTGACGAAAAAGTCATAGTATAGTATGTCGTCCAAAATGTGACAAAAAAGTCATAGTATAGTATGTCGTCCAAAATGTGACAAAAATGTCATAGTATAGTATGTCGTCCAAAATGTGACAAAAACGTCATTGTATAGTATGTCGTCCAAAATCACTCAAAAAGACATAGTATAGTATGTCGTCCAAAATCAGTCAAAAAAGTCATAGTATAGTATGTCTTCCAAAATCAGGTAAAAAAGTCATAGTATAGTATGTCGTCCAAAATCAGTCAAAAAAGTCATAGTATAGTATGTCGTCCAAAATCAGTCAAAAAAGTCATAGTATAGTATGTCGTTCAAAATCAGTCAAAAAAGTCATAGTATAGTATATTGTCCAAAATTACCCAAAAACGTCATAGCATAGTATGTCGTCCAAAATCAGTCCAAAAAGTCATGGTATAGTATGTCGTCCAAAATGTGACAAAAAAGTCATAGTATAGTATGTCGTCCAAAATCAGTCCAAAAAGTCATAGTATAGTATGTCGTCCAAATTTAGTCCAAAAAGTCATAGTATAGTATGTCGTACAAAATGTGAAAAAAAAGTCATAGTATAGTATGTCGTCCAAAATCAGTCCAAAAAGTCATAGTATAGTATGTCGTCCAAAATCAGTCCAAAAAGTCATAGTATAGTATGTCGTACAAAATGTGACAAAAAAGTCATAGTATAGTATGTCGTCCAAAATCAGTCCAAAAAGTCATAGTATAGTATGTCGTCCAAAATGTGACAAAAACGTCATAGTATAGTATGTCGTCCAAAATCACTCAAAAAGTCATAGTATAGAATGTCGTCCAAAATCAGTCAAAAAAGTCATAGTATAGTATGTCTTCCAAAATCAGGTAAAAAAGTCATAGTATAGTATGTCGTCCAAAATCAGTCAAAAAAGTCATAGTATAGTATGTCGTCCAAAATCAGTCAAAAAAGTCATAGTATAGTATGTCGTTCAAAATCAGTCAAAAAAGTCATAGTATAGTATGTCGTCCAAAATGTGACAAAAAGTCATAGTATAGTATGTCGTCCAAAATCAGTCAAAAACGTCATAGTATAGTATGTCGTCCAAAATCAGTCAAAAAAGTCATAGTATAGTATGTCGTCCAAAATGTGACAAAAAGTCATAGTATAGTATGTCGTCCAAAATCAGTCAAAAAAGTCATAGTATATTATGTCGTCCAAAATCACCCAAAAATGTCATAGTATAGTATGTCGTCCAAATTTAGTCCAAAAAGTCATAGTATAGTATGTCGTCCAAAATGTGACAGAAAAAACATAGTATAGTCCGCGTCCAAAATCAGTCCAAAACGTCATAGTATAGTATGTCGTCCAAAATGTGACAAAAAAGTCATCGTATAGTATGTCGTCCAAAATCAGTAAAAAACATCATAGTATAGTATGTCGTTCAAAATCACTCAAAAAAGTCATAGTATAGTATGTGGTCCAAAAAAACCCAAAAAGGTCATACTATAGAAAATGTCCAAAATCAGTCAAAAACGTCATAGTATAGTATGTCGTCCAAAATGTGACAAAAAGTCATAGTATAGTATGTCGTCCAAAATCACCCAAAAACGTCATAGTATAATATGTCGTCCAAAATCACTCAAAAAGTCATAGTATAGTATGTCGTCCAAAATCAGTCAAAAAAGTCATAGTATAGTATGTCGTCCAAAATCAGTCAAAAACGTCATAGTATAGTATGTCGTCCAAAATCACTCAAAAATATCATAGTATAGTATGTCGTCCAAAATCAGTAAAAAAACTTCATAGTATAGTATGTCGTCCAAAATTACCCAAAAACGTCATAGTATAGTATGTTGTCCAAAATCAGTCCAAAAAGTCATAGTATAGTATGTCGTACAAAATGTGACAAAAAAGTCATAGTATAGTATGTCGTCCAAAATCAGTCCAAAAAGTCATAGTATAGTATGTCGTCCAAAATGTGACAAAAAGTCATAGTATAGTATGTCGTCCAAAATCAGTCAAAAACGTCATAGTATAGTATGTCGTCCAAAATCAGTCAAAAAGTCATAGTATAGTATGTCGTCCAAAATCAATCAAAAAGGTCATAATATAGTATGTCGTCCAAAATCAATCAAAAAAGTCATAGTATAGTATGTCGTCCAAAATCAGTCAAAAAAGTCATAGTATAGTATGTCGTCCAAAATCAGTCAAAAAAGTCATAGTATAGTATTTTGTCCAAAATCAATCAAAAAGGTCATAATATAGTATGTCGTCCAAAATCAGTCAAAAACGTCATAGTATAGTATTTCGTCCAAAATCACTCAAAAATATCATAGTATAGTATGTCGTCCAAAATCAGTAAAAAAACGTCATATTATAGTATGTCGTCCAAAATTACCCAAAAACGTCATAGTATAGTATGTCGTCCAAAATCAGTCCAAAAAGTCATAGTATAGTATGTCGTACAAAATGTGACAAAAAAGTCATAGTATAGTATGTCGTCCAAAATCAGTCCAAAAAGTCATAGTATAGTATGTCGTCCAAAATGTGACAAAAAGTCATAGTATAGTATGTCGTCCAAAATCAGTCAAAAACGTCATAGTATAGTATGTCGTCCAAAATCAGTCAAAAAAGTCATAGTATAGTATGTCGTCCAAAATCAATCAAAAAGGTCATAATATAGTATGTCGTCCAAAATCAATCAAAAAAGTCATAGTATAGTATGTCGTCCAAAATCAGTCAAAAAAGTCATAGTATAGTATGTCGTCCAAAATCAGTCAAAAAAGTCATAGTATAGTATTTTGTCCAAAATCAATCAAAAAGGTCATAATATAGTATGTCGTCCAAAATCAGTCAAAAACGTCATAGTATAGTATGTCGTCCAAAATCACTCAAAAATATCATAGTATAGTATGTCGTCCAAAATCAGTAAAAAAACGTCATAGTATAGTATGTCGTCCAAAATTACCCAAAAACGTCATAGTATAGTATGTCGTCCAAAATCAGTCCAAAAAGTCATAGTATAGTATGTCGTACAAAATGTGACAAAAAAGTCATAGTATAGTATGTCGTCCAAAATCAGTCAAAAACGTCATAGTATAGTATGTCGTCCAAAATCAGTCAAAAAAGTCATAGTATAGTATGTCGTCCAAAATCAATCAAAAAGGTCATAATATAGTGTGTCGTCCAAAATCAATCAAAAAAGTCATAGTATAGTATGTCGTCCAAAATCAGTCAAAAAAGTCATAATATAGTATGTCGTCCAAAATCAGTCAAAAAAGTCATAGTAAAGTATGTCGTCCAAAATCAGTCAAAAAAGTCATAATATAGTATGTCGTCCAAAATCAATCAAAAAAGTCATAGTATAGTATGTCGTCCAAAATCAGTCAAAAAAGTCATAGTATAGTATGTCGTCCAAAATCAGTCAAAAAAGTCATAGTATAGTAGGTCGTCCAAAATCAGTCAAAAAGGTCATAATATAGTATGTCGTCCAAAATCAATCAAAAAAGTCATAGTATAGTATGTCGTCCAAAATCAATCAAAAAGGTCATACTATAGTATGTCGTCCAAAATCAATCAAAAAAGTCATAGTATAGTATGTCGTCCAAAATCAATCAAAAAGGTCATACTATAGTATGTCGTCCAAAATCAATCAAAAAAGTCATAGTATAGTATGTCGTCCAAAATCAATCAAAAAAGTCATAGTATAGTATGTCGTCCAAAATCAGTCAAAAACGTCATAGTATAGTATGTCGTCCAAAATCAGTCAAAAAAGTCATAGTATAGTATGTCGTCCAAAATCAATCAAAAAGGTCATAATATAGTGTGTCGTCCAAAATCAATCAAAAAAGTCATAGTATAGTATGTCGTCCAAAATCAGTCAAAAAAGTCATAATATAGTATGTCGTCCAAAATCAGTCAAAAAAGTCATAGTATAGTATGTCGTCCAAAATCAGTCAAAAAAGTCATAATATAGTATGTCGTCCAAAATCATTCAAAAAAGTCATAGTATAGTATGTCGTCCAAAATCAGTCAAAAAAGTCATAGTATAGTATGTCGTCCAAAATCAGTCAAAAAAGTCATAGTATAGTAGGTCGTCCAAAATCAATCAAAAAGGTCATAATATAGTATGTCGTCCAAAATCAATCAAAAAAGTCATAGTATAGTATGTCGTCCAAAATCAATCAAAAAGGTCATACTATAGTATGTCGTCCAAAATCAATCAAAAAAGTCATAGTATAGTATGTCGTCCAAAATCAATCAAAAAGGTCATACTATAGTATGTCGTCCAAAATCAATCAAAAAAGTCATAGTATAGTATGTCGTCCAAAATCAATCAAAAAGGTCATACTATAGTATGTCGTCCAAAATCAATCAAAAAAGTCATAGTATAGTATGTCGTCCAAAATCAATCAAAAAGGTCATAATATAGTATGTCGTCCAAAATCAGTCAAAAAAGTCATAGTATCCCGGTCATTTCAAAATATTGGAAAGAAATTAAATTGATCATGGAAAATATTATGTAAATAGTGATTCCATTAGAGTTTATGTCATTATTTCTGGGATTAAGACCGGACACTGTGATGGCGTCTGAAGACAAACATTTGTATAATCCTATTATTAGCGAGTAAGAAAGCAATTATGAAGAAATGGTTGGTAAAAGATTCTCCTACAGTCGGGGACTGGATCAAAGTGGTTCAGGATATTTTTATAATGGAGAAGCTAACATTCATTCTCAGGCTTGAACAAGATAAGTTTGGGAGATACTGGAAAACCTGGATAAACTTTCCATCGCCTTTAAGGCAAGATACTGGGTAATGTGATAAATCCCCATAGTTTTTGACTCCTCTCATCTGGTTCAATTTTCGTTCTTTGTTTTAGTAAATAGAGAGTTATACATGTATATAGCAGATTATCTTATTTAATCTACAATTATTACCGTTTGTGCCATCGCAGTTATAACTCTATTATAAGATGTTGTTTGCAGCAAAGGTTGTAAATGTGGAGCAGACAAATGTTCTAATTTCACAGCTGTTATTGTCTATTTTATTTACTGCTGTATATTTACCCATTTTATTTATACTATTTTTATGTTTTTTAGTCATCAGTACCACTTTTTATTTTTGGATTCTTAAGTTCCCTGCCAGTCCAGAACTGCTATAGGAGTACTGTGATGGGAGAGAGTGTGGGTGTTTGTGTAATGAAGTGAATTTTTCTTTCTTGACTAAAGAAACTGTAAACAAACTTAAGAGCAACATGTATAAAAAAATGTTTTTCTTTAAATAAAAAAGTTTAATAACAAAAAAAAGGTCAGTATAGTATGTCGTCCAAAATCACACAAAAAGTCATAGTATATTTATCATAGTATAGTAAACATGTATTTAGGGGCAATTTTAGCCAATAATAATATAAGTTCTGACGAAACAATATAAGACACCCCACTTTTAAACCTTTATATTTGTAAACCTATTGATAATCCTTTGGGGAACTCATTTCATTCACAACCAAAACAAGTCGAGAAACAGTTTGTTGTAGCAACTGAATTTTTAATATTTGTAAGATATAAAAATCTTCATCTTTATCATACAATAACATCTTACCATAAATTTAGTCAAAGGAGAGAGAGTTTTGCCACCAAACAATAATTATAATAGAAGTTTGATCCCTTTTTGAGGTAAGACAGCTGGTTGATAGATTATTTAGCCACAGTACAGGTCTTCCCTTCAACACGTACAGTATCTTCTGGCTGCTCGGCTTGTTTTCCTGCGTTTTCCATGCAGGACGTTCTGCCTCACCTGTAGGCCTGTGGGCACCGAGCAGAAAGCAGGACCTACTCTTTGAAACTACTTACAGTGACAGGACATTTAACTCTTCTGCAGGTGTCTCAAATTCAGTGTCAGAAGCTTGTTGACAATAACCAATGAAAATCCAAAGATCACGAATGACAGAGGCCGCTGAAGATACTCCAGACTTCAGCCCATCATCTCTGCATAACAGAAGAAGAGACCTGTACGGCAGTAAGTTCACAGATTGTGATGTGCTCAGCGTGTCTTTCACTACTTTTTAAATCACCACTTTCTTTTGAGGAAAAACAAAAAAAAACGATCAACAACAAAAGCAGCCAACACATGAAACGGCATCCAATACGCATTATCCAAGAAACACAGTGAAACGAAAAAGAAAACAAAGCAAATATAGAAGTTCAAACATGCCACATGGTTCCTTGGGCAAGTTTTCTTTCACAGAAAGCCACCTATTTTACTAGTTTTTGTAGTAATAAAAAAAATAACAGACATCTCAAATGGTTGCCAGCAGGACCAAGCAGAGAGAAGAGAGAGGGAAGGAAGGAAGGAGAGAAAACAAGGAAGCTACATGACGTCATCACATCACCGGACCATGCACATGGCCGTGCAGCATCCTGCAAAACACACACACACACACACACACTCACTCACTCAGAGTCATGCAACTAGAACACACTCACGCTCTCTCATTAAAAAAAAAAAAAAAAGAAGAAGAAAAAACTAAACAAAACAAAAAGAAACACACAAGCGTAGAGTGACATTATCCCAGAACAAACACACAAACAAAATATCAGCTTTTGACATTTCCCAGAATCCCTGTTTTCTGGCTGTACCAAAGCCAAAAGAGGCATTTATGGCAGAAATGTTTCATATTTATATTGAAAACGCTCCTTTTTAAAGACATTTAACAGCAGCGGACACGACACTCGTGGCCTTTTGTGGCGTCGACGCGGGGGTTGATTTGGCAGCACGGCCGCAAATATAAAGCTCATCCACTTTACAAAAAGGAACGGGAAGACGAAACAAGAGCGGACACACGGGCGTGCAGCAAGCGGAGGGGCGACCGATCACGGCGGCGAAAGAGGAGAGGAAAACTCTCGTCATGAAAAAGAAAACGTGGCTGCGTCAATTCTTTTGGCAGCTCATGCACACACACACACACACACACACACACGCACACACACACACACACAGACATGAGTGACTAATACATCTGCCAAAACCCAGCACCCACTTTATATTTGCCCTCTTCACCCCTTCCATCTTTTTGGTCTTTTTTTTTTGTCCAAGGAGACTGACTAACAGCAGCTGTCCAGCGTGAACAACGATGACAGCAAGAGCGGGACAACTGAGGTCACAAGAACGAGGGAGGGACCACAGTCAATGTTCCTTGGCTGGTAGTGATGTGCGAAGAGTGAGTCCCCCGGGGCAGGCCGACAGGATGGTTTGGGGGTGCAGTTGTGGTCGGTCTCCAGTGAGATGACTGCTCGTTACAGAGAGTCTCTACAGAGAGGTAGAGGGAAGCTTCTTGACGCGCCTCTGAGCTAAGAACGAGCTCTCGATTGGCTTCAGCTCTGGAGGTGGTTGGGAGTTCTTCAAGGCTAAGTAGGTGGCTGCCATTGCACCCTGAAAACAAAAATAAAACGTAACTGTTGAAACTGCACGACAAAACACACTTTTCATCATTTTACAGTTTAGTTTGATAGAACAAAAAATAAAAGATCTATCTATCACATCTATCCATCAACTGCATCTAGCTATCTATGGTATCTATCTATCTATTGTATATATATAGATATATATATATATATATATATTAATATACATATATATACATACACACACATATACACATATACAAATACATATATCTATGGTATATATATATATATATATATATATATCTATATGTATAAATAGTATCTATCTATCCATCTATCTATGGTATCTATCTATATATGGTATCTATATATATATATATCAATATGTATAAATAGTATCTATCTATCCATCTATCTATGGTATCTATATATGGTATCTATCTATCTAATATATGGTATCTATCTATCTATCTATCTATCTATCTATCTATCTATCTATCTATCTATCTATCTATCTATCCATCCATCCATCTAATACAGTATATGGTATCTATCTATCTATCTATTCATGGTATCTATCTATCTATCTATCTATCTATCTATCTATCTATCTATCTATCTATCTATTATATGGTATCTATCTATCCATGGTATCTATCTATCTATCCATGGTATCTATCTATCTATCTATCTATCTATCTATCTATCTATCTATCTATCTATCTATCTATCTATCTAATATATGGTATCTATCCATCTATGGACTCAGTCCCCTCTTCTTGAAGTGACAGATGAATCATATTTTCATAGGACTACACTCAGCTGTTACCTTGACCAGTTTGGGGTCCTGGTGTGGGAGCTGACTGTTGGGGAGTTTGTCTCTCTGGACGATCCATGGGTGTTTGAGGACCTGTTTGGCAGTCAGTCTCTGATGAGGATCCACATGAAGCATCTTGGACACGAGGTCCTAAAGAGAGCAAACGTCAACTATGACACTGATGGCGGCTAATCTCTGAGGAACAGACGCAAGATTCGGGGAAGAATCTGGAGTGGTACCTTGGCAGCCTCTGACACGGTGTCCCAGTTTCCTCCAGTCAGACTGAAGTGACCGTGGCCTATCCTGTTCAGGATCTCATTGGGTGTGTCCTCGGGGCCATTGGCGAATGGAGTAAAACTGGCACATATAAGGGTTTGAGTTAAGAGAGATGAGAGAAAGTGTACGACTCACAGTTGTGTTTGAGTGTGTCCATTTACCCAGCCAGCATGGTGTACAGCAAAACTCCCAAACTCCAGATGTCACATCCTTCATCGTAGCCCTGACGCTTCAACACCTACATCACAGTCAGCGATCGACAAACACAGTGATGTGTTAATTTGTTTGTGTTGTTCCATTGAAACCAGAGGCCACATGTGATCTGCTCACCTCAGGGGCCACAAAGTTAGCAGTGTAGCACGGGGTCATCAGCAGGCCGTTGTTGGCACGCAGCTGCTTAGCGAAGCCAAAGTCGCAGATGCGGATCGACTCCGGATTCCCCGACTCGTCAACGTAGAGGATGTTGCTTGGTTTCAGGTCTCTGTGCACCACCTGGAGAACAACACCAAATGTGTTCCTTGCATTTAATTCAATTCAATATTGTGGTATATTGCCGATGGTATTGACTAATTTTTGTATTTTTACGTTTTATTATACATTTATTTCTCCCAACACTTTTTTAATTTGTATTTAATATACAAAAGAACAATAATGTGTGCAGGTTATTAAGTCAAAAAGAACTTTGTGACACTCTCACTGTCAAAGTGAAACTCTGAAACTTTGCTTTCCGCTCCCACACCTCAAGAAATGCACCATGCTTCAAAAGGTTTATTGGCTTTGATTAGAAACCACAAACATGCGCAGTGACTAGACGACACGTGGGTGATGGTGGTCCTCACCCCCTGTGAGTGCAGGTACTCCACAGTCTTGGTGATGGTGTGAAGCACGGCGCTGGCCTCGCGCTCGGAGAAGAACTTCTGTTTGAGGATCCGATCCAGCAGCTCCCCCCCGCGCATCAGCTCCGTCACCATGTACACCTGCTTACCGTTGTCGTACACCTGAGGTACAAAAACACACACACACATTATCACAGAGCAGCTCACACGTGCGATACACGTGCGCCTCTGTTGTACTCACGTCCTTCAGTGTTATGATGTTGGGGTGCTGTCCATATCGGAGTAGAATCTCGATCTCCTCAGACGGGTCTGTGCTGGTCTTGTCGATCATCTGCCAAACACAAAAAAGGATTTAGTTTATTCAATATTAGCAACATAAATGTCTTATGTACTTTTTAACCCAGGGCTGGCCAAAGCCTTTATGGGGCCCGATGCTAAATTTGATTTGGGGGCCCCCCCGTCAGACCAGACTTATCTTTTAATCTTCGAGAGCAGTAAAATCGCAAAAGCGGCCTAGACTGAACTTGAATTAAACACGTAAACCACTTTAATGGCTTGGAACAAATATTATATATATATATATATATATATGTGTGTATATATATATATATATATACACACATATATATATATATATACACACATATATACACACATATATATATATACATATATATATATACACACACATACACACATATATATACACACACACACACACACACACACACACACATATATATATATATATCTGAAGATAGCAACAGAAAAGTGTTTTTTCTCTCCACACACTACTGCGGAAGCAGCTGCTTACTTCCCTTATGCTGTTAAACCACAATTTCTAAATATAATTTGCAAAGAAGACGCTGTATTTTGTGCTTTTCCACGAAACACTAAATTGAAGTTAACGACTCAGCTCAGAGGTCATCAAACGTTTTAGCCAATCATTGAGAACACATCATAATATTTCCCATGTTGCTGTAAATTGCCCTGCTGCTTCAAACTTCATATTTAAACGTGTACCAATATATGTGTATTGTTTCCTGTGGTTTGCGTTCATACCTTAACAGCGTACTCCGTGTTGGTGGTTTTGTGGACGCATCGTTTGCAGACAGAGAAGGAGCCCATGCCGATGTCCTCCTTCAAGACGTAGCCATCGCTGAACAGCAGGTTCTTCCCGTGCAACTGCTGCAGAGGGAAGCGTCAAAATGGGAAGAGAGGCGGTGAAGTGGAGGCTAAAACAGCGTCTGTCAATTCCCCTACATGCACTTTCTGATCCCGCTGTTAAACTGTGTGTGTAGACAGTGACAGTGCAGTCTGACCTGGACCACAGGGTGCGGCGGAGGTTGCACTGGCTCCAGTAAACCTTCCTCTTCCAGCAGAGTGGACGCGATGAAACTGAAGCCTCGGAAGAGCTGGTGAGCGCCGGCACTTGGTGGCACGCCAGGAGAGTCTGTCATATAATCACGCAAGGTCAAGTGTGGACATAAAATTTAAAAAAAGACACATAAACTGCGCTCATCAATAAACAAGCACACTTCTTAACTGCTTCATTGATTTATTTTACTGCTTTTTACTTGATTTGTGTTAAATTCAATTGGATCCACCAGAACATCTGCTATATGTACATCTGCAAGCCTTCAGGCTTAACTTCTCACCTTTAGGTGTGCGTGAGGTGAACTCGGAGTCAAAGTAGAAAGTGTCATCTGGACGAGCCACCGCGGGCCTGAACGGAGGCTTCAATTCTCTCCTGAATAGTTTCTGAAAGGCAAAAAAAAAAAACATTTATTGACATCATAGAGTTGAATAAAGAACGGAAATAAAACATTTAGAACACTCACATTCCAGTCTATGGTGGAGAAGAAACAGTGTCTTTTGATCTCCTCGGCACCGTCAGCACCAGATCCTGTCAAGGGAACATCGACGTTTACACAAAGAGATACAAAGATATATATATATATATATATATATACATATATATGCTTCCATCTGTGTTTGTCATGTGTCATGAGGTGAATCTAACCCAGTCTGTTGGCAGGGTTCCTCTTGAACAAAGCTCGGAGCAGGGACTGGGCCTCCGCGCTCAGGAACTGAGGCATTCCCAAACGTGCCCTGCAGCGAACGAAAGACGAGACGACACAAATCAAGTGAGTTTTTTTTTTCCCTACTTCTATCGCTACTGACTTCTGTGTGATTTATTCTCTCCCTTCCAGGGTATGCTCACTTCAGAATGAGGCTCATAGTTTCTTTGCGGTCCTTCCCTTGAAACGGCAGAGCTCCTGTCAACATCTCGAACTAGGAGGAGAAAGAAATGTAAAGTCGAGGCGCTCCACTCGTTACAGAGCTGTTTCTCTCTTAAAAGTCATTTACAAGGACAATTTTATTTACCATTAGTACTCCAAATGACCACCAGTCAGCGCTGTGGATGTGCCCCTGCCTGTTCACAACCTCCGGTGCCATGTACTCCACAGTACCACAGAAGGAGTACGCTTTCTTTTCGTGATCGATGGCTTCTTTACACAAACCAAAATCTGAAGAGAAATGCACAAGTCAATGCAGCGTCATAGAACGTTCTGCTACTGAACCTTTTTTTCCTTTAGTGTAAAAGCACTTTAATAACACACGTTCATTTACCAATACACTCAAGCACAAGACACTGGACTCTTATTTAATCTTGCAACCATTTCTATTTGTCCCTCCCCCTCAACTTTCAAGTGGGAGCTGATATACCGCTGCACCAAAACTCCTCCTAAGTTCACCTTTGGTTCAATGGGAGCAGGACATGCGGTAAATAGAAGACGACAATAAGATAAAGTGTAATAATTAACCTGGGGAACATATGCAGATATCTTGAGGCAGCGAGATAAAACTGTCATCGTGTTGGTGAGTAATGAAGGTCAATGAGGTGGATGAGAGGAACGTGTGTAAACCTGGTATTCCTTATGTTGTGGGGACTTAAATCTGTTTACACAGTCATATTATAGGGACTTGTCTTGCTTATGGGGACAAAATCAACGTAACCCATAACGTAAATTACGACATTTTAATATGAAGATGTGTTTTAAAGTTTCTCAAACTGTGGCATTAAGGTTAGGGTTAACTTTTGTTTTTTTTAAGTCGTAACTAAAGTTTTCTTTCAATAAATGTTATACTCGACACATTGTTACAATTTTGTAAGTCAATGTAAGGTCCTCCGATGTCATGGAAACAATAAAGCATATTAGAGAGAAGGAGCAGGAGACTCACCGGTGAGTTTGATATGACCCTCCTCGTCCAGGAGAATACTACAAGAAAAGTGTTTGTTACAACAATGAATCTTAGAGGGTGAGAATATTTCATCAATCAAGAAATCACACACAGCAGCTACTGTGTGTGCTGCAAATACATATACATACATACATATATATATATATATATATATATATATACACATATACATTTATATATACACACACATATACACATATATATATATATACACACACATATACATATATACACACACACATATATACATATATATACACACACACACATATACATATATATACACACACATATACACACATATATATATATATATATATATACACACACACATATATATATATACATACAGTAGGTGAGGTGAGGTGATGCAGGATCAAAAAACCTCAAAAAGGCCTTTGTAAAAGTCTAATGAGGCAGGTTTGCATTCATAATGTTAGGCTTCAAAGATGCACTCAACGTGGTTTGGTGAGGAGCGATAATTCAGCGTGTTTGAAGTGCAAATTGACAAAAAAACAAAAATTCCAAAAGGGCCCTTTTATGTATAATAACAATAGAAAAAAAAAAAGTTATATAATTCTAAAACCGCCATCACTGTGCGTCCACATTCTTATTACTCCAACAATAAAAGGCCTCTTCAGAAAGACATTTTTTTAAATGAAAATTACAGTAAAAGTATTTAACTAAGAGCACATTTTGACTTGTTTAAGTGAGGAATGTTATCCTGTGACAACTCAAAGCGACACTGTTCAATAAAAATGTACATTTGCTTTCCAGTCTCTGTGACAGTGGGACTTTAAGCTCTTACTTTTCAGGCTTCAGGTCTCTGTAAATGATGCCCAGGCTATGAAGGTGATCCAGACCTAAAGCCAGCTCTGCCAGATAAAACTTCACATCCTCTTCTGTGAACATCACCTAAGAGGAAGGAGGAGAGAGCATGAAACAATGAAACAACACCAGAGTGAGACAATGGACATTCTTGCATAAATGTTTATTATCTACCAATACCGATATTAGACTGATACAATCATTTTAGACTATTTATGAACGTATGAAGCTGTTAAAAACACATGTTTGCCGAGTCATTTCAAAGACACAAATCTCCAACTGTGTAACAAATATTGTTCTCCCAAAAAGTACAAACAAAACAACAAGTATTTATTTATCACTGTGGAAAAAGGGCAAGAAAAAGGTGAATATCTGATGCCGCTCACCTCCTTGGAGAGTCTCGTGAAGAGATCTCCTCCTCTGAGGAAGTCCAGGATCAAGTACAACTTCCCTTCAGTTTGGAATGCTACGAAAATATAATAAAAAATGTCGTTCAACTGCATATCAACGAACACAACTGAGGCAACGGCGACGTAAAGATTCATCCGCGGCTTCAGGCCGACTCACCATAGTGCAGTTTGACAACAAACGGATGATTGACGTCTGCCAGGATGTCCCTCTCCATCTTGGTCCTCACACGGTCGCGCACTGAAGGACAGAGGCGTGCGTATACATTTAAATCAAAGAGTGACAAATTATCCCTCACAAGATGGCTATTATTTAGAAATCTATTTCATTTTACAATTCAAATGATCAATACGATGCTTATTTATATATAGGCAGGTAGACAATGATTAATTGCTGTACGTAAGAGTGTGTTTATGTGTCGTCTTTGTCGTTTTCCCAGCCGGTAAATTGGTAAATTAAAGTCATGATTACACCGCATTTTAAAATAATGATCAATTCAATACCACATTGCTACACCACAGTCAATAAGGGTGACTTCATCTCACAGCAGCGTGCGACTGTGAACGAAGACTCACAGTAACTCGGTGGTCTACAGCACATCCTACTTACAGGAAAAGCCGACACCCATTCATGTGAAACTCGGGGGTAAAGAAAAGCAGCAAAAGCACCACAAATATCAGAGTGAAAGCTCTCTGAGAGCATCAAACCGCTGCAGCTCGTCAACAGATAATGAATATACTCATAAACACGCGAGTTTAATGTCGTCAAAAGGTCAGAAAACTACAGGTTTTTGTCAAGTTCTCACATTGAACCATAGAGCAGATCATGCTTGTGCTGCTTTTATGTTAAAATGTATACACAGAGGCTATAAAAATGTACAATATAGAGTGTCTTATATCCTTTTTTTCAGCACAACCTATTAGAGCTGCAACTAACGATTATTTTCATAATCGATTAATCTGTCAATTATTTTCTGTTGTTCAGAATATCAGAAAACCCTGGAAATGATGATGTTCTCAAATGTCTTGTTTTGTCCACAAACCAAAATGATTCACTTTTAATGATTTATTTGTTATCCAGAGCAAAGAAATGAAGAAAAAATTCATTTTAACAATCGGAAATCTGATTTTAATCATGAAAAAAGCATCAAACCGATTATTCGATTATCAAAATAGTGGCCGATTAATTCATTAATTCATCGTTTCAGCTCTACAACCTATAAGTAATCTGATTAAATTATTATTATTTTCATTTTCACCAGCTACAGTACATACAACACACCTAAGCAAAAAGTCTGGAAAAAGTCTGGAAATACGTCACAGTTCAACGTTCGCTCGGCTCGTTTTTTATGAACAAGAACAAAAGAAAAACGGTCTATTTTGTGACTTCTGCACAATTATCGCTGCTCCTGTTTAAAAATAAAGAAAGAAAAGAAAAACGATATAAAATGAATCACAACTTTGACTCAAAAACACATAAGACAACAACAAAAAAAACCATCTTGTTACATCTGGGGATGATGACACACAGACACACACTCAGGATGTCCATTAAACAATTAATCAATTAATCGATCGACTATTTTGATCAGCGATTAATCGGTCTGAAGCTTGACTCATGATTAAAACAAGATTTCCGATTGTTTAAGCTTCTTAAATGTGAGTATTTTCTTCATTTCTTTGCACTGGATAACAAATAAATCATTAAAAGTGAATCATTTTGGTTTGTGGACAAAACAAGACATTTGAGAACATCATCATTTCCAAGTTCTGACGAACACCGATCAACATCTTTTGAGGTTTTCTGTTACTTTATGGGCCAAACGATTAATCGCGAAAATAATCGGCAGATGAATCGATCATGAGAATAATGGTTAGTTGCAGCTCTAGATTCTTCCCCGTTGTTCATGGTTTACGTCAACAGTGATGATGATCACATTCACCTTTGAGCGTGGCCTTCTTAAGCACCTTCATGGCGTAGAGCTGGTTGTCGTCCGGAGGGGTCACCTTTCGCACCAGGAACACCTGCAATAGTCACAGGAAACAACATTCTAAGTTAGATATCTAAGTTAGTTATAGAATAAATAAATAAACAAACAGCGGCTCGAGGGTTACCTTTCCAAAGGATCCTTGTCCCAGGACTTTGAGCAGCTCAAACTGCGAGGCGTCGGCCTTCTCGGAGCCCTCTTTGACCACATGGGTAATGTTGATCTCCTTGATGTCTCCATCTTCCTGAAGAGTGAAAAGCAGCGATGACAAGACTAATCACTGGCCAAAACTGTGACAATGCTTTTTTTTGTGATGCACAGAAAATACAAACATCAAAATAGAATTCATCAGAAAGAGGAAGCAGAGCAATGTGTGTGTGTGTGTCAGTAAGGAATGATTAAGTTCAATTATTTATTTTTTTTAAACAAGGTTTCTAGAAATGAGTATGCAACATAAACTGAGAGTGTCACCAAAACCCACCGGTGCACTGGTGGTGTGTGTGTGTGTGTGTGTGTGTGCGTGTGAACATTTCACAGAGTTTACAGGGTGGAGCGCAGACAGCTGGCACTGCTGCTGACTGATGTGTCAAACCTTAACCACGAATGATCAGCAACACCCTGCAGAAGTTCACCAATGCATCAAAAACAACAACAACAACAACAACAACACCATCCCCGAGTGTCACGCTGCAAGCAAGTACAACGCTGCGCTGCACATACGCTTAACCCAGCGTCAAGACATTTTAATCAACACTGTGGTTTAAGGGGAGACAAATCAACAAAGTACAAAGTGGGACATCTTGCCTCTTGAGTCGCGTGTGAAAACTGTGCGGCGGCTGCAGAGCCTGTGATACAAACAAATGCAGATCCCCGTGTAAATATTCAGTGTTTCAATAAAACTAAGTTTCTCCTCCTCTCGACTCTGGACGCACACTTTACACTCTTCTTTGCAACTGTAAAGACGAGCCGACGAATTAAAAGTGGAGAAAAAAAAACAATGATGACAATACACCGACAACAAAAGGGCCTGTGTTTGACAACAGGAAACCAGAACTTTCAGCTGCGGCAGTCTCACTGAATTTTAAAGCAACCACAACAAGAGAAAAAGGACTCTTCTGCTCTTTGCAGCGTCTTCATTAGCGACATTTAAAAACACCAACAACGGCTCCTTTGATACTTATCAAAGTTTATCACTATGGCAAGAAGAAGAGTCTCTTTTTTTTTACCGTCCAGGTGTTTCTTGGAGCAGGTGAAGCGTCAGTGTCGTTGCCTGTTGCAGCTGTTGCAGCTGTTGCAGCTGTGGATCTGCAGCTGCCGGACAAAGCCTTGTTCTTTTTGGACAGGTAGAGGGTGAGCAAGTTGAACAAGCTGAACTTTCTCTTGTCCTTCTCCATCACTGTTTTATAATCATCCTGCCCGCGAGGCAAACGCCGTGCTCCCTCGACTTAGACCTCACCTCATCCTTGCAGGAGGACACTTCATGCTCGTCCCTGCTCTCATTTTAGAATTAATTCTGTGGACTGGAGGTAAATTTAGAAGAAAAAAAAAAGACCTTTTCAGCCTCTGTCCTTTATGGATTCTCTCTGCAGGGTCAAGTGGCCTTTACAGGATTTTTCCTTTTATGAACTCCTTATCTTCTCTTCCATTGTCCCTCCTGTGCTGTCTTTCTCTGTCCCTCTCTCTCTCTCTCTCTATCTGTCTCTCTCTCTATCTCTCTGTGTTGTTCTGATTAGCCTCAAGTGCCCTCAGCGAGTGAGTGCATCTGAAGTGAACTGGAACCAATGCATGCAGGAAGGAAGAGCCAGCTCTTATTCTCACAGTCCTGCACCCAACAAGGCCCACACAGAGAGAGAGCGAGAAGAGAGAGAGAGAGACAGCGCGAGAGAGGAAGAAGAGAGAGAGAGAGAATAACAAAAAGGAGTGACTGGCAGTGTTCTTGCTCACATGATTGCAGATAATGCTGCAGAACACCTCATGTGTTTCTGTGTCATCAGGAACTGCCTTGACTCAAAACCAAAACCGACAAGGTAAGTCCACTCGGTGGACAACAGAGATGTTTCCCCCGTCTCTGACCGAGTGTGTCCCTCTCATAATAGTCTATCCGTGTCCATCCTGTCTCCTAAAACAGCTCAATCCTCCCTCCGTCTCTCACTTTATTGCTCTTTCCAAATACCTTGTTAACAAGAGAGAGGAGTAAATGCATTTGCTTTAAACCACATTGATCTGGCTCCTTCCAGTTCTTCTAAAAGTGATTGCTTTTAGGCGGTGTGTGAATGTGCAGTGGATTAAACGCACACATGTTACTGTAAGCGGCAGCGAGCCGGAGAGCAGCAGAGGAGGAGCGGCCCGATAGAAACTTACCTGGACTCTAATATTGGCAAAGTCCCTCTCTATCCAGGTAATATGAGACTCATTCTAGGAAGGGAGGACGGTTGTGTTAGAATGGAGAAGTTGCCGTAGGTCACAGAATAAAAAATATTTTGGGGTTTTTACGACACACACACACAAACTCATTTGCATAGACATGCACACAGACCCCGCGTAGAGGGGGCAGAATTTTCGATCACACTGGTGACAGGAAACCTCTTCTTCCCTCCTAGTTCTCACTTCCTCTTTTCTCGAATTGATCGTACTTCCTTCCTGCACAGAAACTCCAACACAGCAGCGGGGAGCGGTTTCTCAGAGTAATCGCTGCTGCTGCTGCTCGAGAGAGATATTCTGAAGACAGGCCACACACAAAGGTACCGCTATTGTCTAGAATCTGAGTCCGCAGAATTGAGCTGGTTTTCATTTGAACATCCTCCACAAGGTCACGACATGCCACGGTGCAACACGAGGGCAGATAATCAGTGGCACACTCAGACACAAAATGGAACTTGATTAATAGTCGCACTTTAAACCCCGATTACTTGACCTGACGGCTCAGCTTCACAGATGAAATCCAAAATATACCATGCAGCCACTTGCCTCTTTTGCACGAGTTTTGGTGCGGAATAAGAGCCTCCACATGTCTGTGTCCACTTCTGTCCATGTCACCAAAGCTGTCACAGTGTCACAGTCTTACAACTGCAAGTTACAACTGAGTTAGCCAACACACTCGGTGTGCAACACCGCAAGAACCTCGATACAATCTGCACACACACACACACACACACACACACACACACACACACACACACACACACACACAGGCCACGCCGCACCAAAATGGGAAGTGAAGTGATGTTATTTATAAAAAAAATTTTTTAAAAAAAGACATAAGCAGCTTGTGGGAAAAGGGGGGTTCGAGGACAGGAAGTGGCTCAAGGAAGCAGTTTTTCATTGAGACGAAGCGGAGACCGGGAGTGATGGAGAGACAGGAGACAGACACGCGGATATGTGTGTCAAACGCAGCAGAACGAAGTTCGGTTTCAGGCTGATGCACACTTCTTCGGAAATGAAGTTTGGAATTTCACCTTTGACCCACATTTGGGTAATCTCAAACCAAACCTCAAACCCACAGCGGTGCAGTACAGACCTTTCACGACAAAGTTTCCCACGGCTGTTTACAATAAAACAATCTTTCAAATATAATGATCACTGTGATTGATGACTGATATTTGGTATCAAGTAAAAATAATACTTTATGTTTCCCTCTGTTCTTAATTGTACATTTTCTAAATGTATTGATTGTTATTTTATTGGGTTTATTGGGTTTTCCTCACTGTTTTTATGTGTATTTTACTCCTGCTAACTTTGTTTTTATTTTCTGTCTTTAATGCAAAGTACCTTGCAGATATTGTAAAGTGTTATATAAATAAAAATGTATTGAAGAAATTATTTTTGCCCAGTCATAATGTGGATATAGTGTCTCAATTAAATTCATGTTAAAACAGCATTTACACCTACATTAACGTATGCAGATGTACTAATAGGCTGAACTCTCACCGTCACACTGATACGGTGTAATACTCCTTGGTAAACACAAGGGGCCAGTGTTAGTCTACAGCTTTGCTCCACAGAAGTTATGGAGTAGCTGTAGCCAAGTAAGGGCATGTTCACATTTTCAGCTCGCGGTTCCTCCAAATCTCAGCGTTGCTTCTGACATCAATTACACTGAAGGAGACATGAGGTGGGACAGAACGGGAACATGTGGGAGGGGAGCTGATGCCGCATCAAGGCTGCTGCTGGGGGAACTGTCCAATCACAGACGCGATATTCCCACAGGTTTTGAAACCCTGCAACAGCCATGACTTGTCAAAGTGTCTCACAGCGACACCGGGGAAGCTCTAAACTGCTGGGTTTACAAAACAAAGTCGTAAATAAAAAGTGGACTAGATGGGAGAGACATAAAAGAAAGAAAAAAACTGAAAGCATCGACAAAAACATAAGAAAAGAAAGCGGGAGAAAAACATTAAAAAAGGTCTCTCACTGACGCCACTATGCAATCCTGGAAAATGGAACAAGAGCACATGCTCGATTTCTAATAACACGGCAGCTCTGACTGTTGAAACAGAGAAGAAGAGAGGAGAAGAATAGAGAAGAAGACAAGGGGAGAAAAATAGAGAAGAAGAAGAGAGGAGGTCCAGACGAGGTCAATAATTGGCCTACTTTATAGGGAGAAGTTTAAACCTCTATCTAAATCCAAACAACCATGGTTCAGTGTCATTACTGTGAAGAATAAATGTATATTTATCAGTATAATGAACATTTCTGTTTACATGACACTATCTGGAGCTGGAAATGAAGTATAAACAATAAACAAAATGACATGTAATGTATAAATGTAAGTTACCATGTGTTAACCTCCTAAAAATGGCGACTGGTTACACATTGTTACCCATTTTTCCCTCAGATTAACAATAATAGTCCAATAATCCAATCATTTTAGGATGAGAGAATAGTGTTTCAGACTTAACTGTGCAGTGTATATATAGTACAGCGTGTACAGCTGCAGAGTTTGAAGATGTGTTGTCCTCCAGACCTGCATCTGTTGGCAGGGACCCAAATCTGTCAGGTGGGGTGAGAGACAGGAATGTCTCTCGCTGTCTTTATCAGTCTGGGACTGTGTCATCTCTGCACCTTTCTAAACTCTGACGGCATGAGCCAAAGAATGCCGCAGTAGTTTGGAGGACAGAGATGACTCATATATTCACGCTACTGTAGATTATAAGACCTTTTTTTTTTTCCTTTCTCCCCCCCCCGTGACAAACCGACCTCTCCATCTGTCCATGTTCATTTTGCCCCCCCCCCCGAGCTGACACATGAATTATCTGTCGTCTTTTTTTCACTT
This sequence comes from Solea solea, assembly GCF_958295425.1. NCBI lineage: Eukaryota > Metazoa > Chordata > Actinopteri > Pleuronectiformes > Soleidae > Solea > Solea solea. The sequence goes on from NC_081151.1 coordinate 9,930,313, forward strand.
TAGCAACACCTGCTGTGACAGACGTGACCTAGAGTCGGGTATAAGTAACAAGGAGGAAGGAAAAGATGCACAGTGATCATCGCAGATCAACAGATCTGAAAAAAGCAAAAAAGACCAGACGCAGAATGAAAAGATGAATAGGAGGATTCGTTTCAAGCTGACGGTAGAACAGAGGAACAGATAACTATCAGCTCTGCACATACTTAGAGTCATAATCCCTTCTCACTACTTAACAGGATTGTCTCTGTATTTGCCAGCGTGGCTGCTGTTAAAGTCACGTACACGCTGAAGACAGGAGCGTCTTAGAAAAGATGACTGCAAATCATAACACGCAAACCAGTTTGAGAGCTGCAACTAACGGATTACTTTCATAATCGATTGATCTGTCGATTAGTTTCTCGATTGGTCCATAAAATATCAGAAAACCTTAAACAATGTTGATCGGTGTTCGTCAAACCTGGAAATGAGGACGTTCTCAAATGTCTCATTTTATTCCACAAACCAGAACGGTTCACTTTTAATGATTTATTTGTTATCCAGAGCAAAGAAATGAAGAAAATATTCCCATTTAAGAAGCTTAAACAATCGCAAATCTGGTTTTAATCATGAAAAAAGCTTCAAACCGATTCATCAATTATCAAAATGACAATTAATTAAGTAATCGATTAATTGTTTCAGCTCTAACTAGTTCTGCAATAATATATCTTGATATAACCTTTAATATTTATATATATATATAAATATATATATATATATATATATATATATATATACACATATATATATATATATATATACATATGAATAAAGTATATGTTGCACAATCAATTATCGTTTTCTTTTTTTCCCCCCACAGCAACTCAAATGAAAGCAGTGACGCTACACAAGGTCACAAGATTTGCTGACGGGTGTTTGTGACGAGTCGCGCGTCTGTCGGTGTCGCGCGGTAACGCGTTTGACCCTTGACAACTTAGCAGAGAGCACCACAGGGGTTAATACCCATCTTTCAGCGGACTCGGCCATCTGTCCCCTCATTCGTTCCACTCACATCAACAGGCGATCCATCGTTTTATTAAAATGCTTCACAATACACTGGTGCCGGTGTTGTCACGTCATCGCGCCAGAGTTATGGACGTGACAGGAAGTGCACCAGAAGTAGCACAGGGTGAGTGCAGATGTTACAGGAAACCCTGCGCTGGCATCTGTAAAATGAATAGCACCAACAACAAGGACAGCGGTAACATGATAGTCAATTCCGCACTGGGTCCAATTGACATAACGCGATAATGGCGTTGTGTAATGGCTACAATGTCAGCACTCATCAATACATGTATAAAAAAAGAGGGGCCGAAGTGGCGGGGAGGAGTAAGAACAAAAGCGAGGGAGATAAGTGGGAGAGATGGATGGGACAGCATCAGAGGGTGGATGCTGGTAATACAAGGTCATCAGGCTGCAGTGGCAATGTGCAGCGCTCTATAGCACACACACACAGAGTACAGCCCATAAATACACAAACAATAACACTGCGTGAGCTTTTCCTCACTCATCTCTAATTACCATGTCGTCATCACACAACTATTCCCTCACTCGCAGTCAGAAATAGTAACACATCCTATCCAAGTCCACACTTCCTGCTTCCTGTATTCAGCGTGTCTATCCTGTCTCACAACACACACATGACCTTAACATGTAAACACTGGTGTGAACTCATTTTTAACGACACACGCTTAAAGGAACACTTTTAGCATTTAGCATTTAGCATTTAGCTTTGTATTACTAGTTTCACCTGAGTCGACAAGTGACGTGCCCACCAGTGACACTTGGTCCGAGGATTGACACTGCGACGCTAATTCTGCACTTTTCATTGGACGGGACCTCATTCCCAAAATGTGAACGTGTCCGTCATCTTTGCTAACAGCTACGCTAACAGGAGCATGTGTCACTGGTGGGCACGTAACAAGGAAAAAAATGAAGATATTTCTTGATTCAGGGGAAACTGAGGTTGGGAAGCACTTTTTTAATAATATTTTTATTATATATATATATATATATATATATATATATATATATATAAAATACTACTCCTATTCTTGTAATACAAAGCTAAATGCTAATCGGTGAAGCATTCCCATAAGCATCGCGCTGGTTCACATCTTAAATCCTTAGCTAGGGCATTTATGACAAGTACATGTGTTTAACTGCTGTTTTAACAAAGCGACACTCACACCGTCAGTCGCACTCCACTCTTATGTTACATGTTGCTGTAATACACAACACTGAAATGAAAAATGTTGTTTCTACACACGGAGGATGATGATGAGTCAATCGGGATTGAACCTTGAACATTAATGTGGTCATAAAAATCAAAAGAGTGAGGTGAAAAAAGACAAGCCCTTCCCGACTTGATATAGTGTTAATAGAAAATGTCAAGTTTATGGCACAGTAACATAAAATCAATAAAATGGTGATAATAGAAGAGTGGTTAAAAACTACATAGACTAGTTTTTACCCTGAAGTGAAGGCCAAGGAGAAGAGGGGAGTCTTCAAAGGTGATTTAAATGTTTAATGGCAAGGGCAGATTTCATTTTGCTCCAAAGTTTAGGGGCAGCTCCAGAAAAGGCCCGATCACCCTCGGATTCTGGCTCATCTAAAAGCAGCCAGTTATCAGACCAGAAGGAAAAAGAAGTTGAGAGAGGTGAGAGGGTGCCAAACTTTAAAAACCAACAGTGAAATTTTAAGATAAAATGAAAAAAAACAACATAAAAACAAAGAGGAATAAAGAAGAGAAGATGACAGTGTGTCTACAGCTGCAGGTAATACGGCACTTTACTTTAACATTTAAGTCACTATGACATGTATAGATTTGTCTGATTTAACTGTGTGGGTATTTCCACAGGTGATACAGCTCAGTGCTTTTATCAGCTCATTCAGTAAAGCACGGACAATAAAAAATATGATCCAACGCGTGCAGTTTGGCACCGTTGCTATGCAACAAAGGTCAAAGGTTACAAGTGACACCGAAAACTGCTTAGATGCAGAAGTGGATGAGGAAATACAAAGAGAACACAAAGACATGAATGCACTGGAGGGAGGTTTTTCATGACATGAGGAGAGAAATAAATAAAAAGGGACAGAGCTGAGAGAATAAAAAAAGAAAAGAAAGAAGGATGCATATTAATGAGTACCATACATGATGAGGAGGCGGGGTCTGAACGTTTTCCTTAATCAACGCCGAGAAGGAGAAGCGTGAAACTATGGCAACTGTTTTTTTTTGTTGTTTTTTTTCCCTCCGTCTCCATCTCACAGCAATCGTCTTGTATGACAAGAGGTGGTGTGAGAGGCAAGGACACACACACACCCACAAATACACAGACATACACACAACAATTTTAGATGATGCTTCCAGTAACATTTGCCAGTATCCGTCTTCACAAATATGAGCAGTTCTACTTCAATATGCAACTTGATGCCAGACACACACACATGCACGCGTGCACTCACACGCACGCACACACACAGCATCTTGCAGAAGACAGGATTTATCTGTATTAATTCTGTAAGGTGATTTATGATGTTGGCCTCTAAAGGTTGGCAGTGTTCCTCTAATATCAGGGACCTTTAAGAAAATACACTTATCTTTAAAGACACAGACGCTCAGATGACTAATGGGACAGACTGTGATCTCACAGTGATCGCAACGGTAACTGCACTGTGTGCGTGTGCGTGTGTGTGTGTGTGTGCGGGTGCATTTCACACCACGACTGCTGCATGAATGAAGATCCCTGTGCGTGAAGCGAAGAGCTCATGTGTGTGTGTGTGCATACATGAGTTATTCTAAGCTTTATACTGTACCTCCTGGCAGCACAAGTCACATACAGGTTTTAGTGATGCCAAGGACACAGTAACCATGACAACTAGTCCCACACCAGCCATGAATGGATGGATGGAGGAGGAGATGGAGTCAATACAGTCCCCATCCAAAAGTACCGGAACAGTGGAGTTGTTTCCTTTATTTCAGCTGTACACTGAAAACAAACTTGCGCGTTTTTTTTCTTTTTTTTTTGTGACGATAAAAAAATATATATTTTAGAAATCTAATGGCTTCTCTCAAAACTGCAACCACTAAATTTTTACATTCAGGAATGCAAGTAAAAAACTATAATTTGACATCTTTACTGTTTTTTTCTGGGGTTTTTTTTTGTGTAAAACTGTAAGATTGAACAATAATAATTATATTTTAGCATTAAAAATATCATTTCAAGTTAAAGAGCTTCTACATACTGGTGTATTATCTGTTACAGAAAAATAAAAAACTGATTTTGATACTTACCATTTATTTTTATTTTAACCTTATATTGGGTGGTCTAATAAATGTGTTAAGCACTGTAACTATGGTCTAGGTTTGAACATGTATATAAATAAATGGGAATTATGTGTGTACACAAGTCAACAAAATAGATAGTCAGTCACTTTTTAGACAATAAAGAATTCATTCAGGTAAATTCTCAGCGACTGGATCCCAGTTTCCATAGTTTGGGCATTGTTCCAACTGACACTGGAAAAGCAGCATTATGTTATGAGACGATTGCTCAATCAATCTTTTCACACGCACTTTTTTTTTTTTTTATCTTTGCAGCAAAGGAGGTCGTGTAAACTGAACTTCATGTTTAATAAATAGAGCATCGCTCCCTCCGGGCATGGAATACTTGAGATTTTCCTTGGAGAGGGTGTGTTAAAACAAACAGCAAGCCGGTAAAAGAAGGAAGTTCACAAGTCAAATCTCGCGACTTTGGCAAATCCGACCCTTTCCATCACCAAACACAAAGGAACATGACCACAGTAGACTTTACTCTTCTTTGAAAACAAACAGATTGCAGTGAGATGACTTGGAAAAAACGGGTTGGGTGGAGAGATAAGGATTAGTTTGACAGCATCTCTAGGAAACGGAGCCGAAAGAATAACTGTACGGCTGAGAGGCAATAAGCGGGACAGAGGGGAGTAACCGAGGTTATATTGTTTAGAACAGAACCCAACGATTTAAAGCCCCCTTCTAGCACAGCAGCAGGCTGGGTAATTGGGCAGTAAACCATCTCCCAACCTCTCTCGTGTGCATGTGTGTGTGTGTGTGTGTGTTTTTCCGTGCCCACCAGCAGCCAGAGCCACATTAACAGCGTTTCTGCTGATGATAAACTCAGATAAGAGGATATTCACTTGACAGACAATTCAATCAAATGCCACCGACCCTCCCACACACACACACACACACACACACACACACACACACATGCATGTACTGTACACACACACATACAGGCCTAACAATCACTGATTTACTGCCTCCAAGCACTGCTGCACATGCAACACACATTAATATGCACGCACACACACACACACACAGCCTCCAGGGTGTGCAGATGCAATCATAACAAGGTCTGATCACTGCTGCAAAGAATAAGAAGCCATTTTAATTTGCGTTAAACCCTTTTAGAGAGGCTCAATTAACTTCCTGCATAAACACAACACAGTGACTCACACTTGATAAAATGTGAATGACGGCAAGTCTCGGAAATGATTGCATTTATTGTACAAACACACACACACACACACAATATTTTGTGTGTGTGTGTGCGTGTCGGTGCAAAGTCTGTCCGGCTCCGATTTTCCACTCCACACTCTTGTTAACTGACTAACCTGCAACAAAAGAGCAGGAACACACAGGGTTGTTCATACATAACAGATGAGCCTGCAAACCATTCACCGAGAGCAATTGATTTGCCGTTCAATCAGACTTTGCAATGTCAAACATGTTGTGTTTTTTTTTGTCGCTAAATCTCTCCGGTGCGACCTTGCCGTAAAAAAAGCGAAGCACGTATTCAGCACTTGGACAAAAGGGCGCTCAGCTGGACTCAACTTGAGGCCGTCGGCGTCTTTCAGCGGCTGACTCACAGAGAGGGAGAAGACGTTTGGCGGAGAAACTTCCGCAGAAACGAAAAAAATCAAGGCCACTGGATTGACTAATTGCCGCGCAACCAAGGACATCGCGATGAATTCGTCTCGACAAAGGGGAGCGGAGGAGAAGTGATAGCGGTGATGGAAGACAGGGGGGGGTTGAGGAAGAGAAGAGCAGAGCATGCGGCGATGAAGTCGAGTCTACAAAGTAGAATGATGAGGGTCAAATGGAGGCGGAACATCTTCAAGCCTCAGTGCTTTTTCTCATCTGTGTGGATGTGTGTGTGTGTGTGTGGTCCAGGTATTACTCTTTATCGCTCATGGTTTGCCCTCTGGGTATAAATCACAAAATTCTTAAGTCCAGTGCCAAAGGTTTGCGTTGAGACGAGGTGAATGAATCCATCCATCCATCTCCTACCGCTTTATCCTCGATGAGAGTCGCGTCAGCTTACATAGGGCGACGGGCGGGGCCACACATGGAGACAAACAACCATTCACTCTCACACCTACGGTCAATTTAGAGTGTCTAATTCACCTCATCCCCATATTGCATGTTTTTGGACGGTGGGAGGAAGCTGCAGAACCCGGAGGATAAAGTGGTAGAAGTTGGATGAATGTGCTTATTTTGCTATCTTAACAAAATCATTTTGAGACTTACTTGGTTTAGGTTACCAGAACATGAATAGAGACAGGAGGACTGTGTGTGTGTGTGCGTGTGAGTGTGTGTGTGTCAGTGTGCGTCATCACTTTTCACTCCCTGTCATCATCTGATGCGCTGCTGGAACACTACGGTCCACTCTACGTGCAGTTTTTTTTTTTTAACCGTCTGATCAAACACGAATGAAAAGCAGTGACTGATGGCTCTGGTTGTCCTTGATCAGATAACGAATGACTGATTTGAACCACAAAAAAGAAAGGAAAAAAAGAAAAGAAAATCACACTTTTATAATCACGTGTAATATGAGGAACTGCTGTGGCAGAGTGGCGAAAAGTGACAAAAGAATACTAATGATATATGATTTATGGCAACTAATTCATAAAATAAATGAACATCATAAATGTTCTGCAGCTCAGATGCCGATAATGAACGAATCAGTGAGTTCTCTGATTATTCTTACTTTCTGAAATGTGAATATTTCCTTTGCCTTCTTTGCACAATGTAACAAAAAATGATATATTAAAATGAATAAACCTGCAAAAAAAGAAAGAAAGAAAGAAAGAAGGGACTTACATCTGTAAATCCTCCGTCCTCTGACATAATCATCAAAATCACAAAAGTCTCTTTGAGTCATTAGAAAGTAGCATGGCTTCTGGCGTGGCAACTCTGGGGTCTATCTTTAATAAACAGCTCTGTGCTCTTTCTAACTGCCTTAGATGAGAAGCAGCTAATCACACACCCAGGAAATCATATGAGAATTTGAGGTATTAAGTGGCAACAATGTGAAAATGTTGCAAAGAGAGGAAGCGAGGCCACTGGGGGAGCGAGGGCAACTTATCAGCACAGAATCATCATTGTGGTTTGTGTCTGAGTCGTTTGTGTGTGTGTGTGAAGATGAGCAGGGCAAATAAATATTCTTCCTTCAGAAACAGACACTGCAAAGTGTTTGTGTCTGGGTTATATCCAGGCCCACTCTGTGTGTGTGTGTGTGTGTGTAGACTGCCTCCAATGTGCCCTGTAGCAGAATGGGATCCAAAAACAATGCAAACTTCTGGATTATATAATGACAGTGCTGTCGGCAAAACAAGGCTACAAAAATACACACCCTCACGCTCACACCCTGCTTAACATTTTTATGGGTTGTCATGAGAGGTTATGCATGTGTGTGTGTGTGTGTGTGTTATGGAGCCACATCTGTGACGGGCACCACCCGGGTCTGTGCCACAGACAGCGCTGTCAATCAGCAATGTGCCATATTAGAAACGTGTCATTTTCACTGTTCTTTACCCCCCCGAAATAAAGAGCTAGAACTAGAATTAAACACAGAGCTGCAATTGTGGCGGATTCATTTAGCAACAGGAAGAACAAAAACGGACACATGGTGTATTTCCGTCCGAGTTCAAGTGAGTTGAACCCATTGAAGGCCCTAACATAGACACAAACACACTGTCAGTGCGCAGGGACTTGACAATAATGTATTCTTCATCATATAAGTCAACACACTGAGGTCCAAAGTGAGATAATCAGTCACAGGCGGCTCTATTCACCGTGCCCTCAACCTCACTACCCTGCTATTAACCCCTCCCTCTAACCCTGCTTTGGAATGTGAAGTGTTTAGCGCCGTCCGTGCAGAACCAAAACATGTTCAGAACTTGCTATAACAAGCATCCGCTCCGTGGGGATCACAGTCAGTGTGAAATAACGCAGGACGCATCACTCCTCTGGCGACGTTTGCAAGATACTAATGAAGACTATTCGCAAAAAAAGAAAAAGGTTTCGACTGTTAGGTGATGATGTGCAGATCAGGGGGGAAAAAAAGAGACAGGACGGAGCTGAAAGTACTCTGTGTTTACAGTCACTCCTCCCATAAAGTTCAATTGTATTTATTTTTAACCTTTATTAAACTTGACCCCGCCCACTGAGCACGGATGTCGTTCTCTCGCAGTATCCACGATAGAGGCGAAGCTGGTGTTACTATTCACGATGCCGTGTTTGGGTTTTTTTGTTTATTTTTTACACTTTTCACAACATAACAGATCTCTAATTTAGAGTTTTATCCTGTTGCATCAGAGTAGAGCTGTGTGTAAAAGGTCTTGGCACGGATCTCTCTCTCTCTCTATCTCTCTCTCTCTCTCTCGCTCTCGCTCTCTCTCTCTCTCGCTTTAACACCACCCATCCACCCACATTTTTGCACAGCATACTGAGTGAGGGCATAATGCATTCCACAGCACTTTAACTCTCACCTTAAAGAACACAAAGTAAATGCCAGAGCCAAGCCTTACCCTAACTCAAACCTAAACTCACATAAAAAACACATCTTGAACCTCAAAAATCCCCTTCAAGTAATTAAGGATTGAATCATGTGTGTACACACACACACACACACAAATACATTGACCTGCTTGTCAAAGTCAGACTGGCCATAGGCAGCAATGGGAGGGAGCCTCATATGTCAATGTGTTGGTGGACTACGAGAAAATCCATAAAGGTTTTTATCATCCACAGCAGGCAGAACACACCAAAGAGAGAGAATTTCCAGATGCTGCCACCTTCACAAGACAATGATGGCAGAGTGCTTCATTATAACCACAACGACTCAAAGTGGAGCTTTTTAATTTGATGAATACGGGCGCTACAGCTGCCTACAGAAAAACGACATACACAGAGGGCCACTGGATAAGTGATGGAATCATTACGTGCCTTTTAATTCTGAGAAATAGATGAAGTCAAATGTGTAGAATTGGACTTTTGATAGTATTATCTTGGCAAGTAGGCGCAGCAGATGGTCGGCGAATAGCACCATATTCGGACGGTGACAGGTTATTTATTAAACACGGGGAAAAACTGATCTCCGTGTTCCATGTTGCAATCTTCAGCTCACTTGAATTTCACTAAAAGCGCCAAGACTCGGAGAAAGACAACAGCAGCTTCGGTCGCAGAGCAAGAGCAAATATCACAAGCCTCCGCTGCAAACGTCCTCGTTTTCTCTCACATAAACATTACTATTAGTCAGCAAAAACCTAAAAGGGCCATGGGAGTGCAGTAAAAGTGGTAAAATGCAAACAGCCACTGCTGGGATTTGAGCCAATAGAAAAGCAGACCTGGAGAAATATTGGAAATGTCAAGTGAGAAGGGTGAAAAGAAACGACCACCTATACGTTTCCACTGCCTTACTGCAGTCAGCTGATCAGAGGGAGAGCTCAGCGAATTCGCTAGATTCAAAGCCCTAAAAAGGTTAAAAGAATTTGCTCTGTATCAACAAAAGACAGACACAGGGAGGGAAGAACTTCACTGACATCACTGGTCACTCTGAGAAACAAGATCATCTGCTTTGTCTCTGAGAATCAGACGACATAATTCATTTATTTCCAGTAAATATGAATGGACGATAAGCCAGAGATTCACAGCAAAGCCTCCACAGATTCCTGTTACGTAAATGACTGATAAAGAACGGGATGTGGCTCGGCACTTCAGGTGTCCCCTGTATTATCTGCGCTTATCTTCCACAACAATATTCTACCGTCTTAATTAGTGTCACTTAGCAACCACGACTATTCATGTATAGATAGAGGAAATTTGCACTGGGTTTACTCTCACATCTGACAGTAACGCAATTCAATCACATACAACTAGGGGTGTTAATTGCGATTAATTAATTACAGTCATATCCAGCGTGTTATGTTTCTTAATCGCGTTAAAGGCTACTTTATATGGTTTTATTTTTAATTTATATTTTCTAATTATTTGGAGTTTGACAAAAGAACACAGTGGAACGTAAATGGCTGCATCTGCTCAAGTTTGTCAACAATAAATGACTTTATAAAGCCATTTTTTTTTATTATATATCAATCTTTTGATCTGCCACAACAACGTAATAATGAATTTAAAAGAAAATACCTCAAGTTGGGCTTTTCTAAGTCATTTTTTACGTGCGATTAAAAAAAAGAGATTAATTAGATCAATTAATTACACATAATTAATTCATCGCTCAATTGTTTTAATCTCTTGACGGCACTACATACAACTCCCCACTCGCCAGTGTGGAGTAGATTACATAGATGATGCCACCACCATGAAAGTGATGGTACACAACAGCTCACTGCAGGGAGCAGAGTGTGTACAAGTGCCGTCGGCCAGGATTTTACAATCGGTCTTACAAACGCATGCGTGTGTATTGTAAATCACATAAATCAAGTGCGAGGTCAGGTTTGTGTAAGAAAGCGAGAGCCGTTGCCATGCCGACTCCATGCATGTGCAAACAAACAATGGCTGTTGGCTACAGGAACAGGAACAGGAACGGAAATGGCTCGCGAGCCCTGCGGGCATCTGTAGTGGCCTGGAGGTCAAAAAGATCATCGTGTAAGCTGCGATCCCGTCCTCCACTTTATCTACACTGGTAAATATTTAATCAGTCCGGAAAGCACACGACACCAAGGCAGTGCTGAGCCGTCTTATTAAAACACACACACACGTGAAAAACAAGGCAAGATTGCAGGCCTGTGGTTAACGACAGATTAGCTAGAGTTACTTTGGAGTGTGAGTTCGTTTGATTCACAGAAATCAAGGAGAGTCACAGTGTGCATCTGAGGTGCCGAGTTATTCTGCTGCTTCCCTTTTTTTTGGCATCTGAACGCCAAGTCTTTGTCACAGAGCTCTGACATATGTCTGTAACTGGAACTAGAACTGACACAATGGAGGGAGAGTTAAAGTATGCCAGGGCTGCCTCTCTGTAATCCATTTCTACAGTCTTTCTGTGCTCTTTGCTCCTCCCTCTGTGCCCTCACCACCACTCATGCTCTTGACAGCCCCCCCCCCACCCACTCCGGCCTTCTCCCCAATGTGCCCTCTTGTCACTCGCGCAGTGGAGCACAAACGGCACTCGCTCAGCACCTCACCGCAGTGAAAAAGCCATTATCTACACTACAGGGACTACAAAAAATGTCACTGACACCATTGGAAAAGGCATTAGCTCTTTCTGCCTCCTGCTCTCGTGCTTGGCAGGTGGGAGTTCACATTGGAGTGAGAATTGTACTAATGGTCAAATTGAAAGATAAAATGAACCCTTCTTATGTTCTCTGCAGATAAATCTAGGCTGCAAAGCACATCAGTTTCCTTCTGACCGTCCTGAGGCAGACAGTATGCCACAGGTTTTTTCCAAAACACCCAATTCTAGCACCGCTTCCCCTGAAACCGATGCTGTCATATCCGTTGTTGCAGCCTTTTGAAAGCACATTTTCCTCCGAGCCATCCCAAAGGGCAAAGGAGATAATATGATTTGTTTCTAGAAAATGGGCAAGTTTCCCACATTCTGAAACATTTTGAAGCCTGGCTTTGTGCCACGGAGTGAGAAGCAGTGGAGTACAATTATGTAAAAAGACCGAGCAATACACTGGAGGCCGCTGTAGCACTTCTGGTAAACTGCACGGAGCTGACGTCTCGTGCTGGACCATCACGCGGCACCTGACGGATGTCACAGCATCATCTCAGCGACACTTCACGGATGAAGTCATAACTGAGTATGGAAGTTGATTTTTATCTCATTTGAGTCTATTTTTTTATGTTTCCTGTCCTGCAACTGATGACAAAAAGCGGCTTCAAGAAACAACAATGAAACCGCGTGAAGGGTGACCCGACAGAGTTTCCTTATGGTCACATTTACCATAAGGTTAATGGCTCAAGAAAAAGCTCAAAAAAGGGACAGCATAGCTGAGTAATAGGCTGTTTGGGTGCTTATTAGGTTTCAGGGAGTCAGGGAGAGAAATGTCAGTAGACAGTAGAAATGGCTCATTAGTCCTGTGGATGCTTTCTCCAGGGACAGAAAACTGACTATCTGACCAACCCCATATGAATGACTCTCTCTCTCTCTCACTCACTCACTCAATGCTGAGGACTTTCACTTAACGGACTTTACAGGTTATAACATCATGCAGCAAAAGCAGCGGTCACAATTGCTACCTTGATCCCCTCCCCCTCCTTGCTTCTCAGTTGCTCTCATTACCTCTGCTGGAGCCAGGTAACTCCCATGGCTAGAGTAGATAACAGCAGCCATTATCAGATTCCCAGCATTTAGAGAGAAGCTCAGCATTGATCACTGCGCTGAACGGTCTGGGGGGTGAAATCTACCCCTAAAAAAAACCCTGGATCTCATAGTGAAATATATATATATATATATATATATATATATATACACACACACACACATACACACATATATATATACATATATACACACATATATACACATACATACATATATACACATATATACACACACACATATATATACACACACACACACACACACACACATATATATACACATATACATAAACACATACACATATATATACACACACACACACACACACATATATATATATATACATATACATATACATAAACACATACACATATATATATATATATACACACACACACACACACACATATATATATATTTATATTAAGAGGCTATATAAAAAGAACAAGCTGATTGATTGAAAAATACATTATCGCCTTACCCTATCTCACACTGTTTATCAATCTCTTTTGAGAAACTTGAGCGAGCACTCTTCCAGACACACCAGACTGTTCGAGGACAGTAGTTAACAGGATTACACGCGTAAACAGATTAGAGAAATACTCCTCAATCAATTAGCACAATATGTACACATACAGAATCACAATGCAGCGCAGGCTCCTGCTATAATTAAATATTGACTTAAATCCCAGTATAGTGATGAGGATGTGATTAGGGACGCACCGATCCCACAGGAAGAACTGGCATCAGAGTGGATGCTGAAGCCAATAGAAGGATGGCATATCTGCCGTGATGTGACAGTCCTGGCTGGTTTATAGTGTCAGTATAAAACTCAGTGCTTCTGTTATCAGCCGTCATAAAAGACCGGTAACTTTATTTAAGCGGCTCAGCAACTCCTAGCCTCATAAAAAAATTACTCAAAACATGAGTCAGTGAGCTACCATAAACCTTCAAAAAAAAGAAAAGCAGACCATTGAATCAGAGTTATGGTATGAAAATCAGGATAACTAATTTACACACATTTACCGTACTGTGTGTGTATTTGTCAGTAATGGAAAATATCAGAGCTGTGTATTGGCAAGAAAACTGATAATTTACGATAAACTGGTATAGGGCTGCAACGATTAGTCGATGTCAATTTAAAAAAATTTAGGGATTGGAATTGGTATCAATCAGTATCAGTATTGGTCTGATACTGATCAAAAATCACTGATATGGGACAGATAAAAATTTAAAATCTGATACAATATATCGCATGCTTCACTATGCACAGACTGTAATAATGTACAAATAATAGCATTTCAGCCGAGTCATGTTTGGTTGAGAACAATATTTACAGTTGGAGAATTATGTCTTTAAAATGACTCAGCAGAAATGTACAGTTAACAGCATAGTTCATAAATAATCTAAAATGACTGTATGACTAATATTGGACGAGGTTTATTATATCAGTATCGGACACAAAAAAAAGTGGTATCATCCGATCCCTAAAATGAAAATTTGTCAGATGCAGAATTTCACTGGTGACGCATTGTCGACCCAGCATATTTAAAAGACCACATGTTCAATAACTGCAATGCACTACAGGAATTGCTCACATTGTACAACTGCTGTCTGAACCAGGGAAGAAGAAGATTTAATAAATCGTCTGATTAGTCCTCAGTGATCCAATCACGGCACAAACAAAGATAGGTTTGCACAGACGTGTGTGTGACACACGAATACGGGTCTCAAATACAACATTAAACCACAGTCGCCACACATATGCAGATACACACAGTGAGTAAAAGGACTGATATTTTCATGTTAACGGCCAGTGCAATGTAAAACCAATAAGATCAGCCGAAGTCCTTTGACTGAATTCCTTTCTAGTGCACTCAGCTCTGCTTCAGTCACAGCACATCGTTCTGGAACTCAAAGAAAAGGCTGCATGCTCTCCAGAGACGTTTTCCTCTGAGATGAGGCCAAATTGAAACAAGAAAGAACCGAAAGCAAGAAGGAACATTTCCTTGTCCTCTGCTATATGTCTTGAGTGTAATAGTGTACACAGCAGGAAACCAGGATCATGTTTCAGGGCAGGACAATAAAGCCCAGAGGCACAAAGGCAGAAAACGAGCTGACTCGGTGATTCTCAGAGAGGGTGTGCACTTTCGTGTGCATTTGTCGCCGCATGCAGTGTTAACATCGCCGTAGGACATGCGGCATGTGTAACCCTACAATATTGACCCGGGCACATCACTATCACAGCAGCCTCACCAGACAAGTCTTCAACATATTAAACTCCAGCCAGCTAATGCCCACGGAGGGCCGTCAGCACAATTGCAAAATGAATAAATCAATGCTTAGGCACTCATTTGCAAGCCTGAGCATGAGCGAGCACAATGTAGAGATGTCAGTGGCTCAGAATGACGCGTTTCATTTTCACTCGTTTCCTGCTTCTGATGCATCTTATATTTAATGACAGGAGTGTGCAGGACCGACACATGTGCATGCATGTGTGTATGTGTGTGTGCTCCTGCCACGTACCTTGACAGCAGGTGTGACTCCATCCTCTCCAGTGCTCTGCCCGTTCTGTCAAGAAAACACAAGCAAGAACCAGTCAGTGTGTGTTTGATAAGTGTGTGTGTGTGTGTGTGTGTGTGTGTGTGTGAGAGAGACACAGAAGGGGGTAAAGATACAAGAGAATATTTGCAACAGCGTGTGGGAGGAAGCGGCGTCTATTGTACTGTATGCAGCACTTTGCTCCTCCACTGACAAACCTAATAATCTCAGGCTGACACACAAATGTGCATCCTCCTTCAGTTACCCAGTAGGTACAGTAAGCCTCATCAGAAAAGATAATCATTGTGATTTGCACAACGATACGGCAGAGGTGGGCATTTAGCGTTGAACATTTGGCTACTTGGATTAAAAAGGAATATACGTAGTATTTATAGCACAGAGTACAAAAAGGAAATATTACAAAAGAAAATACACAGGTGAATTTCCAAACAAGCAAAGGCCATTACTATGTCAAGTACAATTAGAAACACATCCTGTTGATGCACATTCAAAATCAAGTCTACAGAGGCCACACACACACACACACTGGAACGGAGGCGGAAAACACTGTATGTTAAATGCATAAAATCAAAGGACAAACAAGTGTAATAATCACTTCATTAATGCTGTTTGTTATCAGAAATGTAGTTAGATTTTGCACCACTGTGACGTTTCACCACCATTATTTATCTCGCTGGAAAAAAAAGTGTGTTTTAAAGACCATGTCACACATTCACTGGCAAAGTACTTAAGGGATATTTACAAATTCCTTCACTACATTATATAGTGGATTTTTCAGTGATTCATAAAAATAAAAATAAAAATATCAGACAATTCAATATTAAATGAATAATCAAAAATCAATCATGATTACTAATGTAGTCATTGATGACAGTGCAAATAAGTCTCTAAATAATAAACCCCCCCCTTTTTCTGCTTCATGCTTTATTTTTCCATTACAGAGGGGCGACCCTGACTTTGTCACATCCTCCATGCCCTCTTCCTCTTCCTCTTCCCCAGACTGCACAAAATCAGTCAGGCACTCACTGCGATGACAAGCAGTGGCCTTAACAATCAAACACTAAAATGAAAGGGTAGAGAGCGTATGGAGACATGAAGAGGACATCTGAGCTGCTCCACTGGGCTCTAGTACACTGAAGGGAAAACTATCTTAAAAACAGAAAGAACACAGACTGTGGCTTTAATCTAATGTCATTTTAATGCCTCACAATTCTTATTTGCCTTCCAAGATTGGATTTGTTTGGCTATGGGATGTTCCGAGTTTTAATAGACATACTTTATTTTCATGTTTGATCATAATGACCAACTAGCTATTTTCTGTTTGTTTTCCATTGTACAGGAACAGGAGAGAAACAATAAAACAGATCACGTCACATAATCGTCAAACCCAAAAGGACCAACACTCCCTCTCTGCACATTATGTACTGTTACAGAACTGTGTTTGGGCTTCAGTTTCTTCAGTTTTACAACATTCTTGGATTTCAATGATGATGTCAAAAGAATGCATCTTTTACCAGAATGTTCTGTCATAAAAGTTTAAAGTCAGGCACAGATGTATATTTTTTTTTAGAACCGCTAACTTAATCTGACCTTAAGAAACACGCTGTTCTCACTTCATCTCTTCTTTTATTTAGATTCCAAGTGAGGTGTGGTGATGACCTGCAGTCGGAATCTTAAGTGAGCGAGTGCAACTGTCTGTGTGGTCAACAAAGCCTTCTCTGCAGTGCTGCTCAACACATTTCAACCTCATTAGCTCTGCATGGCTGATCCAAGTGGCCCATTTAATGGTGCTTTCCCTCCCCTGCACTTCCTCAATGAAAACACAGGCATGCACACACACACACACAGTCAGTATATTGCCAATGTAAAAAAGAACGTGAAGGGGGTGGGTCTAATGATTCTATATAATCATCTTTAAGACAAAACATACTTTTTTGAAGACACACAAAGAGTCATCATTGCATTGAAAAGAGCAGCCGAAAAGTACGATAAAAGCAACAAATTAAGCTATGCAAGGTGCCAATCAAAGCTGTGGATTTACGAAACTGACGTACAAAGAAAACACCGTCTTCAGTGCAGGGTTGTGTTTTAATGCATACATTTAAATAGGCTCATAGTGTTTAAAAAATCATCACTAACTACCACGAGGAAATATTGTGGTTAAAAAGTGGCAATAAGACGTACAGCACAAACGTTCACGTGTGGGGATTTCACACCGCTGTATTAAATAAAACCAAAGCTCAGGCAGGAGAAGATTTCATTTCTCACAGGACTCCTGCTAAATAATCTATCTCAGGACACTGCTGGTCAGATAAATATGTGTATTAACAGTGTGATTAGAGCAATGCTTGTCTGTATCTAGGCAACAAAGACACACCATAATCACTCTTTGTCTCTTTCTTTGTATCTCAGCTGCTAGGTAAGTATTGACAGCAGGTCACATGACTAATGTCCCCTTTTGGTCGAGGCCATAAAGGTTTATTTGTCTTTTTTTTTTATTATACTCTGTCTCACGGAAATATGAACTTTAAACCCTGAACGTGAAAAGGAGAAAGAACTCATTTTCTCAGGGCACCGTTCATGGAGAGGGTTTTGTTATCACATGCCCACTGAACCCTCCACATGCTCCCATATGCTCAGGTGTTCCACAGGTCACACCCAGATAAACTGCAGCTGTGCCTACTTGCATGTACACACACACACAGAGCAGTTTGTGTGGCTATTCTTCTTAGGACACTCCATTGACTTCCACTCATTTTGACAGTCTAAATAAAGTCTCACCTTAACCATAACCATAACCAGTTAATGTCTAACTGGAACACAATTCAAGTCTTGGGTCTGAATTTAACCAGTTTCTCATAAATGAGGTTCTGCCTAAATGAGACCAGGTTTTAGTCTCTGTGTAAACTACTGGTCCTAACAAGGTCAGTATTTTTGTTCCTACAGGTCCTGGGAACGCTAACATTAACCATAACTACTACTGACTTAACATTAACCTAACCAGCATGTATTCACCTTAAAATGTAATAATCTACATTATGGGGACTTTTTGACCATTTGTCCCCATAAGGAAAAAGGTCCCCATAATGTGAGTGTGTAAACAGATGTAGGTCCCCCACAACACACACACAAAGCACGAATGTCAAGTGAGCCTGCACGCTCACACAAGCTCTTGACTGTACACTGCTGACCACACCTCACTGATAAAACATGGCTGTCATTCCACTCATTATCCCTACTTTCTCCTCTAAACCTCCTATTATTTGAGAAAAAAATGACTTCCAGCAGCTGTTCAAAGTCTCTCTGTATGTCTCCATCATCATCAGCCCCTCTCTACAAACACTGACTTGTGATATCACACCATGTATATCCACTTCTACATTTTTCTTTTGATATACAGTATGAACAGAATACATCAATGTTTGAAGCCTCTGCTCAGCAGGCAAATCTGGGGCAAGATCTGGACCAAAATACGCAACGCAGAGCAGACTAAGTACTAAATGACTGTGTGATACCAAGAAGTGAATGTCAAGCAGTGAAGATAAAGCGTAGAAGCAGGAACAGGTTTGAAAAATAACACGCAAGGAAAGAATTGCCATTGTTAAGAGTGGTGATTAAGAGACACCACCCCACAGATGCAACAAGCTCAAATCTAGCATCTTACTATGTAATTGTATATGAAGATCAAGTTCACAGCAAGATCAGACAATAATGAGCTTACCATCAATGAGAAAAAAAGCAGAAAACAATCTTCTTCCATTAACTGTTAACGGTACATTTGATTTCCTGCACACCCAATGAAATAAGATTTCATAATTTCACAAATCGCCTACATGAATCAGTGAAATGAACAAAAAAGAAACACCATTATTCAAAAAGAAAAGCTCATTTTTATTGGTCCATTTTCAATGTAAATAAATCAATTTAATATGTACCGAAGCAACCGATACCTTCTCTGCAATGTAATCGTTCAATGCCAATTTTAAAAAAATAAATTAGAAACAATTCACATCTTGCATTCTTGGATGTAGTCGTCAAACATTTGAATGGTGTCTATAGCACAGTTAATATTGAAGCTGTATTTAAATGACATTGCAAATCAAATCACAGCAGCAATATATGTCGGAGACAAATGCAGTTTGACATTTTAGCAAAATCATTCAACCTTGAGCTGTTGAGTAGAAATCTAACTAAACAATGACATGAGCATGATTCAGCGTTTTTAGCGGCAGCGACCAGCGCAGGTGGTAAAGTGACTCAACCAAACCTGGATGGAGTAGATTTGCTGAAGTGCCTTTATCAGAGATGATTCATTGAGGATTAGTTATTTCACAAAAGATGTGGTTTGGTGACAAATGAAAAAGCCTTGATCAAACAAATATTTTTTGAATAACTCTGCAGTGAGCCGATGGTAATTTTCCAAGTCTGTTCTCTATGAGTCTCAACCAAAGTGTTTCTCACTGTGCCGTCTCTTAATACGGTTAATGTGTTCAGATTACCAGGCTCCAGTGACTTATTTGATTTAGACTTGGATCTGTTTTTTTCAGGGCTGTGAGCACACAGAAATCAAATCACCAATTCCAATGTCCAAATCAGATTCATGTCAGTTCAGTATTGGCCCTTTTCCACTATGGACCCGCCTCGCCTTGGCACGGCACGGTTTAGGTTGCATATCCACCACAAAAAAAGTACCTGGTCAACGTGGGCGGAGTCATCACTGCACGGCTGCATAAAACTGTGGTGACTTGTAAAGCAGTTGCTTTCAGTGTTACTGAATCACTAGAATAAGTTAATAAAAAATGTGCTCAGTATTTGACCGGAGCACAGACTCCATCGGACTGTCGCTAAATACACCAGACTCCTCTGATAAATATTGAGATTTTAGACATTTCCCTGGTTGTTGTTGGAGATTAATCGACATTTTTTGGGTTGTCAAGTTTTTTTAACTGATCTACAGTTCGGCAATGTTCAGCTCGATTTCTGTGTCGGACGTCTCTTTCTGTGATGGCACTCGGACCAATCAGTGGCCGGCAGTCTGGCGACGCCATGCACTTGGAACCTAGCTAGAGCAGGTAGTAAAAAAAGTTCTATGCTAGTGGAAACGCAACTGAACTGTGCTGTGCGGTAGAAACACGCCATGAGATTATTAACAAATAAGACATTTTCTGTACGTGTGCACATGTAGTTGTTAATGTGAACCGAAATCCAATCCAATCTGCAAAGGATCAGATTCCAATGGATTTTGAACAATGTGACTGGTAATCTAAGACTTGTTGGACTCCCTCTGTTGTGCCTCTGTTGTGTCTCTGCCATCATGTTCGCTGGCATGGCCTCCAGTCTAACTACCTCTTTATGCTTAATCAATCAGAGCCCCAAGACAGTTCCCTCTCTCTGCTATTAGGAACCAAAGTGTGCAGCTGGCTGGTCGGCTGGTGACAGAGAAAAATGGCACTGGTCCCACTCTGACTGGCAGTGACTGGTGGGATCCAATTCATTACTTATATTAGATTTTGGGGGGGAAATAATGATATACTGATATAGCAATATGGACTGCAAAGAACCTAACAAATGTGTTTTTCAAAGAACTGTGGGTATTAAACACACAAAGGTGGGGGGTACTTCTACAATATCAAACTCAGCACTCTTTGCAGTCTCTACACAACCATCTGTTGAGCTGTGAAATGCTACTCAGCCAACACAAATGCTGCAAAAAAAAAAAACCTGTGAATAGAGGAATCTGATGAACAAACTATGCCAGAAGAAGAGTGCTCAGGGAGCGCAGACCTCCGCCAAGGCTTAAACATGTTTTTACATTTCGATTCACTGATCCAGAAGACTTTCAGTACTCCGATCCTGCACATACACACCATATGTCGTTCAAATGCGTTGAGTTTTGAGAGAGACGTAATGTGTTTGCAGTTTTGTCCACAATAAGTGATGACGATACATCACGATATGTGTCTAAGTGAAGAAAACAAAACGTCTGCTAAAGGTTCAAAGTGCACAGAGGACAAAGGTCATAAAGTCTATGCATTGAACGTGGATGGATTTCCTAACATAGCTTTCTCCATCATTATCAAGCTGTAAACTCCCTCTTCTTCAGCCAGGTCACTTCCACCCATGTTTTCCTCATTCATTTGAGCAGCGCCACCGTGAGGAGACAGGAAGTAGTGACGCCTGGCGAGTGTAACTGGCAGTGACTGTTTGAAAACGATATATCACCAAATCGATATTTTGACCCACCTTGCATAGATTCTTACTAAAATTTGATCGGAACATATTTGGGCGATCACCTACGCGTCACAAATTCAAACTTACAGATGACAACATAACACCTTTAGGTAACTGAGGTGTTCCCAAAACAATAGTAATATTTATCTTCTCTAAACGAATCAATAATTTCTTCCTCTCTGGACGGCAATTGCTTCGCTTAATGACTCAAGATTCATTAACGTTGCTTAAGTATTTCATCAATTTTGGCCTCAGGTTTAACGAGCAACTGCGGCGTTGACAAATCATTTTCTCTGCCTGTTTTTTTTTTTAGCTGCATTCATTAAATTTCCACACCTGTCAAATCCCAGTGGCCGGGAAATGAGCATCACTCACAATGAATTGTAGAGCCGATCGAACATCTTGTGATAATGTGCACAGATTGTGCAAATATCCATCAGTGCAATCATGGATATTTTAAAAAAAATGTGTTAAAAAAAACATATCACAAAAGCTTTATATCACAGGAAAAGTGCAAGTATGTTGTCTTTAAATTAAGTAAATAACCTGTGCCAAGAGTTGCTTCAATGCAGCGCACGTCAATCAGTGCGAATGATGCATATTCACCAAGCAAACCAGTCTGTTCAACTGGAGCTTCATGAATATTCTAGCTGCATCAGAATAGCGAGGGTGCAGGTACACCACTGACAGTGAAGTAAAAAAAGCTTCACTGTCCTCAACAAGCTCTGATAAAAAATAAAAAATAAAAGAATCCTGTCACACATGCTGCGTTTTTGTATGGATCTGAAATAACCAACAACGACAGGGACAGAAAATCTACCCGTCCAAGACGATCCGAGGATTACTTTCTCCTCACAGTCTGAGCTTGGAGGTGGGATGATGATGATGAAGGTGAACAACGTCTGAACAACTTTGGGACAAACATTATGTTTGGATAATCATTAGGTCCCTAAAGGACTGAGCAGGAGACTAAGTTCTTTTTCTTGACTTGCATGGATTTGTTCTTTCGTATATTGTTTGGACCTACATTTTTTTTTAATCTTGTTGAGTCAATAACTGTGTTGGATGATTGTCATCCCACCCGTTATCTTTCCACACCGTGCACAAGTGAAGCTTAAGTTAAACATTTGCAACGTTTAGATAGATTATCACACAAGATTCCACCAGGATATTTACTTTCTACACTCACACACAGGGGAGGGAAGAGGTTTCTAACATGACTATAATTTTTAATTGGCATAAAATGCGTGATTGAATTTCCATTTTAAAACTGGCTGCTTTTCTCTGAGGCTCCCAGCTTCAGTTTTGGAGTTTGATTATGTTGTTGTTGTTGTTTTGCGTAGCCTTTTTGATGGGTTGAGAATCTTGTGGGTATGGTCTGTATACTTCTGCACTTTACTTTTAGCATGTCTCTCTTTTTCCCTTCCTTCCTTCCTTCCTTTTAGCTTTAAATTCTGCTGGGAGTTTTAGATCTGAAATTGTTTTGTCTCCGTAACTATTTGTACCATTTGTGCTGCTATCTTGGGGATCTTGTATCTCATTGGGAACTTCCTGGCTAAATAAAGCACAAATCAATTAAAAAAAATGAAGATTCATTTAAGCTACTGTGACATGAAACATGTCTGTGATGGTGATATAGTGACCACAGGACAACTGACAAGCCTATCCATCACATTATGAGTTAAATTAAAAGCACATATTTCATTGAAAACATGGGGAATGAATGTGAATTATTGATACGCACTCTAAAACTATGGAAGCTGCCAAAAGTCCACAGTAAACCAATCAAGCTGGGTTGTTTTTTTTTGGTAACTTTACTGCAACGTGAGCACCTTGTCTTTGGTGCATGTGAGCTTCGATTTCACCTGCACAAAGTGAACGTGGACACCTCACATCATCATAATTACCTCTGTCTCGAGCTGCACTAGTTCCATTGTGGGCCATGGCTCCGCGATCTGTGCAAGAGGCATTTTCACTGGGTGTTCAGCTCCAGCAGCTTCAATGGGAAAGAGGTCTCCAGATAAATATGCGTATCTCTGTCAGGTGAAGTGCACTTCAGTGAGAGGCTCCTTCCTCAAGTCCCAAGTCCAGGTGGAGCAGATTTGTTCGGCTCTTTGCTCAGATTAGATCAGATGAAGGTTCATTCAGACACTGAGACACTGAGATTTACAAACAACTGTAGTCCTTCGTTTGGTTACTTCGTGAATGATAATCCAAGTTGGGGGAAGAAAAAAAAAAAAAAAAAAAACAAGAACAGAAGTAGCGAGTGTCTTCTCCTTTCCCAGTACGCGCAGTGGCTTCTCGGGATTTGGGTTTTTTTTTTTTTTAAAGAGAGCAGTGCCCAAGAGTGCGTGATCCAAGCTGCTCCACCAGGAGCTGTGCGGGAGTCCGATGCCACCTAAAGGAATTAAACACGAGTCCGTGGTGTCTCTGCACTCAAGCAGTCGACGGGTGACGTCTTTCCTCCCCCTGTGTGCTGTGTGATTTCTCCCGGGCTTCGCCGCGTTCCGCCTGCTCGGTGTGCGATGCTTGCGCGCAGAGAGAGAGAGAGAGATCTCAGTGTGGCTCAGTAGTACAAGCAGCACGAGCCAAGGCGAGCTGTTATTGGCAGACTCCAAAGCAGGATTTCATCCTACCCCCTTTTTTCTTACTGGTTCCGCCCAGGTCTGATCCTGCCATCGTCTGGTGGAGGGAAGAACTGCAAATACGTAATGCGGGCATGGATGGCACTCGCTTCTCTGGGATGCTCGTGGTGCAGCAGGTGCACAAGAGGAGCAGAAGAAAAAGAAAACGGCATACAGCTCGTAACTTTGATTAGATGGCACTGCAGGGTAATACAGTTTTCCCCAAAGCAGACTTATACATTTGAGTGAAGCTTTAGAACCACATCACTACTTCATTTAGGCCAAAAAAACATCACACAAACTGTTATTTGATACATAGATATGAAGAGCTATGCAAAGAAGGGAAATAATCAAATATAAAAGAGAATAGGGAGTAAAAGAGAAAGCAGCTGTGCAGTCTGTGCGAATAAAATATTCATGTAACTGAATAAATCAATTAAAAACCACATATATGTTCAGTGTGTGCAGTTTGTGTGAGGTAATAGACGCCTGAGTGGTGCAGTTACATAATGGAGAGTGTTCGCTGTCTGACAGAGAACAATAGATCACACTGTAAAATGTAAATAATAGAACAAAGAATTTAAAAATAAACAAGGTCGTGAAAAGTGCTGTTTGGTTCTGTGTTGACGCAGAAATCCTTTCGCTGACAACAGTCATGTCATGGCCCCTGTAATCTTCAACGTATAAACAACCCTCCACCATCAGCACTTCTCTGCTTCATTCACTGCCGAGTGGATTTTTTTGCACTTGGCCAGCCTTGGTTACTATTGGCAACTGGAGTGCATCAAACCGCCTCACCCTGGATGGATGTGATGCCTTTTTTTTGGATTCAAATTAAAATAATAGAGGCGTGCATGCACTGAAGGGGGAAAAAAAAACCCAACAACACAGACTAGTGGCTTATGATTTGACACCTGCCATCTTGTGTGCGACAGCTTATCGTGTTCTCAACACATCCTCGGACTTTGTATCCGAGCTGTTACTATGCAACACGTTGTCTGCTCACTTCGGGAAAGAAAAAAAGAAGAAGTCTGGAGTCCATTCATTTCTGAGGGCTGTTACTGCAGTTTTTTATACACACAAAGTGTGCATGTGTGTTCAATTTCTTTCCATGGAACTCGTTGCCCTTTCAAAGCGCCTGACAAATCCACACCACCCTGCAGAGAGGGCGCTCGTACAGTGAGATGATGAAGGCTATCCATCATGCTCACGTTGTTGTTAATAATATTGAAGTCACTGCCATCCCAACGCTCACATTAGCTCATTGATTTGTTTCTATGATGGACAAGCAGCTGCTGAGGGATCACTCATACAACCCCATAATGCTGCAGTGGTGTTATTTAGTGCAGCCTCTCTCTTCTTCTCTTCTTTATTTTACTGCTGCTCTCCTCTGCACTCATCTCTCCTCTCCAAGGACACCAGTAGATTAGCGTCACTGCCCCACACTCCTGCCCCACACTATTTTGATCTTGCACTTCAAGTTAAAGTGTGTAATTAAGACAATGCATAGGAATAAAGGAAAAGAAGACAGAAAACCAAAAAAACAAAACACATTTAAACACTAGTGCCATAATATACAATGTCATTGATGTATATTTGTTGTTATTCCCGACTGCAGGGAATCTCTGCTTCTATTCATAGAGCGACAATGTCAACACAGATGACAGAGATGACTCAGAGGTATCTCCCGTCCAGCGACAGAGACTGCAGGGATACCCCCACCCCACCCCCTCCATTGGCTAGAAATGAAGCATCATGGGAAATAATATGACTCAGTCCAGCTTAACATGGACACGCAATTGAGATTTCACCTTGTCTTGTTGGCGTACTGCTGGGGATACAAACGAGATTAAGGCAGATTTAGTTCCCGGGTGACAGTCAGCAAATTAGATAAACACGTTCATTTTCAGTGTCAGGGGATGTGGCGTGACTGCAAACAATGAATAAATACAACGTGGCGATAAACAGTTGAATGCAAAGGCACGTATACCTCTGCAGTGAAATGAGCAAACTGCATCACAAATTGGATTAGCTCATTTAATGGTGTTGTCGCTTTTCTCTGACTGGGTTCCTGTTGTTGAGTTATTCGCCTCAAATGTGATATAAAACAGTAATGGCATGACTGATTTCCCAACTTACTCTACGTGCAAACAGCCTGAATGTCTGCAGATATGCACCAAAATAAGATTAGCCACAAAATACAGAGAAATGATTTATTTTGAGAAGGCAACAGCAGCCTGGAAAAAGTCTTTCTAAGAGTGTAATCCCCATGATATGGCTCAGTAGACCTGAAGTGTATCTAAATCAGATTTTTTATTTTTACTCCACATGGAGACGAGTGTTCCGCAGCATTTTAGCTGAAATAAAAAAATTGAAATAAAAAGGGGATGAATACGGATGGGCATGACAAGCTGGCGAGCAACACGGGTTTTGACAGAATTCATTTTAGTTCTGTATTTAACAGAATGGGTTGGTCAGGTTGCATCAAGAGCACTCTCAGACCTTTGGTAATAATAATAATAATAATAATCTGTGCTTAAGTGAACACACGAATGAGCACATGTCTACAGAGATTCCCGTCATCAGTGGGGCTGCAGCTTGGAACAATTTAATTAGCCGCTCAATCGCGAGGCAGGAGTAATCATCCACTCTCAGTCAACTGACGATGGCAGGGGAAGATGATATTACAGGATTTCAAAAGTCACCCCGTCTCACAGAGATGATGAACAAACACTGTTATTGTGTTTCAAACATCAATGGAATTATCATTTGTCACAGAAGCGGCTGATGGGACGGCGTGGCAGCAGATGCACTCGAGTAGAATCGATCTCAGCAAGAGGAAAGAGGAGGACGAGAGGAGCAGACTGGCTGTAGATGCACCGCGTACATAAGTACACATGCAGGTTTCTGTCGCTTGTTGTCATGCAAGACCTCACCTGCTAACACAAGTGTAGTAATGGTGCAGTGTCAAGCGAACTCATGCATGTTGAGGCGTGAGTTTGTGTCTCTGGTATTTGGGCTGGGCCAAAAAGGCGGGGCTAAGCACAAGAGTCTGTGTAGGAAACTACGACAGAGGTCAAGTTCAACACAAACAAGCTGGATTACCATCACTGTGCTAGTCAGGATCGAGTTAATGCAAACTACTGCAACGCTCTCCGCCAGTTAATATACACGTTCTCATAGTGACGGCCTTTTTTAAAGGCCTCCCATAACTTTAAAAAGTTAAAGTCAAATATCAGCGATGTTATATCGGTTCTGAGTCACTAATGGGCATCACTATTTTTACAGTTAGTTACAAATAAAAATTTAACTTTTTGCGGATTAGCATTAAAACCAAAAAAATCTGTGATTTTCTTATATATATACATATATGTATATATATATATATATATACATAAGGTGCAATTTTCCTGTTTTTGTCAAACTGAAATCTAGCTAAAATGTGTAAAATTGTGGATAAATGACTGAAATTTGGCAGAATTTGTAGCTAAAATGTGTAAAATTGTGGAGAAATGACTGAAATTTGGCAGAATTTGTAGCTAAAATGTGTAAAATTGCGGAGAAATGACTGAAATTTGGCAGAATTTGTAGCTAAAATTTGTAAAATTGTGGAGAAATGACTGAAATTTGGCATAATTTGTAGCTAAAATGTTTAAAATTGTGGAGAAATGACTCAAATTTGACAGAATTTGTAGCTAAACTGTGTAAATTGGGGAGAAATGACTCAAATTTGACAGACTTTGTAGCTAAAAAGTGTAAAATTGTGGAGAAATGACTCAAATTTGACAGAACTTGTAGCTAAAATGTGTAAAATTGTGGCTAAATGACTGAAATTTGGCAGAATTTGTAGCTAAAATGTGTAAAATTGTGGAGAAATGACTGAAATTTGGCAGAATTTGTAGCTAAAATGTGTAAAATTGTGGAGAAATGACTGAAATTTGGCAGAATTTGTAGCTAAAATGTGTAAAATTGTGGAGAAATGACTGAAATTTGGCATAATTTGTAGCTAAAATGTTTAAAATTGTGGAGAAATGACTCAAATTTGACAGAATTTGTAGCTAAACTGTGTAAAATTGGGGAGAAATGACTCAAATTTGACAGAATTTGTAGCTAAAAAGTGTAAAATTGTGGAGAAATGACTCAAATTTGACAGAATTTGTAGCTAAACTGTGTAAAATTGTGGAGAAATGACTGAAATTTGGCAGAATTTGTAGCTAAAATGTGTAAAATTGTGGAGAAATGACTGAAATTTGGCAGAATTTGTAGCTAAAATGTTTAAAATTGTGGAGAAATGACTCAAATTTGGCAGAATTTGTAGCTAAAACTAACCGCACCAAATTCTCTCGATTGTATGAATTGCTGTTTTTCATGACCCCAGAGTGAGCCCTTTATATTCATAACAAGAACCTCCATCTTATCACAGTAGCAGTTAGCAGTATCATATGGGACAAACCAACGCTAACTTTCAGCATTCATGCAAAAAAAGTTGAATCCACTTTCAAGTCAAATCAGAGATTTGCAGCTCAACAGATTTTCTGAATATATTTGAAGGGATTTGTTATAAACCACATGCATGAGGACACTGTGCCATTTCCCTCCCTCCTCTGTCTTTGTCTTTTTCTCTCGGTTGAAAGAGAGGCAAAAAACAGCAGGGGGTGCCAGACGAGGGCAGTTCTTTCATGACTAACCTTTACATCGTGAGGCGATGATGACCTTTGCTTCTGAGGAAAGCACTCAACGCCACATTTTGTTGTTGTAAAATATGAAATGTGAACCAACCAGCAACTGCACTAATGTCATCAATCATTTCTCAACGAATAAGAGATTATTATTCATATCTGTGGAAGAAAATAGGATGTGAACATTATTTTGAGACTTGGTGTTTTGTCATTTGTTATGTTTTCGACAGTGATTCATTATTCATGAAATAAATTCCTCCAGCTGCATCAGACACAGCTATTGCTACGCAGTAAAACTATTGAGCATGAATAAAGTATTGTTTATTTGAATCAATGTCTTTAATCAGGAAGTCACACGAGTTCAAAGGATGACGTAAGAAAGATTTGAGAGCTGGATCGGATCACTGCTGGATTACACGCGTTGGTCTGTGCAGGAGAGAACTTATTCTTTACTTTAAGTCTTGTGACAATTCATGAACTGTGAAGTTGCAATATCTGATAATGTGATTGTTGGCGTATATACTGTACTGTACTGCATGTTTCTCTCCTGTGCGATCAGGCTCTGCATCCTTTTCCATGACATGATTGTGCATGTGAAAAGTATGAGAGAAGGTATGTCTAACATCAAACCAAGCTCAATTTAAAGACTTTATCTTTAGTCCTGTAACAGAAAAGCTCCAAGTAACTTCCTGGAGATGCAACATTTTAAAGGTCCAGTATGTAACACTTAAGTGGGTTTATGGGAAGAACATTTACACTTAAGTAAGTGTAAAGTGTAAGTGTATAATCACTTTAAAGGTTCTTGTTTGTGTCTATTATTTTTTTCATTTGTTCAATTTGTTGATTTCTATTATATTTTTTTCAGGTTTCATGGTTGGATGTGTGACCCGGCATGACCCCCGGTGGGCCGTGACGGTACTGCAAGTGCTAAATACAGTCATTTTAATCTTCAAAATAGATGTAGTGTAATATAGTAAAATATCCCAATCTCACCTAGGGCACCAAATGCATAGGTCCGGCCCTGTGTATGGAGTTGGGATTTAGGGTTTTACTACGTCTGGGTTAAGTTTGGGAATGTCTAATCCAGATGAATATTAATTCTTAAGAGGAGGAGGAGGAGGAGGAGGGGAAAAGAGCCTTAAAGCTGCAGCACCTTTTTTTCCCTCCAGGTAAGGAGAAGGGGGGGTGGACTGGTGGAGGGGGGGGGGAAGAAGGGAGCGCTGACACTTTTGTATTGGCTGACAGCGGGAGGTGAGGTGGAGGTGGTGGTGTTGGTGTGGAGGAGGAAGGGGGGGGGGGGGGCACGCTTACCTTTTACCTGGGAAAAGGAGTGCCACTCACTGTGTCATCGTCCGACTCGAAATCAGGATCGACTTCTCCTTCCTGCCGCAGCCCGGAGAAAAGCACAGGAGTGTGAACTGGTGGAACCCGAGCGAGCGAGCGAGTGAGCGGAGTGCAGCAGCGGCTCCAAGCATGGAGCCTATCACGGCCTGGAGCGAGCAGAGAGTCAGCGAGTGGCTCCAAGGTGAGGTGAAAACGTTTATCTGCCACGACACACACACACACACACACACACACGCACGCAAGAAGAAGCGACTCTGGCTCGGACGCTACAGTCACAAACAGAACAGAAGCGCCACATTAAATCCTGTTGGAAGTGAAAAGTGAAGGTGGAATGAGGAAGTGGCCTGAACTGAGAGAGAGAAGCCACAACAGTCAACCTGTGTGTGTGTGCGCGCGTGCTGTTCACAAAACAAACTAAACTGTGAGCTTTCTACTTATAGACCTGTTGATGTTGTTATTATATATATGCAAGTACAAATTATGTTATTATACTATTACACTTTTGGTTAGTAGTAGTTAATGTGAGAATGCGTATATTCATATATGTATGTTGTGCATTAACTGTGTAATTACTAATGACTGTACATATTAGTAAAAACAGCAACATGTAAAACAACCCATAAATGACAGTGACATCAGTATTTTTCGCATTATACTGTAAATTTCGTGCAGAAATATTTGTTTATACTGTGAAATATATTAAAATATCAGTTTACTGAAATTTAAATAACAGTAACATATCAATATATGAATTATACTGTCAAGAATCACTTACATGCAGTGCATGGATACTTTCCTGCACTTTTATATTGTGAAATATATCAAAAATATTGTTACAGTAAATGTGAGCCACATATTTGAGTCGTTTTTATGTCACAAAGTAGCAAAGAGTTTATGAAATTGCGCTTTTCTGTAGAGCATTTAAACATCTATTGTATATCAATACATGATGCTGATGTTGATCGTTTACAGATTACTGATTATACTTTAAGGTCTGCAGTGGTCATGCTTTGAAATATATTAGATTATTAATTGTGAGATACATACATGATCAAACTGTATGACATAATCCACAATAATCTAACACTGAGTAAGCGATTTTGCTTTTAAAATATACATGTGTTGTGTTTTATTTAAGTGAAAATAAATTACGTTGTGAAGAAAACCATTTTAAATGGAGTATTATTATTATTAATATTTTTATTAAAATTCTTTATTCTTTATTTGTAAATCACAAGAAGGCATTTTAAACCTCTTTCTGATTTACAAAATGATTCTAAAACTATAAACTAAAACGTCCTATAGTTTATATCTTATAGACTACTTAGCAAGTAAATGTTTTCATAATGTCAGCATTGCTCACCTTTTACCTCTGTTATGCCTTACGCTCTCGTTGCATGTCTCTGCCTGTCATGTATGTGTTTTGACGCATGTGCTTGTGAACTGTGGCCAGGTCTGGATGCACCTGTGCATCAGTATCCAGTCACAGAGTGGCACTTGTCAGGTGTGGACCTGCTCCAGTTGAGCTCTCGGGACCTTGAAAAGTTTGGAGTTCATAAGATCGGACACCAGGAGCTCATACTGGAGGCTGTGGAGAAACTCTGCTCCCTGGTGAGTGAAGAAGCTGATTTGTTTGTCTCTCTGTGTGTGTATATATATATATATATATATATATATATATATACGGTCTTGTGTGTTTGGTCTGATACGCACGCACAGATATACATTTCCCTACCGCTTTGAGATCCTGCTCTTGTTTGCTGTTGGACAAACAAAAGTCTAGAGCTGTAACTTTGTCGATTTTCTCGATTAATCATTTGGTCCATAAAATATCAGAAAACCTTAAAAAATGTTGAGCGGTGTTCGTCAAACCTGGAAATGATGATGTTCTCAAATGTCTTGTTTTGCCCACAAACCAAAATGATTCACTTTTAATGATTTCTTTGTTATCCAGAAGCTTAAACAAATCGCAAATCTTGTTTTAATCATGAAAAAAGCGTCAAACCGATTAATCGATTATGTAAATAGTTGTCGATTAATTTAGTAAGCGATTAATAATCGATTGTTTCCGCTCTACAAAAGTCCTGCTTCACTGAAACCCAAAAAAACTTGCTTTATTTTGCCCTGTATTTTCATATCAAAGTCTGGCAGCAACTGCAACCAGAGCACGTTTGGACCACCAAAGCTCCGTCGGGAATCTCTATCATGTTTTCCTTCACTTAATTAAATTCCCTCCCCTGTCATGTTCCAAGACGTGGTTCGAAGAACACTTAAATATACATGTAGGTGAGTGTGTGGGGGTCGTTTTGTGTTTCCAGAGGGGCCCTTGTTTTGTTGGAAGGACTAATTAAGCTGGGCGGTGGTGGTGTAACGGCATCAGACTAAAGCTCACACTTCAACTGCTTGTTATTCAAACAATGTTAATACCAAGTGGCAACCGGTTGTAATGTCACACAATAGAACCTGAACTCCGTGATCAGCACCGTGCTGAACGTGTCGGGACGTTCACAGACGATGCCAGCTGTCAGTCATGGTGGTGTCCCACTCATTAGTGCCGTGCTTTATCGTCCGTTTTGTTCTAAATGGGAAGATAAATGACTAAATTTAACATCGCGTTGTATTGAAGAAGACCTGAAAGCATTGAAACCTGGCTCGTTTTCCCAGAGATTAGAAATAAACAGGCATACTGAAAAAAAAAAACACAACCAGGTTATTAAGTTGTCTGACGACAGAAAAAAAAGTATTATTTAAGTGTAACTTTTGTTTTCTTTAACTTATACCATAGTTTTGCTGCTGAACAAATTGAGTTGGTAAGGTAGGCCGTCACTGTTTGTCACACTTTAGTCGTCCTGTTACATAATAAATAATCCACCAATACTTGGAAATGAGTATCTCATTAAACACTAGAATCGATTAGTATTTGAGTGTCCATTTTCTTGCTAATCCATCAACAGTAAAAGCTCTTAATGCACTTGGAAATTGTTTAATTCGATTCACGGAACAGGCAAATGTACTAATGTAGAACGTACAAACGACTGTGGTGCATTCATGTGCCTGTTTCTCTTCCTCCCTCGATCGCTTTATGAGGCGCCGACACTGAGCTCATTCACAAATAAAAAATTTACAAAAAAACTACCATCAGGAGCTCACATGAAACGGAACAAACACGTTCGAGTAGACGGTTACATAATTAACAACTGCAGCACTCAAAAGGCCATGAAAAATTCATGGGCACTTGTTGACGGTGAATTGTTCTTGCTCGTCCACCGGTAACAATAAAGCCTAATGTGTCCAAACCTGATGAGTGGTCACCATGAAAAAAGCCAGCTGGACCAATGAACAAAACATGAGAATAGTTTATTAGGTCTTGTGTTGTGATAATAGTTGATTTCCTTGCTATGGATTATGAAGTGTGTGTTTCCTATAGCACTCCTTCTGGTACTCATTGAACATACTACCCATAGAAATGTTTGTGTGTAAGTGTTTTTGTAGCCTTAACTTAACTTGTGTTGAAGGACAGAAGACGACAGGAAGTCCTTTAACCATCACAGATAGGTTACTCATCATGGAATTTCAAGATAGGAATGCTCCTTCGTGACTTTCACGTGTGCGTCCACTCTCCAGACGTATGGTATCGGAGGCGAGAACCTGCGCGGACGGACCGAGAAGCTGCGCGCCGTCGCCCACACCCTCCAGATGGGCATCCAGAGCCGCTGGCGCCAGAACGGCTACGATGGCCGCAGCGCCACCAAGCTGCCGGGTGGAGTCCTGAAGGTTGTAGTGGAGCTCATCACCTCTGCCAAAGGGCTCTTCTTTCTCCTTAACAGGTTTGTAAGGGGGGGGGGGGGGGGGGGGGTGTTATGTAACTGTCCCATCTACAGCACTTGAAATCCTATTGTGTCCTGCTGTTATTTTTACTGACACATGTTCTCTGCAGGGTTATAAAATACAGCTGTAGTTTTTGTTCCTGTTGGTTTAACGTAAAAAAAAAAAAGAAAGAGAAAAAGGGGATGGCTGCGGGGTTAAGTGTATACGCTGAGGGGTGTTTACATACTTTTCCTTTTCCTGGTTCTAATGACCTGTGAAGTTAAAGGACTGAACGTCCCGCAGCGAGACCTCACAGGCCGCGCTCTGAACTAACGTGAAAAATAATCCCTTTCCTTCTAGGTATCAGTTCTTAGAGCTAAGTGGATATGCCACCACCAAGGACATATTCAGCTACTGCAGAGAGCTCGGAGAAATCGTCCACAAGGTTGGTCCACTCAAACAAACACTTTCTTTTTTTTTTATCAAATGCCTATTTTTCACATTTCATAAAAGTGTGATGTGTTTATCTGAGGAAGAACCACACATGAATGCTTGTGTCGTGTCTGTAGCTTTACTGTCGCGCACGCTACATTTCAGAAGAGGAACAAAAACCCGTCGTTGTCGGTTTCATTTATAAATCGTCACCCTAAAACGAAAGAAGGAAAACAGAAGTCATGTTCTGCGGTGAAGTCTGAGTAATCCATTCTTTATCTTTACATTCCTGGCATATTTGGAGGCGGCCGTGTGTGAGTGTGTTGAAGATGTTTCGGTTTACACGTCTGTCAGAGCTGGGGTTTGTTTGTGTGTGTGTGTGCGTAGCCCTTTGTGATACAAGGACGTTTTGAAAGAAACAAAGAGGAGACGAGTTGCTTTTTTTATATCTGGATGAGTAGTGAAGTGGGTAGGAAGTTCTCACAGGTAGCAGAGCAGGCAGGCCTGGATATGTTGCGGTGCCTAGGGGAGGGAAGGAGGGACGGAGGGAGGGAGGGAGGGAGGGAGGGAGGGCAGACAGAGAAAGAGGGAGGAGTCTCAAAGAGATTTTCACTGTGGCAGTTTTAGATGACTTTTGACTCCTGGGAGAAGGTGTGTATCAAACTCTCAACAGAGAGCCACTGGCGGAGCAAGAGATAGACTCTGTTGCCACTGCAGTAGTGATGTTAGCGATAAAGACGATGACACAGGTGAGGAAGACAACAAGAAGAAGAAGAGGGGTTTAATTAGAGAGGCTGCAGGCGGTGGAAGGAGGCTCAGGATTTAGTTTATATATAGCACGACCACAGCCTGCTCTGCTCTGGACACCTGCCCAGCATGACAGGTACAGTCTCCACCTCCCTGATTGGATAACTCGCCACTAAATGATGCTGCTTTTGGACTATATTTGACCGTTCAAAATGGCGTAAGTGAAACTTATTCTGTTGATTATTCATCACAACACGATATCTAATCCATATTTCCCTGGAAAATAACGCTTGACACGTTTTAAACTTTGTTTACGTTTTACTGCTTTATGAGATTGTGGCTTGAACCAGGGTTTTTTTGCGGTTTCACACGTTTCCAGTTACACAACAACTGCCATTCACAGGAGTAACTCCAAGCCTTCAGGACTTTCGTGTCAGTTTCTGTGCTGGTTGTATAGGAACAGTAACATTACTCTCATTGTGGGCTTGTAGGAACAGTGGGAAAGGAAGGACGGGAGTATAAATGTCAGGGAAAGATGTTACTTGTTGCCTTTGTTTGGAGGTTTTGTTTTGCCAACATGATGCAAATCAGATTTGAGCCACATCTGATACATTGTCATGGAGATGGAGCCTTTAGTGGGTTACATGTAAGTTAAAACCTTCATTGCTTTTTGCTGGCGAACTCTCTCAGAGAGGTTTGATAATGGCTGGCTTTGTTTTCTCAATTCCTGTAATTTAACTTCAGGTGTGTTTTTAAATGCAAGTGACTTAAATTAAAAAGTCAATTTATTCCAACAGCATTTTAGTCCAGTGAGTTGAGGTGTCATACGATTTAGTTTCGGTTGTGCTGACCTGTCAAAATGGCATGAGTCCTTGAAGATTATTTCACCTCACCTGTTGCCAAACTTCACCCATTGAACATGTTCAGGGTTTGAATTACTGCATTGTGCTGAATTCCATTCACAAAACAGCAGGTAATGGATATGGTAGATAGGTAGATAGATAGCAGTGCTTGGGCCGATAACCGATGCCAATACATAAGTGCTCTCAATGTTAATTTTGGCAATTCATTTAAATGGTTTAACGCATTAAAAAAACACATATATATATATATATATATATATATACATATATATACATACATACACACAAACATTTGCTTTACCCTGTGTCCAACTACAGAGGTTGTTGACAAAACACAGAGTCTGCAATCACGTCAAGAGCATCACAGTTACATAAAAGCCCCAGAATTACACACTAGAGCCAATGTGACTGGCTGATTTCACTGGCTCTTTGTGGCATGTGACGCGTTGCCAGGAGGCCATGACTTCACTCTCGCGTCCTTTTTTGAAGGAAACGTGCTTTCACGTCATGTAACCTCACATACTTCACATCAAAGAATGGCCGCTTATCCCGTTTGTGTCCAAGTGTGTGTTGTGTGTCCGCTCGGCTCGAGGGCAATCTAAGTCATCAAGTCAGCTGGTGTTGTTGGTGATTGCACACTGGAGTTGTCGGGTCTTCACAGTAGCACACGCTCAGTCTGCTTTGAAGGAGGACAGCAGTAAGCCAAGCTCAGCAGTGACAGAGAGAGAGAGAGAGAGAGACATACGGCAGGAGAGAGGTCTGTGCTGTGAAATGTGAACTTGGATTTGAGAATATGATGAATTTGGACGCAGTGCGCCAAGGTATGTGAGATTAAATGGCATTACAAAAAGGAGAAACTCAGACTTTGACACAACAACCTTGTGGTAAAAGTATAACTAAGAGATTTTAATGTTTAACCTTGATTCCTTTTTTCAAACTACATTCTCCTGAGCCAAGTCTATGACTGATGTTATGTTGTGCTGAGACATTTGGCTTAACAGTGAAGTTATTATGAAGTTATTAAGACAGCAACACATGACAGGGACACTTACCACCGAACAACGGGCTCACTGA
Source organism: Solea solea (assembly GCF_958295425.1). Taxonomy (NCBI): domain Eukaryota; kingdom Metazoa; phylum Chordata; class Actinopteri; order Pleuronectiformes; family Soleidae; genus Solea; species Solea solea. The sequence goes on from NC_081151.1 coordinate 9,967,323, forward strand.
TTTTGGGCTGCTGTCAGATGACCAGATTAAATGTGCAAGGATGGGAAATTAATCAGAAACGAGAGAGACTGGCAAAACAACCATCAACGTTTGTCATGTTTTGGGGCTAAAAAAAAAGAAAAAGAAAAAATAGAGCATGGGAGAATGGAGTGGAGGTTTAAAGGGAAAGGGCAGAAAATGAAGAGGAGGATCTGGATGGAAAGATGAGAAGCAGGTGTAAACGACATCAAGCACAGACACAGTATGTCCTCCAGTCTTTTTATAGCACGTCTGTGACCTGGTGGCAAATAATCTACTGGTGAAGTAAACAAGTTCCCAAACCAGCAAACATGACGGTCCTTGATACTCTGTTTTTCATATGTGTATAGAGTTGGCGATAATTGTAAAAAAAAGAAAGGAATCAAATGTGGTTCACGTGGGCCTTTGATCACAGTCTGTGTTGTCATTGCATCTTGATCTCTTAGTTTCGGGGGATTTTGTGTTTTCTACATGGCTGCATAAATTCTCGGTGTCTCCTTTTTTTTTTTTCTCCAGAATGCAACACCCACATAATAGCTCGTCTTTGTCTCTTAGACAACGATGGAGAGAATAGCTTTCAGGCACAGGGCTGAAGTTAGCTTCACAACACAACACGAGACCTTTGTTTTAATCAAGTAAAGTAGATGCAGTGCAGCGGAACCCAATGAAGTTAATCATCTTTTACAGCCGTAAAATTAATTCGGTTGATTTAGATTTATTCGATGTATAGCTTGCACTGGAACGTCCCACATTTGTCACACAGACCCTGAACAGGATTGTGGCTAACCTGAAGTCAAGGCTGCACTCCTTTGTTCCGCTTCAGTAGAGAATTGAAAATACAGGAACCGCACTGATAGATGAGACAGTTTCTCTTTGTTTTCGAGTAAAGTTTTGTTAAATTAAGTGAGAGCAAAATGAATCTCCTCACCCTCACATGTCTCTGCCTCAGAGTGTGAAACACTGTGACCTCAAAGGCATCATATGCTTGATAAATATACCATTCAGTGTGTGTGTATACACAGACAGAAAGCGACGGTGTGTGTGCAAGCACGCAGACACAGCACACCATTGTCTGTAAATCATACGCTGGAAATCGGCGACAAGTGTTGGTTTGTGCTCTGTTCCCACCACGCCCTCCTGACGTTACACCAGTTTCAAGGCAGAAGTGCACCTGTTGCCAACTTCACAAAAGGTGTCATTTCCTTTAAAGACGAAATGCAGAAACAGGTTGTCCAGCTGCACAAGGGCCTCACGTGACCTCCGAAAACAGCGCCCGTCTGAGTCCTGGTGAGCTGCGGGATGTGGCGTGTGTTGGGAGGTGACAACAAACCTCAGCTGCTATTAGCACAAGTGCCATTTACAATGTGGATGTAGCCGAGGGTTGTAATTCAGTTGAGCATTAACAGAAGTGACCTGCTTAACAGGAAGTGCTTGTTTTGTACATGACATAGTCCATGTTTTGGTAACGTTGTGGGCTTTGACGTGGACCGCACCTTGCTGGCTAACCAAGCGAAGGAGGTCTACAAGTCTAAAAATTAGGAATTGATTTTTGACTGAATTTATTTAGGATGAAGGTTATGGTCCATGAAAGACACCATCCTCATGTTATCATTATGGATTTTAATTTAGTTAATGTTACAAGTCAAAATATCAGTTTTGGGGATATATCTCGATCCTTCCACGTGCAATAGAATTGATTCGCAAATATCAATTATTTTAATGAACAAATGAAGGCACTCTAAAGTAAAAAAATTATTCTTGCACTATATTGATTATCAAAGAATCGTCATATCGTGATATTATTGTGGACCATGTATCGTATCGTGATTCCCACCCCTAGTTTTCCCGCATTTTTACACTTTTATTTACAGCTCTGGTACAAATGTAAGTATTGTTTTATTGAAAAAAAAATTGTTATATATCTTTATTCGTATTAACACTTAACACTGGAAACTTTACCAGCTCGGACCCTCATGTGGAGGATAAAGCAGAATATCTTTTAAGCGCGTACAGAAGATTGTGCTGTGCTGTCTCCAATACTCGGACTAACACCCAAAGGAAAACAAAGCAACACACAGAAAAACAAACAGACAAAGTTGTAATGACCAGCAGTCTTGACAGAAACCTCTCAGAGTCGTTCCCCTCCCTGCGGCCTTGTGTCACAGCCTTTAATTAGCACAGGAATCCAAACGGCCTCACTGTTGATCCCTTGTTACATTGCACAAGGATTAGTTTCAGCCTTACATTTCTTTAAGTAAGTTAAAATCAAGCATTTCAAATGACGTCATAGGCCGTAATGGTATGTTGCATTTACGCTATTCAGCAATATTATACAACATATACCATCCTCCTTTTTAACCTTTCATCATCCTCCTTTCAAATGTCTCATAGTCTCAATCAACACCACCGTTTCCACTTCATTAATTCTAATGTCAGGAGGACACTAGCATTCACATACTGTACATACAGAGTGTGTTAACGTGTGCTGTTGGGGGATTAGTGTGAATCCTTGGATTAGGTGGATTTGGGGCACCGTTAGATGTGTTAATCTGCTGCTGTGCCACTAATTTAGTCAAATACTTGCAGTGTTTTGTGTATTTTATTCCTTTCTCCAAGAGCACTGGTCTGTCAAAAGCCTGGTAAAACACCACGAGACGTCTGATATGTTAGCTTTTTTGGCTGAAATCTGTGGCCTTTCACTTCCAGACTCTGAAGAGTTTCCTGTCAGATTGCCCCAATCCCACAAATGAATACTGTAAACTGCTGCATTTTGGTATAGATTTGTGAAACTGAAACTGAGTATGTGTCACTCATTCTACAGAGTGCTACAGTCTATGAAAAGGAAAAGGACATCATCTCTGTGGTAAGTGTGTTAACCATTCTTATTTTGTGTATTTATTTCATTTTCAAGACAGATTTTCATTCATTAATTATGACGTTTGCGTTTCTCCCACCAGTGCCGTCAGATAGTGGCAGTGTGTGACCAGATCCTGAACTCCAACGCCGAATCACTTCTCAGCCACACTGCTCAGCTCGAGAGTGTCGACCTAGTGCCCGTGGCGCCCGGTGATCAGCTGGTAAACATCGCCGTCTTCCCTCGCTCTGCTCTCAAACTACGAAAGCTTGAACTAATTAGAATGTTATTTCATGTGAAGCAAAGACGCTTTTAGCATTTAGCTTTGTATTACTAGAATAGTAGTTTCCCCTGAGTTGAGAAATATCTTCATTCCTTTCTTTATCACATGCCCACCAGTGACAGTCCTGTTAGCTTAGCTGTTAGCAAAGATGGCGGACACTGTTTACATTCTGGGAATGAGGTCTAAAAAGTGTGGAATTAGCGGTGCAGCTTCAAGCCTCAGACCAAGTGTCACTGGTGGGCACGTACCAAAAAAAATAAATATTAAATTACCTATAAATAAACATTTGATTACGTGTAAAAAGAAACAGGTGGCTAATCAACAGGGCAATAGCTAATAACTAAAGACTTAAATCCTCAACTGGGAGATTATGGTTTTGTTCTTTTTTTAGGGTTTTGGATGAAAAAAAACATCCATTTCATTAACTAGGTTTTTGGGTAGATACGTTTTCTTTTATCAGCTCGCTCTTTGTTCTCTCCCGACATTTTCCACCGCCATCGTCACAAAGACGTTTCCATCATCATTTGCGTCTACTCATCCCTTCTTTCATCCAATTCAAGGTTCTCACTGAATCCACTGTTCTTTTTACCAGGGTAAAAAAAAAAAAAAACATTTTCTCACATCCATTTGTTCAAAAGAACTTTTTTTTTTTGTCCTTCCTCTTATGCTCTCCTAATGACTTCTCCTTCCGTAGGTACACTGAGTACAGCAATTACAGCACTCCTTCTCGTCTGTTTTCTTGTATCCTTTCATTTTTCATTTCTAAAGAGCATTTTCCTCCAGTGCATTTGTGCAGCTACCTTCCTCTTTGAGCGCTGAAACCACGACATAAAACTCTGACTCTCCGTTTCTTATTGACCTTCCCAATCCTCTTCAGTGTGTATAAATATGGAAGTTTTTAGCACCACTTCATCACCACTAATGGTGTACATCACCATGAATTTCATTAGTTTTCCTTTCTGTGGATGCACAATTGCCTATAATATACATGTACATATATATATTATCTGCGTTGCTGCAGGCTTGTAAAAGGAGTGCGGTTTAACAAAACCCTCAGGAGTTACTTACGAGTAGAAGAAGAACCTGATTATCCTCAATTGACAGAGAGCAATTGATTGGTGTCCATCACCGATAATGAGGTCGGCCCTCCAAAAGATTGAGCACAGATTTAACTAAAGACAGGAAGGGAAAAGAGAGGCAGCAAAGAGTGAAAAACGTGATGCATAATTCATGAAGAAGATGTAAATGTGCATTTAAAGGCTAGTCACAAAGGAGAGAGTGGAGATAAAGAGAAGAGATGCACTGTTACGGCCTCTCTTAGACAATATAAGCACGGCACGACCGAACAGAGAAGTTTACCCGATGAATAATTTGTATTTTTGTTACCAAACTCGTCATTTCAAAAACAAAGTGTAGATCAAATTAACTAAACCTGGTAATAGGACTGTCGATAACTAAACCAACCAACTTGAAAAAGATGCAGCAGACATTAAATCAAATTTAATCAATGGTTTATCACACAGCTGAACTTTGTAGTGTCATTATTGTTATTTAACTACGCTGTCAATGATAATATGTTAACACATACAACAATAGTGTAAGTTCATATCATTAAATGTATATGCAAGACAACATAAGGTAGTGAAAGTGTGGCCATTACCACTAAAGGCATCACATCCACTTTGACTCATGCAAGACAATGGAATTCCATGACATCTTCAAGGTTCATTTTGGCATAGCTTTTTTTTCAGTTCTTGAATTTCAAAGATTAAATCCCTGCATGATTCTGTTCTCACGTGATATTGATTATGTGATTATCAGGCCTGATCTGGGCTCACCAACTATCAGTCAGGGCACGCTGATGGCTAATTACATGCTGAATCATGAATACATCAGGAGGGAGCAATGTACATTCTAAATGTCAAAGATCCTATTACATGCAGATGTGGAATGTATATAAAGTCATAACACAATCTCTCTCTCTCTCTGTTTCTCTGTAAATCAGGGGATTGAAATAGCGTCAACTGGCTCCAGTAACCACTACGTGACGGGAACTGCTGCCGAGGTCAGACTCTCATTTAGCTTTCTTCCTTCACTGTTGACTCACAGGCCACAGAGTGAACCATCGCTGCCATCGCAGTGCTTTTAAACAACCGTCTGAAAGGGCAGCAGCAGCAGCAGCAGCAGCAGCAGCAGCAGCATGACTCAGTCCTCTGCTCCTCTTGAACTCTTACATCAGAACTACTAGAAACTACCGTTTGTCTTTTTGCAAAGTGCCATTGTTACAAATCTGCATCTCTTTGGGTCAGAACCGTCACTTATTTCGACACGATTACTGGGCTATGACTGTCAGACATAAGTCAGACATTGACTTATCTCTCTGGAAGACGCTCTATATTATGGCTGTTGGTGAAAATGCTGTTCTGAGATCATATTAAGGAGCGATATTACTTCTAATTTGGTGTTTTAATGGATTTAGATGTAACTTGGTAAGCACTGATGACCAACCACTGATCCATAGATGTTTTAAGTGTCCTTTTTCTTTTTTTGTTTTATTTTAAGCAGGTAAATCAATGCAATGGGGCCTTTGTCTGCTATGACTTCTGCTGTGCAGTTAAAATGATATCATGAGCTCTCACAGGCAGAAATCCAGTTGGAAGTACTTTTGTGTGACATGTTATTTTTAGTTTTTTTTTACCGTCTTGAAATTGAAACCAATCTGAGCTCTTGTGCTGTAAATAACCTGTGGCGCCTTATTCCAAATGGTGCAGAGAACATGTGAACACTCAGTGGTTGAAACATCTACCTATTTATAAGCATCTATTAGTTCATTAGTGCAGTCATCATTTATGAACATATTTAGTGTTCATAAATGGCTGGAGCCATGTAGCTACTGTATGTAGGACACAAGATTTTAAAAAGGTCAAAAGTAAGGAAATCGCCTTTTATGTTGATATTGTTCATTTTAGTTTAACTTGAAATACATACATGCTTCTTTGGGGAGAATGAAACCATCCTGCTTTTTCTGGGAAAGACAAAGATCTCTCAAATCTTGTAGGCTTGTAAAATAAATGAGTGATGGGAGGATGGAAAGTAACTATATAAGGAGGGCTTGTAAAGGAGGTAAGGGAGGTTTTTCAGTGTCTGAGAAAGAGGGAGTCAGATGTTGCTTTTCCATGACGTCAACATTAAAGTAGCTTGATCTCTCCTGCTCCTGCATCACCATGTTCTTGAATAAGAAACACAGCCACTGCCAACACACTTTGTACCACTACACACACACACACACACACACACACACACAGAAACCATCTGTATAATTATGATGTCAGCCCATTCTCACTGTTTCTCACGTCAGTTATATATAAATATCCTGAATTTAAACAGGTAAGAAAAGTCTCAATGAGATTAAAATCTCTTTTCCGAGAGAACAGACAATACAGAAAACGACCACAACACGACACAAGCAAACCGCTCACTAATTAGATCCTCAATTAGAGCGGCTACATCCATCAAGAGACTGCTTTTCCTGTCTTTAGAATTTAAATTTAAATTCACCCAGGGTGATCAGTTCAGACATTATCAAGTCCTTTTGTAAGTCGTTCCAGGATGACGGGCGGTGTTCTTACTCTCAGAATGATGATAATAATAATAATAATAATAATAATAATAATAGTAATAATGCATTTTATAAGTGCCTTTTTGACCTTCAAGGACATTTTACAAAACAGGATCAACGTCAGAAGAGCGCTTTGAGAACGAAGAGTGTAGCGAGGTTGATTATAAAACCAAGAGTTATACGACGGGAGCGGTCCAAGAATACATTTATATATAAAAGTTAACCCGCTAACAGCGTTCTGATGTTTGGCAAACACAATACAGCGATGAATGTGATTTCTAGAACGGTGATGAAACAGAGGGCACAGTGATTTACATTATTTACAGCTTTTTGAGGGATTGATCAGTTGTGTTTACGTAAAGTAAATCAGCATAATCCAGTTAGTTTTGAAACAATGTCAGGCTATGATGAAAAAATAATAATACCTAAATTAATCTATAGAGAATGGGCCCAGCTGAACAGATCACTTGGTAATGTGATCAGTAACATCCACACTTTTCCTGCTGAAACATGTCAAAATGGCTCCTGTGCCAAGGGCCTTTTTTAATGAGGTCCATGGCGGCATTAGGAATGAACAAAAATTTAATATAATTTAATCAAAATAGAGTTGTTATTATTACCCATTTGGAGAATATTTTACTTTCTTTTTGACGTGCATGGTTTTGTGTGTATTTTTCAGCTTTCAGACGACGTCTTTGTGAAGATCTTGGCTGGGGATGAGGTGATTCAAGTCAACGACCAGATAGTGGTGAGTGATGCACCTTGTGGGGTTATTACATTTGCGGATTTACTGGAAACTGTCTCAGCTACAAAGTGACCTACACAAAGGTTTGCCCCACGGTGCAGTAATGACCTGTGTCGCTGTATCAGGTGGGCTGGAGCAAAGCAAACCTTGTGAAGAAGCTGCGGGAGAATCCAAATGGAGTGACTCTGGTCCTGAAGAAGATCCCAGGCTCAGTGCGGCGCAAAAACCCTGTCCTGCAGGTCTCCTCTGTTCAGGTTAGCGATTCCTTGATGTCCTTCTTGCCCTTTAAAGTTTCAAAAAAGAGAGAGCTGAGGTCCATACTGTTAAGGAACTTTTTTTATAAAAGTCAGGAGAAGAATAGTGGAATTATCGCGGTTACGTTAGCTCAGTATTTGATAAGCAAATATTTATTTTGATGTAATAAAAACCAGGGGCCACATAGATTTGGATAAAGGTGTTTAACCTTTGTGATTACATCATTTACATGTTACATGCACAAAAAACACAGGTTAGCTCCTGTGCTTCACAAGCCTGTGTTTGCTTTTTAATTATTTGTGAAGCCATAAAGGAAACCCCCCCAAAGTCAATCATTTTATTGCTGAATTCATACAGATTTAATTGTCTGTGTCTCAGTTCAGGATAATTACATCCAAGGGTGAAACATCAAAATCACGTGTGCACAAACTGGACTCACAGCATAGTTCATGTCTTGGGGAAGCTTCACTTTGACATCACATGGGAACCGTTTCCATAAACACTCGCTGCAGTCACTATGCCAACTGTTGTCTGTCTTTGTGCTACAAACTGAATCACACTCTGCGCACACACACACACACACACAGCGTTTCACACCCCCTCGTGACCATTACCATGCTAATCTCAGACCTAACTGGTGGAGCAGAGTGTGAGGAAACATTAGATGTGAATCAGCTGAGTGTATCAACTCTTTACTTCCCTCACAAGATGCCCTGTGTGTGCCCGCATGTGTGTGTGTGTGTGTTGTTGTTGTTGACTCATCCCCTGAGCCACAGAGTGCACGGATGGAGACCATAGGAGACGGCACCGCTACGATCGGCGGGACAACCGCCTACATTCTCCCATACACTGGCTCATGAGTACGCACACGTGCACAGACTTGCGTTCACGCTGACTTTGTTTGTTTGTTTGTTTCTTTCATTCTTTCAGGAAGAGGAAGGAGGAGAAGGAGAAAGATCAGGGGAGGAGGAGGAGGAGGAGAATCCAAGGCACTCCATATTTGAGAGAGTAGCAGCTTCTGTCAGGTCTTTGTCTTTTAGGTGAGAGTTCCTTTAATTATTACCTGTTCCACTTAATTAATCAAGGTCAATTTGGATTTTAATAATCAGTGCGATAAAGTTTCTTAATACTAATTCACTTAAACGGAAGTAATCACCCGAGTATCGAACTGTGTAAAATTAAATAAACAGTGATTCATGATTACTGATTACAGGTAATTATTGATTACCTGTGAATAACTCTCAAGCTGTTTTAATTTAGTTGATTCAGTTATGAATCATTACATCTTCGGGTTAAACATTGAATCGACTCAATTGAATAATTTAAGGAGCGTGCGCCTGAGCCTTTGTTTCAAAAGAATCCCCGGCTTCCCTGTTGCTTAGTAAATTTGCTTTTATTATTATTATGAGAGTACTAATCTTCCTCGCTTGTCTAAATCAAGAGACTGCACAGAGAGTGATGACTCAGCATTGCTGTACAAAGGTGTGTCAAAATGAAAAGGTACCTTGGAGGATTTTTGGACCTACAAATACAGTAGTGATAATTAGCTATGTTTGATTAGGTCGCTCATGCACCTATGCAACTATAGGAAAAATAGTGTTTTAATTCCACAAACAAGCAGGAAGGAAGGAAGCAGCCAGGGCCCAAGTTTGGTCCAATAATTTACAATCATTGGGCCTGAAACCATAGGAACGGACCCCTGTGGATTTTAATCTGGCAGCAGCAGGTTAGGTTTGCGATGAGGTCACGCTGCAAAATGCCTTAAATTCCAGCAGGCACACCCGCTGCCCACGCCTGACAGGAAATGAATAAATAAAAAGGAGGTTTGGAGTGATGAAGAAAGAGATAAGGGGGGGGGGGGAGCTATAGAGAGGCAGAAGGAGAGAGTGTTAAGTGATGGAGAGCAGACATGCTCCGATAAATGGAGGGAGTAGGCGGGGATGGTGGGGTCAGGTTTGTAAATTATCCTGTCATGTCCTGATACACCACATCAGATGGGTTCCATTCTTCTCCAGTCAGTCATTTTGTTTTCCCGTCACAGGAAAGCCATCCACGGGCCAGAGGTACAACAGCCTCCTATGGGACAGGAGGACTCCGAGTTACCCTTTGACAAGGAGCTGGAGGGGAACCTGAGTCTTTCTTCATATCAGAACCAGCAAGAGAGTTTGTCACCACTGTCAGCCTCAGGTAAACAACGTACTGCAGAGGAAACCACCACTGCACCGCGTGTGCAACTGTATGTCAACATCTCTTCAATAACGTCATGCAGGACACCCTAGAGCACCTACTGGCCATAAACTGCTATAGCACACAAATATCACTCTATAAAAATACAAATCAGTAATTTCACAACTCGCGTTCTTTTACAGTCGCAGTAGGAAAACTCATGTATTACAGCAGGGGTGTGAAAGTCAAATGATCTGGGGGCCAATGAGTGTCTAGTATAGTCAAGAAGGGGCCGGCCTAGAGAACAAAAAGTGGGGGAAAAAAAACAACTGTTCATAATACTATTTATGATGCAAAATTAATCCATTAATATCAAAAACAGAGACATTTATATACATAAATGATACTGTGGACAACTGTAATTAAAACTAGGACTGCACACAGTCATGATAGGGCCCTCAAGGTATAGTCCCCACAAGGCCGACTTCCTGTTGAGTTGAGGGCGTTTCGTCCATTTGTGGCTTGGGCCCTAACAAGCTTATTTACATATGTAATTAAATGTTGTATGTGATACATTTAATAATGTGACAATTATGACCGAATGTCTTATTATTACTGTTATAAAAACATTGCTAGCAAACATACAGTATATTATTTTATATTCTATCACCTCGCTGGCAGCTGTGCGTCAGCTACACACCATGTTTTACACACCTGTGTGTTACAGTTTTCACTCATGTGATCAAAACAACCTCCCAGAAACATGAAGTAGATTATTATTATCATCATTATTATTATTATTTTAAATCAAACTGAAAGGTAACTTTTTAAATTGCAAATATGATCATTTAAGTGGAGCAGTGGTCAGCGAGGAGGTCAAACTAAAACTAACAACTAAAATCATGTTTTTCCTTTTTTAAAGTTGTATTTTTAGGAAACCTCAATTTTTATTTTTTTTTTACACTAAATTACAATGAAATCAACCTCAGTTCACAGGACAGAACAGTATAGATCGTAAGTGCACAGCAGTGAGGTATAGACACAAATATGCACATATGGTTTTGATGAAAAGTATAAAAATGACATTATATACAAGAATAAGTAGATGAAAAACAGGTTGATATGACTATAAATGTGGCAAGAGTTATACCCCTTCATAAGTTTCCATTATAAGCTACAGTATAATCATGTCTTAACTTCTGCATCAGTAAATCTGCGATCGACCTCTGTGAACGCACACTTACCAGGAATAAGTTGCACGTGACTTCACCAAGCCGCATCCGCTCACCCCGGTTTGAAGTCCGTGAAACGGTTTAAGTCAGGGTGAACTTAGCAGCAAAGGTTAACGGCCGCTTTTTCCCATCTTAATTCTACTTCGGTGCGACATAAAAACCAGAGAAACAGACAGGAGTGACGTTAAATCGCCCGGAACAAACAAAACAAGCCAACACACACTGAGGAGCACGGAGAGGCAGACAGGGCCAATCAAACACAGGTGAAACACATCAGGGCGGGGCCGCAATCAGCAGCGAAGACAGAACAGGAAGTCAAGCTAAACAAGGTACACACGGGGGAAAACTTCAAAATAAAACAGGAAGCAAAAGACGGAACTAAAAACTCAACGTAAAGAAAACCACAAAAAGTCCTAAATAAATGTACAATGGAAAATCCAATATACATATGAAAAATATGATAAAATCATTTAAAATAATGTAAAGAAGAAAATCCACAGCAGGAAAACATAATAACACTGTATATACTGTATATTTTTATTATTATGAGGCAAGTATAAGTCTTATTTGATGATGGTCTGCATTTAGAAATGAGTTAGATTTTCATAGACTGTTGGGTGCTGTATATGTGGGTCAGACTGGTGACACAAATTCAGTCTTGAATTACAAATGTGTGTTAAATCGAAGCCCCGTTTCTGTCAACACACAAATGTTCTCAGGTGACTTTGAGAGTCTGGACAGCTCGAGGCTCTCGCCGAGACGCAGGAGTCCCTCGCCCATTTCCTTCGGGCCGTTCAGAAGTCCTTCACCCCGCAGAGCCAATCACGAAAGAGCGAGCGTCAGTTCCTGTCCTGAAATGGTGGGACACACGGTGAGAGGACTAATGAATGATGGTCTCAGTGATAATGGGGCATGGAGGTTTTATTAAACTGCATCTGAAACAATAAATTAACTCGGATTGTCTTTTTCAGGGAAATAAAGAGACTAAGAAGAGCTCTACAAAAGGTAATGTTGTTATTTTTCACATTATTCCATTGTTAAATATTACTAGGTTTCAGTTCCAGCATATGATTTTACCACCACAGATGCTGTGGCAATTTATGGAAATTAGATTTGTGCCAATATTTTCAAGCAGAAGCAACTTGTTGTTGCTTTGCTTCATGAAAAGTGTTGTTTGTTTGTGTCCTTCCTAAAATAAAAAGCCAAAGTGAAAGCCAAAGGAATATTTTGTGTAGTGTAGTGAGCTATACTTATTAAATGTATTTAAATTATTTATTTCACGAGGATAATATATTCTATTGAGATTGTAATTTCTTTCTTTCGTATCAAAACTAAGACCTCATACCTGACTTTGCCGCCACATTTCATTCTCTCGCAGGAATGTCCACGGCTTTGAGTCGGCGCCGCGTTTCCTGCCGCGAGCTCAGTCAGCCCGACTGTGACGGCTGGCTGTGGAAGAAGAGGAAGGAGAGCAACGTCTTCCTCACCCAGAAGTGGCAGCGCTTCTGGTTTGTCCTGAAGGCGCCGTCACTTTACTGGTACACCAGCCAACAGGTGGGCGCGCACATGACAGTGAAATCAATTATGAAGTCAATATTTTGACTACAACTGAGTGTTGTATTTCCAGCACTATTTTTTTAAAACAATGACACAGCGGTTTGTTATTTCATTTCTAAAATGCACTATAAACCAGTCACTGATCTTAAAGTCTTTAACTGTTCTTAGTCGGTCTAACTCAAATTTTGTTTTTCTCTGTGCAGGAAGAAAAGGCCGAGGGTTTTGTTGCTATATCCAGCTACGCTATAGAGAGCGCCGGAGAGCACAAGAGAAAATAGTAAGGATTTTTAGAGAAGAAATACTTTGTATGATTAAAGGAATACTTCACCCATTAGCATTTAGCTTTGTATCACTAGAATAGGGGTAGTATTTTTGAAAAATTGTGCTTCCCAACCTCAGTTTCCCCTGAGGTGAGAAATATCTTCATTCTTTTCTTGGTCCTGTTAGCGTAGCTGTTAGCAAAGATGGCGGACACTGTTAACATTCTGGGAATGAGGTGGGTCTAAAAAGTGCGGAATTAGCATTGCAGTTTCAAGGCTCGGAAGAAGTGTCACTGGTGGGCACGTAGCAAAAAAAGAAGAAGCACCATTTTTCGAAAATACTACCCCTATTCTAGTAATACAAAGCTAAATGCAAATCAGTGAAGTATTCCTTTAATGTAATAGTTTCTCTCATGGTGCATTTTCTCGTCTTTTTACTGCTGTTAAAGAAAACGGTATCTATATTTCATGAGTTTATGGAATTCCATTAATATTAACGCGGGAGAGGGAATGGAGAAGTGTTTTCTCTTTTTCTTTCTCACTGACGGCCCCTCGATCTGCTCTCTCTCTCTCCGCCAGCGTGTTCAAAATGTGTCACCAGAGGTTCCACAACTTCTTCTTCGCTGCAGACAATGTCACTGAAATGAGCAAGTGAGTCCCGCCACTCTTTGTTTTTTCCTGTCGTCTGGGGCGCAACAAGCAGTGAACTCATTCAAGACTGTTGTTGCTCTAATATAAAAGTTGTAATCCGTTTATTTTCATGCAGACAGTGTAAGCACAGGCGTTACATCACACTGTAACAGGTGTTGGCCTGCACTGCCTCCTACAGGTGGCTTTTTGTAACGCAGTTTTTAGTCCTGACCATCTGATGTTGATATCTGAACATGTGTATATTAATTATATAATCAAGAGATATATTAGGTTTCTAGTTGATGCTAATAAAGCTTGTTATTTTAATTTCTAGGTGGATTAACTGTCTGATCACAGCCATACAGACGCACAAAAAGCTCAGTAAAGGCCCCGACAGTGAGGAGGGTAAGTTCACCACAAAGAACTACTCTGAATATATCAATTTAAAAATGTTCAATTATGCAAAACAGACATAGTCTATTATTGACAGTATTTATTATCAAAGATCCGTATTTTATCTTTGTTAAATAGTTTAAGGCGAGAGACCTGTGACAACACACAATGGGGAATAACTACTGTTGCTATGGTTACCTGCGTTGTAATCTGTGATTTTTGACACTTGCCAGTGAAAGAAAAAAAAAAAAAAAATCAGGAGGAGCTGAACGTTGCACATAGTGACTGTTTGTATGCTGAAGTATAATAGCATTTTTGTTTATTTTACTTTAACACGCGTGCTCATGTGTCAACAGAGTGTTACAGTGAGACTGAATCCGAAAGTGAGAGTTCGCCTTCGCCCCGCAGGAGGAACAAGGTCAGTCGGACACGTGCATAATCACACGTCCACATCGTTCACGGTGTCATTCAGACCCTAATGTGTTTATCATGGTCGTCTAGAAAGTGCAGTCCAACACTCTGCCACGCCCCAAGACAAAGACAAGCAAGGTGTCTCCGCCAAGTCCTTCAACAGGGCGCAGCAAAGGAGCAGGTTTGTCCTCTCTTATTTGATTTTTCTTCTTCACTGATTCATTTCTGTTATTGGGTGGGTTTTTTTTGGAAAAAAGAAAAAAAATTCTACTTAATGACATGTTGCTGTCATTTCTCCCGTCACTGTCACGCTCCTCCATCTGTGTCCATCTGTGGCATGACAGAAGATGAGATGGGTAAGATGATCAACAACATAAAGGAAGGAGGAGTTTCTCTGATCGGCCAAGAGCAGCCGCTCACCCACGACCACTTTAGGAGGTCGTTCATACGACGCAACAAGAACCCGGTCATAAACGAGAAGGTGCACACACTTCGGGTCCTGCAGAGCACTCTGAAGGTGAGGAGAATCGTTTTAGGGAATGGCGTTGGTGACAATCATTCATTTTAGCAATATTTGGAGCTTTTTAATTCAAGAAAAGACGAACTCCGCAAGGTTAAAATGATGTAAATGAAAGGCCCCCATTTTTCTCTGCAGGCAAAAGAAGCCGAGTTGCAGCAGATCAACAAGATCTTGGAGAACTCCGATCTGTCAGCCTCGACGTATCGTCAGTGGAAGGAGCACAACGAGGAACTAGTTCAAGAAATCGAGAAAGTGACTACGCTCAAGGCCTCCAAAGGAGGAGACGACATAGCGGTGCAGGACATGCCTGCTGAGGAGGAGGTTGCCCTGGAAACTGTCGCTAAGGTAACAGCCAGCGCGGAGACAGAAGAAACATACAGACTGAGCCTGAGCGAAGGGGAGCAGTTAGTGGACGCAGAGGCGTCCGACGTTCTCCTGGAGATCCCAGAGAGCTCGCCGGCGTCCAGTCCAGCGTTCGAACTCTCTGTGGGATCTCTGCAGGAATCAATAAACAAGCAGCTGAGTGAGATGGTGGAGGGCGGAGAGCCCGCAGAGAACTACTTCTACATCTGACGCCACCTGACTCCACGCTGCCACAATCACAGCAGAACAGACTCGTATCACCCGCTGACAGGATCACTTCAAAATCAACACGAAATCAAGTATCTCAGTGAAATTAGTGCGTGCACAAATTTAAGCCCCGTTTACAACAGAGAACAATTTGCCAAGTGTCAATCTGAGTGAGTTCAATGTATATTTATATATATATGTTGTTCTATTCATTAAAAAGAAAAAAAAATCAAGTATAACTTTGAGAATTCAATGAGAATTTGTAATATAAATCATGCCTTCCTTTTGTAATGTGACATGTAAATACATGTGTTTATTGCCTTAATAAAAGGTACAGATCTGAAGTATTTTGCACAGAATATTCAAAGTTTTGTCCCGTGACAAAACGTGACCCTTCTCCTTATCAATGTAAATTTCATCAGTTTATTAATCATAATAATAATAACAACAATAATAATAATAATAATAATAATAATTAAAAAAAACATAGGAACGAGATGATTATCGAGATGTGTCAGAAGTTCATTCCCTCTTCTTTGTCTGAATACAAATACAAACTAATCCTTTTCAATCTATGACGTTTTTAACTACAAGGTTATGAGGCGTAAATACACATATAACAATTCATTTCAGTGCAACATTACACCTGAACTCTTGTCACATCAGGTTTTGATCGTTTCAGATAACGTGACATTTAACACACAGTGGCCTTGTGTGTGTTTGTGTGTGCTTTCATGATCTCCCCGCTTTCGCTTTTGTGTGGAAACAATACAAGTATAAAAATAGCCTCAGTATCAAAGAAAATTCCTTCCTATATTATTAGGCAGACTATGCAAATAATATGCATAGTGCCCCCAAGCCACCAGGGGGCCCCAAAGCTGCATGGCTCATCAGCCTCATCTGAGGAGCATAAGAATGACCTGTCTTTATCTGTGGCTGTCTCATGTGGTTTTTAAATCCCCTTTTAAATGTAGGGTAGAAATAAAATAAGCTTCAGTGAAAAGCTGTGGCTGGTGGTTTAGGGACATAATTAAATCAAAATCGTTGTGATGTCACAGGTACAAAAGCCAGATTTGATAGTGAAGATTCCTTGTCACCATTACCATTTCTAAAGGTGTGAACAAACGTAAAAACATTCCGCTTTTCTTTCACATCTGTAACAAAAGAGGTGAACGCATGCGTCTGGGTTGTGAACCCTGAACTCTGAACTCTGGACAAAAGCGCAACTCTTAACCAGCGGAGCTAACGGGGACAACGTAAATAATATTTTATAAAACAGAAGCTGCGGGTCACGGGATTTTGCTCATACCTGATCTAAAGGATTAGGGAATCTCTCCTTTGTAGTTTGGCAAACAGCATCTTGCATAGGGCCCCCACAAAGCTAGAAACGGCCCTGCTCAGTTCTCACAGAGATGTGCGCGCAGTTTGGGGTCAGAAAACACACTCGTACCATTAACTTGTACAACAGTCCAACACATAAGACGCCCACTTGTAGCGTAGTCGGCTACGTATATACGTACACATACTGTACGTATATGAGACCTATGCTGCCTAAAGTTATGTTGTGGACATAGCTAGCTTGTTTGCTAGCTAGCGAGCTAGCGCGTTTGACAAGTACACATGGTGTGCTAAAAACGTTCCTTGTAAGAGTTAGCGAGATAGCTGGCCACTTGCTAATATCTTCTACCCAATCTTTTATGGTAGCTGGGTCAGGTAGACTATTGCCGTCGGCTAGTAGCCTACTATAGGTTTTGTTTGCGGTCCTTAATCGGCAACGAAAGAACATATTCAGAATGATTCGGTGGAGGACCGTGGACATACATGCTCTTCGCTTATCTGTTGCGACGTTTTCTGACCCCAAACTGCGCGCGCATTCTCGCTAGGCTTGGGGTGTTTGTCTACTACGAAAGGGTCTAGTGCAACATGTCGGTTCAAGAGAAGTCACGGCAGCTGTTGCGATCAGGCCTCTTATACTGGACCAATCAGCTCTGAGGATCCACCATCACTCACACACACTCACACACTTGTCATTCAATCAAACATGAACACCTGCAACCCAGTGGTATATTTTTTTTTTAAGGTATTTTATTGAATGCAGAACACACCACCACACGTGAACACACTAAAACAGTATAAGAACAGACAGAGTCACCCACAAATAAAACGACTCGTGTAATAAAGTGTGACGTACTTATCATACAAACATTTACCGTGACTGAAGAGATGCGCTGATCTGAATACAAAATATTAGAAAGCAGACTGCACATCATTTTTGGCGAACACTATCTAGGAATGCCGAAATATAGAGAACCATGAACCTCACAAGTATACATTCACAACATTTTTTATTTTTACAACATCATCTGCTTATTGAAATGTAAAACTAGCTCCTTAATCCATTTGAAGCCCTAACATGATGTAAACAACTGCTACCCTTGCGCTTCGTCACTCGCCGCATGAACACAAAGTCACGCTTCACAGTTTTGCTCGGAAAATACAAACAACGCCGCCGTGTCTCTCGCTAACAGTGCAAAGGCATGGCTACAAATGAGAAAAAAAAAAGGCAGCACAGAGAGATCACGTTTCATTCACCACACGTTGGACTTGAAGGCAGCTTGAACTTGAACTCCTGTCAAACCACGGCGATCTGAGTGAATCTATTAAAAAGTCTTTGTGCTCCGTGATTCATCACTTTGGATTTTTCACGCTCCCAAATGATGCTTCTGTCCGTGTCAAGAGACAATTCCTTCCGTCGTGTTCATACTTGACATAAATTCCATCGATCAGGTGACGTTCTGGGGCTCACCGTCATTTTTAGTTGACTAATTTCATTAAGTGGCAGATTGATTAGCTGAGTCATGGGGGAGCGACTTCAGGAGCATGTCTACATTTGTGCATCTTGTTGTATACAAGGTTTTTCATGTATCGTAGACTTTATAAAACAACGGACGTCGTCTTCTGGTTGCGGAACTAATTGCGGTTGAAATTCACAGACTTCACCTTCACGCAGGCACCTGTTGGACATAACTAGCTGCCAACTGGCATGCTCTTATTTGTGTGACGTTCTTCATCATCCAATTTTCTCTGGTTTCCTCCCACAGTCCAAAAACATGCAGATTTGGGGGTTAGGCAAATTGCACACTCTTAATTGACCATAGGTGTGAGTGTGGGAGTGGATGGTTGTTTGGCCCTGTGACGGACCGGCGATCCGTCCAGGGTGTTCTTAGCCTTTCGCCCCCCACCCTGCGACCCCCCTCTGGAGGGTAAAGCGTGAGAAGATGCACAGATGGGCTCATCATTTTTACAAAATCATTTGAAAAGTGGGCACATTTTCTCATAGACATAGCGTTTCATAGAGTCGCCCCCTGGTGGTGACCTCCTACACCCTGGGCTTCACTTTTCCAACCAGAAGACCACGTCTACATTGTTACGTAAAGTCTCTAGTAAGTGACATCGTATATATCCGTGTCCCGCTTGTTGGTTATCCGTCGACATGAAGGACACGCGAGACAGACGGGTAGGTCCGGGCAGGACGGGCAGGTCAGGCATTTTGGTTTTTTGAAGCTAAACAGCAGGGCGCCACCGCCCAGCACCTGTAAACATGAACCCAGCCACCCGAAGTACAGCGAGCCGGCTGGATGCAGGCTGAGGTGCGGGAACCTGTGGCCATGGATGCCGCCGTGGCTTGGACCCGCCATCCCCAGTCTTTCAAGGTTGTGCGTGTACACCCCGAGGGCAGTCAAGCTCAGCAGTCCGGACAGCACCACCAGGAGGCCACCTGTTGCTGCGACACCTCTCAGGGGAAGATCCGTCCAGCATCGGACCCCAATACAGGCCAGCACAATACCGGTGCCGCACAGGAACAAGGAGGTCAGGATCAAACCTTGGGCTTGACGAACCCGCGGGTCTCTCTGGTACGGACCTGACACAGACCAGCACTGTTTGAGCTCAGAGTGCTCCACTTGCAGGCAGCTCTCCCAAAGTCCATCGGAGCGCACTAACAGCAGAGCCTCCACTGACTTCACCCCCATCCTTTGACTTTTGACGCCTGGCCGCAGAAGTGACCCCAACCCTGTCGTGCCCAGTCGCGTCTGTCCCTCCCTCCACTGAGGAGTGATGGCGGCAGTGAAGACAAGGACCAGTCCCAAAGGGGAGAACACAATCCCCATCACCATGGAGGCTGGAGTGTGCATCACAGCCCTGGTTGTTTTTTTGTTTTTTTAACTCTCAACAAAACAGTACCTGTGCTCAATGTGCATTCCTTGTCAGTCGTCGCTCTCAGAATAGTGTCGATTTATGCCAAAGGAAAAATAGACAATGCAACTGTGACGATGAGAAAAAATATCTTCCTTTGTTTCTCACATTGAAGAAAGGTCCAGTCACGATTGTCTGAGGGAGACGCTGCTGATTCAACTGTCTGCAAGCAAGCAGAGGAGCCTCAAATGTCCTGAAAACATGCACATATCAAATATTAGCAACAGCAAAATAAATAAATAAATTACAAAGATAAGAAGAATTCAAGGCTTAGAAAAGTTCATCATTACCTGTTCGCTGAATCTCTCCTGCCTCCTGTAGCTGAAGACGATTCAGTCTGGGTGTCTAATAGTGAAATAGAAAACAAACAGAAAAAAAAAGACTCAAAAATGGGTGGAGAGGAGAAGCACGTCACACTGAAGTGATGGAGACATGGAGACAAACGGAGGTGTCGAGTGGAGCAGAGACACTGCATCCAAACAGCTGGAGAAGGAGCCTCTGCCTCGACTCTGCTCCAGTGCAGGACAGAAAAAGCCTGAAATCTCGATGCTGCTCTCTGTTGCTAGGATACGATAACGTCTTGACACAATAAGGTGTGTGTGTGTGTGTGTGTATCCCCTTCTCATACTCCCCTTGTGCCCAAAAGCAGGATGGCATACTGATGTCTGCTTCTGCCTCAGGAGCGATGGCCACATACGACCTTGGAGGAATTCAAAATGAGTTATAAAATGACGTTTGTGGCTTCTGTATTGCCAGAGAGAGTCAGTGTCGCGTGTGGAGGGGGAACAAGTGGAAGACCCACTACCTGTGTGCGACATATCGAGGTTGGAAATGTAGGATCCAGCTCATATGAGTGAAAATGTCACTGCAGACACACAATATATATATATATATATATACTTATATTATGTATATATGATAAATTAGAGAAGACATACATGTCCAGATGTTCTCATCATAGACGTCCCTGATGGAGTAAATGACATGGTTTTATTGACATGATGGGATGACACAAGGACATGGGAGCCACGGCTGAAATGCAAGTAACGCGGCAGGTGAACAACTGCCACCACAACTCGCTCTGCGCTTTCCTCACTTCACTTGGATCGATATCAAGCGCCACACCTGTCAGGTCCATTGTCATGGGGGCGGTGATATATTGTAAATGCAAAGACTTCTCAGGGTTTGCGTGTGTCAGTGCAGAAATGGCAGGAATGAGCAGCATCTGCAGGGGGTGCAGCACTGGAGAGGCTGGCTGTGAATTGGCTGAATGATGAACATATTGAAGAGTATGAATAGGCTCCACACTTTCTCTCTCTCTCACACACACACTCATTTATATGCCCACTCAAACTACTTACCATTAATGAGGGCTTGTGTGTTTCTCACTGCAGATCTGTGGCCGCGTCTCTGCTCCTGTCTGAATGGTTAACGTGTTGTTTTTTCTCTCTCTCTCTCTCTCTTCACTCTGGGAGCAAATGGTGCAAACACGTCTCCATTTTTCTGGCTCTTTCCTCCTCTTCCTCCTCCTCCTCTTCTAGCTGCACTTCAGCGGTCTCCTCATCTATCTCTGCCATCTCATTTTCTCTGTCTCGACGTCTCTGTCTTGTGTTTGTGCCTGCGTCTCTGCCCTTTTCTCTCCTTGCTGCCTGCTTCTCTGTCTCACTGTGTGCGTGCCTGTGCGTCTCTCGTTGACTTGCAGAGGGAGGTCTGTGTTATATCCAGGACTGAGTGCCTCATGTCAGCAGAACCAAATAGGGAGAAGAAGCGACAAGCTTTTCTGTATATGCCAACACTTTGCTGTGCATGTGCTGCCTATTTTGGGGCATGCAGAACCAAAACATGAGTGTGTCGACATATGATTCTGCATATGAGAGAGAAAGAGAGAGAGAGACAATTCTCTTTAATGCTGTAAAGAGAGCAGATCCAATAGGCACTTCACCACAAAAGGCTAATTGTAATTGCACGCGCACACACATGCACATTATGGACATTGTTTTGACTAACATTCATATCCTGAATACTTATTATTCTAACCTTAACCATAACTACTACTGCCCTAATCCTAACTCTGACCCTAATCTCAACTAAACCCAACTTTGAAACATTTCATCACCTTAAAATGTACTCATTTACATTATGGGGACTGGATTTCTCTCCCCATAATGTGACTGTGTGAACAGATTTAGGTCCCCACAACATATGGAATACCAGGTACACACACACACACATGCATTTATTTTTGGTGAGGACACTCATAGATTTCCTGCCCCTAACCCTTACCATTACAACTAAATGTCTAACCCTAACCCTGACCCTAAAACCAGGTCTTAATCCTCAAAAAACTTATAAAGCCTAATAAAGTCACACACTCATACACAGGAGGGATCTCATCGTTATCATTTAAATTTCATCCTGGCAGAGCAGTGAATGGTAGATTTTCAAATACATAGCATTGTGTGTAAAAGACATGTCAACATGCACATGGTCAGTTTGTGACGTATGTACACGCTAAAGGATAAAGCGGTATAGGAAAATGGATGGACAGACAGACACACAGTAGGGATGCTCTCATTGCCGTAGCGACAGAGCAATTTCCAATATGCACTTCACTTCAGAAGGCTCATTTTAATTGCGTGCGCACACGGGCGCACTCTGGAGGCCTCGCTCATCATTATCATCCGTTTGTTTCATTTATGAATCATCCAGGCCGCCGCGGAGTGCATGGTCAACTTTTCAATCAGACTGTCACACATAATAAATGGAAAAACTCGAGAGTCCACAGAGGCTACTGTGCTTTTTTTTTTTTATTTTCATTAAAAAAAAGGGGTGGGGAGGGGGCAAGATTTGACTTAATACAACCAGAATTGCCATGGGATAACAATGAAATATTACAGGGATACATGTTCGCTTTGAAATGATGCGTAACGTACAAGGAGAAAAAAAAATTAAAAAAAATCCTACTACTTTAACACACAAACACACACATACTATGAAAGTCCTCTGGCGGGCCTCGGGGGGGGTTTTAGGGGTCTAAACCGCTCAGGAAATGCCCACAGCGTTGGGCTAAATGTCGGTCAACACTAACTCTTGTGTGGTTTTATGGGTAGAAATGTGTGACTTTTCTGAATGCAAGCCGGCATCGAGCTATTGTAGTCATGAAACTAACAGGAGCCTAAAGAGGAAGATACTTTTGGCAGTGAAAAAACATTGTGAGCAGGATGTCGGGGGTGAGTAAATGCACCGTTGGCTCTTGCAGAAGAAATGACGAGTACACTGAAAGCAGCAGGAAGAGCCACCTGTGAACATGCTGAAAATACACTGCGCCGACAATAACGCGCAGGGGTCTGTAAAATAAAAAAATAAAAGGAAATTGAAATACATAGCAATGTTTGGAAGAAAAAAAAAAATGGATTTCAAAATGCATATGGCTAGTTCATAAAACACTGTCATATTAAAATCTATTTACATTATATATGTACAGGGTGTTCATCATAAATGCTCTTACATTACAATATTAAATTCAAATAATAATAATAAAAAAAATTAAAAAGAAGTGGGGCAGGTGGTATTTACAAAAAACAAAAAATAAAAAAAAAATCAAGAAACGGTTTGACATTTTTATCTGAAATCCTCTCCTTGATCCACTTCTGTCTTTGGTTTTTTTTTTGGGGGGGGGGGGGGTCAGATCACAGCTTTCATTGTCTCTGATTGGGCAGTGCTTAAAGAGTATGGTTTTAAACTGGCAGCTGTGTTTCGCCCCCCCCCCCCCCCCCTTTTTTTTTTGTCTGTTCATCCTTCAATCGAGCGAGTGGCCGACTCGCTCTCATACTTCAACGAGGGTGACCTGGAACTGACCGGCGACGACCTCGGACATCTCAATGAGGAAGGCCGACTGGTTGGTGTAGTGTTGGATGATGTTGTCGTCCATGTTGACAAAGATCCTGAAGAAAAGCACATATATTAGTGGTGCACAGGAAGTTGGACAACCTGTTTGTGTTTCTGTAAAAACTCTACATGCAAATGTGATGTCTCTGGTGTGACAATTCACCAGGTTTCCTGTCAGCGATCAGTCATTTCTTTTTTTGAAAGGAAGCTTCTCAGAGAATATCTCCGGCATCAGTACAAGCAGTAAATCAGGTCACTCTCCTCCTCCTCCTCCTCCTCCTCCTCCTCCTCCTTCCCAGCACTAACACTAACCTGTACGGTCTTTAATGTCTGAACTAACTGCACGCATTCTGCCTGCAGGGATGGGACTGATTAAAGACAAGAGCCAAAGAGAGGAGGGAGGGAACTGCAAGGGGAATGCAACCCAACCTGTTAGCTTAGCTGCTCCCGGTGCAGCGATAGCTCCAGGCGAGCGGCAGAAGAATCACCTCAAGGTGTTTACACTTGTACGAAAATGAGAGGTGGGATTCTCGAGACGCCTGCTGACAATAACGAGACTTATCTCACAAGCGGTCTTTTCTCTGACACCTTTGAGAAAACGAAATCCGAAAGCACTGGATCGCACTGGCACTTTGGGTTTGGGGTTTTAAGCGTCTGAACTCGTCTGACCTTTGTCAGTGGTTGGCTCACCTGTCAGTCAGTGACAGCTCATTGGCGACGACATACAGCTACTGGCCCCAAACCTGACTCGTCTGTCGACATCATAAAACCCTCTGATGGCCCAATGAAACGAGTGTTATGAAGACACGTAAGTAACAGTGATCGCCCCGTGACTCATCTGCCGATCTTAAGACATGTTTTCTTCCTCCTCCAGTCACCTTTCTTTATTTTTGGAGGAGCCGCAATTAACAAATTCCATCAGGCCCGAGCCAAGCCAAGCAACCTACCCACCCGGTTTGTCAACGTCAGCTTCCTTAAAGGAGGATGAGATTAAAAACACAACCTAAGCCCTGAATTTATGCACATTGTCCGTGTCGAAATGTGTGCTTTAATAAAACTTTGTCTGAAGCCAAAAAAAACAACCCTTTTGTGTGTTTTTCCATTATTATTATTATTATTATTATTAATGAACCATTCTGAACTTTGTGTGCGAGGTGACTGTTTGTCGCACCAACGTGTGTCACTTTGTGTTACATTTCACGTGCATTTCGTGTCAAAAAAAACAAAACAAAAACACTCACCCTCTCTTGCATTTCTTGTAGATTTTCCCAATGGTGTCTTTTTGCACGCAATACTTTTGTGAAATCTGAGGAGGGAACACAAGACGACAGTTAGCATGACCCGCCGCTGAAAGACAGACGATACACATGAGAGATAGCGACGTACAGTGAACGTCTGAAATGCAGAGAGTATATGAAGTGGTGAAAATGACACTTACGGCTTCTCTTAGGCCCGACACCGTGGGCGAGCTGAGCATGAGCGCGTCGAACACTTCCTCAGCGCTTGTCCTCACATACAAGAGAACTAACAGGAGAGGGAATAAAAAGTTAGTAAAACATTTATTGGCTCATTAGTGATTGTTGTCAACTGGGCGTTTGAAATTCTCTAGCTACCTCTCTGTGGATCTTCTCTGCGGGCTTGCTTGCTTGGCGGGGAGCTGTTCTGGTCTCTGTCAGGGTACAACCTCTTCATTGAACTCCTGGAAGCACAACGTGAATGTTCAATGTTAGAGGATGAGCTCCTACGTAGCAACAAACGAATAACTTGCGACAGAAAGAATTGCAGACTCATGCTTACCTCTCGGTCTCGTCCATGGGAGCGGCCTGGAGAGACAGAGAAGAGGAGATCTGATTAGACACAACCCCACGGATGATGACATTGCTTAATGTCCCCACTTTCCGAGAATTATCTGCGCATAGCGCCTTCACAAATGGAATGTTATTGTGAGACGGCGTTTCCCATAACCACAACAGACCCACGTAAGAATGGACACTGATGGAGAGAGATAGGACCGTCCCGTGCTTTATCAGACCGGACAATCAAAGACTTTTTTTCCGCCTTCGTCAAAGTGCAGGCTGTTGGGCAATGTAGGACTTTTCAGCGTGTCCTTCTCTCTGTTCCACCCATTATAGTCAAATAAGTTCAACGATTGTTTAATCATTTAATGTCTCCCATGCAGACATCCCTCTACACCTATACTGTGGGAACATTGGCCTGTCTGAACAGCACACTCCCCTCTATTATTGCAAGTGTGCGTGTGTGTATGAGAGAAGCTGAGGACATGAGGGTGGTGCATACTGAACGTCAGGTGTCAGCGTGCCGCTGCACCAGGTGTGTGTGTGTTTTCGTGTGAGCCCCTATGGCTTAATCTCAGTGTCTGTAGCTGTAGCGGCTTGCACTGGTGCCTGGTTTCGACTCCAATTAGTAAGACGGGGCTCTTCACATCACTTTCACTGACACCGTCCCCTCCACCTCTTTCCCAGCCCACTACATACTTTCCCACAGTTTCTTTCCCTCCCCCCCGCCTCCAACTCTCTCGTGCCTGTCCTGTTGCCTGCAGGAACACGGAGGGAAGGGGGGGGCGGGGGAAGAGAGACGCCAGGAGTAATGAACTTGAAGTGAGAGGGGCTCCTACCATGCGCTGTAAACTGGAGAGGTGTGTTTCTGGGATGAAGAGGACGGGCTGGGTTATGTGGTCGTCCAGACTCTGGAAGAAGGTACAGTCACTGCCCATGGAGCTGCTCACTAAAGACTTGGCTGAGGGGGAAAAAAAAAAGCAAAAGCAGAGGAGGGCCAATATTAGAATTGGATGGATAAAAGATGGATTTCTTTTATTGAAAACAAGCTTTCATTGACAACACTCACCGTTCAGCTCATTCATGTTCTTTCCCCTCCTCTTGCTCCTTTTCCTCTCCTCGTCACGCATCTTCCTCTCAGCACCCTGGAGACAACGCACGAACATGGTTAACAACAATGACTTTGACTAAAAAAAGGACGACAAATTGAAATGTGTATTAAACTGAAGCCGGCAACGCACCTTATCACAGAAGATCTTGACCTGACAGGCGGCTCTGTGGATGAGCTGGTTGGTGCCCGAGCTGAAGTCGTACGTGTCGATTTGCAGGTTCAGAGGCAGACCTTTCACTCCCTTCTGGGCTGAGAAGTCTGTGCTCAGAGAGTTGATGCCAATGTACACCTTAAGAATAAAAAAGAGGGAAGAATGGAGTCAGGATGCCATTAGGATTTCCGAGCCGTGACACCCGGTGTGTTGCAACACATAATGTCATAATGACAGGTTTGCAGAGACGAATGCCAGTGAAAACAAATGTGGCATTCACAATGGGATGGCGTGTTTTTAAAGCTCTGGATATAAAAAAAAAAAGAGCTGTCTTGCTGTTCTTTCTGTCTAGAAAAAGACACTTCTACATGTTTAGTTTAGAGCAAAATATTAGGGAAATGTTGGCCCCACTTTGGGATGCAGCAAAGCTTGCATAAGCCATTGTGGCCCTTGCCCACGGTGGTGAAAGGAGCCTTGTGGCTAAACACGTATCCAGGATTACTCCCCTCCCTCCTCAGCCACTCCTCACTCCCTTTTCTACCTTTTCCTCCTCTCTTCAGAGAACTGCCCTTCACTCATTTGTGTGACGGGAAGAAGGTGTATTTACCTTGGCTTCTTCACTGGGATTCCATACAAAGGAGAGTGCGTTGAAAGCCACCTCTTCTATGTCACTAATGCCACTGAACACTTCTTTGTAGTCTGCTGTAAAAGACAAAAAAAAAACAAAAACATGTTTAAAATCTTTTTTTTTAATGCATTTTATTCTTGGGGATTCTACTCAGATATCTCATGGATAGGCACACGTGAGAAAAACATACCGATGTCGATGACCCGCTGCTTGACGGTGGGTTGCCGCGCGTGCCAGTGATTCCAAAAGCGCAGCTGCATCTCTGGGCTCTTGTCATTCTCGAACACAGCCATCACGACAGTCTGCGGAGGACGGGAAAAAGCAGAGAATTAGTCGTACATTCATTTGACTGAACGTGCACTTCTTCGCCCGACCGCGCTTCATTCATCACTCCAAATCCCCCTTTTCTCTTCACGTTGTCATCACTTATTTGCCATGAGCTGCCGTGTGTTTGTGTGTTTTCTTATCCTCTGATTCACTTGACAAAGAAAACGGTTGTCGCCTCTGCTAACCCTTTAACCACACCACACCTTCACCCCCTTCCTTGTCCGCTCCTCTTTTGTTCCACTGTGAGCTCGAGCTGAGCTCCGCTGCACTCTGGCCTCTTTATACCACTGTACGAATAAATTACACAGGGCAGGACACGGTAATTTTAATGGAACCACCCCAGTGTGCTGGGTGTCTGTGGGGAATTAGTCACAGGGGAGCTGGCTCCAAGGGTGGCACAAATAAATAGGAAGGCTTGGCTTGGTAGTATGCAAAGTATTTTTTGTATTTGTGAGACTGCGAAAAATTATTTTTCTTACGTAATGTATTATGCAGCAAAACCCAAAAAAACACAACCTCTGGAGAATAGCTCGTACGGGACTATGACTCACTTTGACTTTGTTGGCAGTGAGGCAAGCGCTGCTGTCCACTCCCTGCAGAGTGATGGGGTAGAACTGGCCCTTGTTCAGGTAGACCATGGGCAGCTCACTGGACTTGTAAGCGGAGGCTAGAGGAGCTCCCAGGGAGAACTGGAACTCGTTCCTATACCTATCCGCGGGAGAGCCGGTGTACGAGCCCGAATAGACGGGGCTGGATGTGTCCTCGGGGAAGGGATCACTGTAGGGGAGAGTCTGACATTCACACAAAGATATGTTGTTATTAACAGAAAGTGTGGGGGGGCGGAGGGATCCAAAGATGCACAGGAGTCAGGGCTCAGCTTTCCAATATAAAGGCATAAAAGTTACCTCATTGCTGGGGTCGGGGAAAGCGCCCGTCTCCGGCCACTTCTGCAGCAGTGAGTCGAAGATGATGTTGAGCTCCTGTTTGTCATAAGTGTCGGCCACCACACTGGTCAGGGTGGTGTAAGTGTCTGAGGTGGTGGGAACGGCGATGGGCATGGAGACGTTTGGCTTCGATCCCAACACATCCTGAGGATGACTGGGGACGTTCTCGGAGAGGATCTTCATGACGTTGGCGGACGCCTCCAGTGACGCAAGCTCATTGGTCGAATTCCTGCAAAAGGGGGGACAAGGAGATACGTGGGGGGGGGGGGGGGGGGGAAGAGAAAGGTGATTAATTACGAGGTCAGCATGATTCAGTGGCTCTGTGCACCGTGACGAATCAACCATGAATAATACAGAAGCCTGCAGACAGTCTGTGCAAACGTAAACGCACACCGGCCCTCAGCACACACAGCCACTGTGAGGCAGAAGAGAAAGACAAGGGTTTGAGCCTGGGCGGGAACTATTTGTCTCTTAATCCGGCTTTTTTTCTTCTCCGTGTTTGAGTTTCTCTGTTCAAAATATTTGCGGGGACAACACTGCGCCCCCAGCAATGGCCATTTCTCACCCACCTAGGAAGTAGCAGTAGGAATAAGGAGCTCAGCAATGGGTGGACAACAAGCGTCTGTTCGCCTTGTTGTGAAACACTTGAAGCAAGCCAGAGGTAATGATAGAGAGAGGATAGATGGATGGATGGAAGGACCGGAGAGGCAGACAATGATTCCTGTGACTGTGTTTGACTTTAGGATTACCCACACACCTGTTAATGACCTCCCACAGCCCTGCCTTTCTCTTTCAGTGTTATTGACTCCCTTTAGTACATTTAATCTCGTGATAACGGGGGATGAGATGGAAACAAAAGGAAGGACTTTTATTTCTGGAATATATATAATAAAACCTAGTGGAAATTATTATTTTCTAATGATCTATGCCTATAATTTATAGATTTGGGGCGTTTAACAGTCACTGTGTGAAAATGCACGTAACAACATTGATAGAGTCTTTGAAACAGACCTTTCTGTCATCTTGTTGATGTTACTGCCACGGTTGCAGGAGGAAATCTTGTGCTCTTTCTGGCTCTGGAAAAACATAAAAGTGTAATTAAAAGGTGATATTTATGTTTTCATTCTCCAGATTGGAGTATAATTGACTCTGGTTTTCTCACTGGTAACAATTCTAACCTTGCACTGTTCATAAAGCATGGTTAACGCTGCCAGGTCATCCCCTGGGTGGAGTCTGGGTTTGGAGTGGTTCAGCTCAGGGACGGGACTCTCCAGGTAGGACCAGGAGTCCATGTTGTAGTTGGAGTAATGGTTGTAGTTGAAATTCTCGCTCTGAAAAACCAGTCCCAGAGTCCTGCACGGAGGAGGAAAAAGAGGGTTAGACTGATGTTTTGGCAATATATATAAAAAAAAGAAGAATACAGACATAGGAAATTCAAATCCATTATTGAAAGTGTTTTACGTTCATGCCTGTTTGACACACACAAGTGGACAATGCAAGAGCGAGCTGCAGCAGCCGAGCCTTGGAGCACTGTACATACTTGCCCCCGAGCGCCGTTGGGGTTTCGATTGCAAAACCACAAAGCTGAGTAACATCCCTAAGGAGAAGTGGTGTCAGAAACCTTGAGAGGAAAGACAGTGGCCACCCACCAACCCACATTCACGCACACATACCTAGTGTTTTGTGTTTTCCAGTATTGTGAAGGGAGAGTAAACTACATTCCTGAGTGTAGTATTAGCGCGCCTTATTTGCATAGATCTCAGAAGAGGTGACGAGATTTTCTTACTAAACAAACAGAAACCCACAGGTGGGGAGCTCCGGTTTTAGATATCACTTGAAAACGAGCAAATAAATAAAAGCCAGGGATTGTGAGGATTGGATTTGTTTGGTGAGACTCTTGGATTGTCAATATCCTGTCTACTGCAAGAAACTTCCCTTTTTTTTTTTTTTCGGAGTTTGTCTTGAAGTAGCTAATGATCAAACAGTGAGTTTGTTCTGGATAAACAGTTAATTAGATCTGCTGACAGAGGTAGAAGGGGAAAAAAAAAAAAAAAAAAGCCTTAAGAGGAATCCACGGGTTTCTCACAGGGATTAATGAAGAGCCCAGGGATGCATCCAAACACAGCAGGAGTGGAAATGCACATTTTAACCTTTTAACTTTTGCATCTATGTCTGTCTCATACACCTGCTCTGAGATGCACCTGTCTCTCCTTCTCACACTCAAAAAAAACAACACACCATTAGTCACTCTCCATTTCTCCCTAAAACCAGTAAAAGTGCATATGTTTTTACACAGGATCAGACTGGGGGGGGGCGGGGGGGGCTCGTGTCTTGGGTTTCGCCATTATGTAATTCAATGCATTACATGCTGCCATTGCCCTCCGTCTCTGTCCAACACCTCAAGAGGAGATTCTTATTTCCCGGTCTCCCTTTGTGCTCCGTGGCCTCAAGGTGAGTGACAACACAAGCCGAAACAGAACCACTAAAATGTGTGTGTGTGTGTGTTAAACCCATACCTATCAATTTCCCCTGCAAAACATCCCCTTTTTTAAAAACTGGGATCTTTCACATGGGGGTCTCATTGCAGCAAGCAAGGGGAGGGGGGGGGGGGTTGTCCAGTCCCCCCAGACTGAGATCTAACTTAAAACACACATCCAAACATTTACCTGAGCCAGGTAAGAGGAAAATAAAAATCCAAATGGAGCACAAAAAGAAAGATAATATTCCTTGGCAGTACTTACTCAGTCTCTTTGGTCATGTCTCCAGTCCGAGTGAGCTGGAATAGATTCCTTTTTAATTTCAGCTCTTCACTGTTCCCCTCTGCGCTTCTCTCTCGGTCTGTCGGTGCGTCCGTCAGTCTAGTCAAGCAGAGCAGTGACACACAGGTGAGTCAAGTGTTGTGATTCCCTCTGAGCGGAGCCCAGATTTATTTCATGCCTGCACAGTTTCCCTCTCTCCTCTGATTGGCTGAGGAGAGCTGAGAAAACAGGTGTCTGATAGGACAGGTGTAGAACTATTAACTCTTCCCATGCTGGAGAGAAACTGCCTTGCATGTGTATGAGCGAGAGCACTTTGCAAGACAATCCCAGACAGGAGTACTTTGAATCTCGTGATTGTGGCGGATAAAGACGATCCCGGAGGTGTGAAATGTTCGGTAATGAGAATGAGAAAAAGGCAGGAGAGGTGTGGGGCTAAGCTTTAACATGTTAATAGTTTTCCAGTATCATTTTTCACTCTCCCCTTCATTTCCATGTCATACACAGGTTTTGGTCTCATTATGCTGGAGGGGATCAGGGGTGCAGATATTGGATGTTGCTGTTTAAACTGCTGAGGAAAAGTGAAGCCCAGTTTAAGTGGAAAACTTTATGAGTTTTTAATTATATATATATTACATACATAAATATATATATATATATATATATATATATTATATTATATATTATATATTATAATATTGTTATCCAGTTAAAAATGGTGACACTACACACACTTGTACACTCTTATTTATATTTTTCATCTGATCAGATGTCATTACTCTTTAACACACACTGTTATGTGAGGTTTAAAAAAAAAAAAGCAATTGGATTCTGCACTTAGTAAAGTATCTGACACTTTCCTTCATGACACTGAATCAGACTTACTTATTGTATAAAATAAGGTTTGTTTATGTGTTTGATATACTTCTGCAAGTGTGGCTGATTGAACTATACACTATTTAATACTTTCCTAAAAAGGAATTACAATTAAATGTAATAACTAGCGCTGAAACAATTAATCGATTCATCGATTATTAACTAAATTAATTAAAAACTATTTTGATAATCGGTTGGAAGTTTTTTTTTAATTTTATAAAACAATTTCTGATTGTTTAAGCTTCTTAAATGTGAGCATTTTCTTAATTTCTTTGCTCTGGATAATAAATAACTCATTAAAAGTGAATCATTTTGGTTTGTGGAGAAAACAAGACATTTGAGAACATCATCATTTCCAGGTTTGACGGACACCGGTCAACATTTTTTAAGGTTTTCTGAACCAAACGATTAATCGAGAAAAATAATCGACGGATGAATCGATTGCAGCTCTAGTAATAACGTACAGGTGGGATTTTATTTCAGCCAAACAGGTTATGGAACGAACTCATTTACACAATGTACAACACACATGTATTGTGATTATGAGGTGAAGCGCTAACTTTCACTATCACTTACCGGTGAAACGCGCGCTTCCTTATAACGCTCAGTGCTTATTCTACTGGGAGCAATGAGACGTGGTCCTCATGTCAGTAATTGACATTATCTGCCTCCCACACACTGGGAGAGACACACACACACACACACACACAGAGAGAGAGTGAGAGAGAGTAAGGTGTGTGTATAATTTTATGTGGCTGTTTATCTGTACATTTGTGTGTGTGTGTGTGCTGCTGTAACCTGAGGGGATATGGCATGGAAACACATTGGGTGCGTGCTGTGCAGCCTGCCCACACACTCACACACGCTCACGTACACATGCACATAAGTCCTGAGGGCGAACTCAAAAGAGAAAGAAGACTTTGTGATTATGACTCAACGCCATGTTCGCGGTTGTACTGTTCATTAAATACATTCCAAACTAAAAAATCTTGGTGCCCATAACCCCAGCAACACCCCCCTGAGTTGCTAAATGTGTGTGAGGCTCAGTGGATGAGCCTCTGTCTCACTTTCAACGGCTCGTGTGGCATGAGAACGACCCCTTTGGTCTCCGGTTTCTTCTCTCACCGAGCCTTTGTGACATGTTCTCTGTGTGTCCCTCATTAGTGCAGAAAAGATTAACACATCAAAACGTGAAGCCCCTTTATTCTCACTTTTATCCACCACTCTCTCTCTCACTGCAGTTTAACTTCACGAATCATCTGAACATCAGCTACACACGCTGAAAAAAAAAACGTACCGCAACCGCAGACAACTTAACCATCGATATCGACAAATTTGAAGCGTGTTATTTGTGTTTTGTCAAAGGATAAGTTGTAAAGTTCAAGATTGCCATTTGATTTTAATATGTTTGTATGACTTTTAGATATCATTCGATGTATTATTCATTTAATATAGGACATTTTGTTTGGAAACAGGAGATGAAGGAGATGTTACTGTCAATGAAACTGGCAACATCAGGATTTAATAAATGTGACAAATGTAAATGTAAATAACGTCAGTTATATACGATATATTAAAGTGACAAGTGGTATTTATTAAATTTATGTCACTTTACTCCTGGATATTTTGTACTGTGGTTGCTGGTGTGTTTTAGATTTTTTTATTGCTAGTCTTGCCTATATTTGAATATTCTCTTCCTTTCATGTGTTTTAGGGCAGATCCAATAATCAGTTTCAGGGCAGATGCAAAAATTCATCTCTCGTATTCTATGATTCATATGCTATGACTGTCCCTGTCATAATTATTGTGTGATTGTTCCATTGTTGTTGTAGCACATTTGACCAAGAAAAAAAGAAATCCCTGTGGCTACAATACACTTATTTTTGATTTGAAGTTGAGCTCGCAACCTGGCAAGTCCAGGTCAGGTGTCTGATTATTTCAGTGGCTCCACAGAAACCTGACAAGCTAAGATGGATGGACATCAAGCGACAAGCCTTTCATGCCTTGAAACTCACATATGAAGTAGGAAACCGAGATCCAAGTGTCCTGGTGCGTTGTGTGACTGCTTGTGTGTACGTTCATGTGTGCCTGCCCTGCACCCATGCATGGTCACATACAAACAGACGTCAGTGCCGGCTCTACGCACCAATGCACTCTCTTATCACCTCTCTCCTCCCACTCCGTATCTCTCTTTCTTCTTTCCCTGTCTCCAACAAACTCTTCCTTTCACCTGGGGTTTCCTGTTCGTCCCTTTCCCTCTACGACCGGTTTGCCAGCGAGTCTCATCCTACAACTGTGGCGTTCTCAACGCAGGACTTAACCAGGGTAGATCCTGCAGAGTCACGGAGGTGAAGAGAGCAACCAATAATGGAAGGCAAGTCTTTTGTCCTGTGGCCGATCCCTCACATCATTTAACACTCACAACACATATCTCTCCATCTCCTTCGCTTTAATCTCTCTATCTGCTCCAGTGCCTGGTTTGTCATGGAGGAATGTGTGCTGAGGGCTGACAGAGATATCAGGAGCCTCGGGCATGTCGCTCTGCCGCTCACGCTGCGGAGCAAGTGGTGCACCTGTTACCGTAAAATCCCTGACATGTTTACTATAGCTGCACTGCTTCGCCTTTTCCAATAAATACCCCACTGTAGTCAGACAACAAGCCAATAGATATATGCAAATTCTCTTGACAGTAATTGGCTTCCCCAACATTATTATCACGTCATCAAATAAGCATCTGTCTATATTTTGCCTCTTGCATATTTTTTTATGCATGGCTGGCCCACACATAACACTGGACATCAGGATCTATGACACCACCAATGCTCTAATGTCAAATCTAATATTCTCTACATTCCCAGCAGCGAGGAACACCTGGAATTTAAATTTTTACTTGACATGGGAACTTCCTCCAGGCACCCTGAACATCAATTATTGTTGAAGAAAATGATCCTGTGCGCTTGCTGTTGAAACATCCCTCGCACAGTCTTTTTTTTTAAGCTGCACGATGAGCACTGACAGCGTTTTTTTTTATCATGCAGAAGCCTTTGACACATACGCATGCAAATCTCCTGCAGAGTGACGGTAATAAGCCATAAATCTATAGGTTTGTTAGATGAAGGAAAAAGCTAAAAGGTCAGTTAGCCATACATGTCACTTGCATGACTGTTGACAGCCTGAATCATACCAATTTTTTCCGTCAGTGATGTGCTGATATATACAGTATAAAGGCCTATAAATAATGTGAATCTGGAGACATTTGTTTCTAAATGCTGTGTTGACCTCTAAACTCTGTCAATGTTGAGTGTTTGCTATCCTCGGCCAGGTGCTTTGACCTCCTCCTACCTGTGATACCAAGGTGAATGGGGAGAACCCTTTAACAGAATGGTGCTGTCACTTTGTTTGGCCTGGACTAGAGAGGCTCCAAAAGTCTGGACACAATCTCTTCCCCACCACCGCCCACCCCATCAGCCCCACTCCTCTCCACTATTCCACCCATCAGCCAAGCGCCAGCCACTCCCAGAAACTCCACACTGCCCCGAGTCAGGGAATCAGGACTCGGGGGAGGGCTGTGAGGTGGGGGTTGGGGGTGGTGGTGTGTAAGAACAGGAGAAGAAAGGGTAAAATAGGAGCTGGTGTCAGTATGAAAGGATATGGCAGTGTCAGTATAAAAGGATATGGTAGGGGTTTTAACTGGGGATCTGACAGGAGGGAAGAGTTTTGGAGCTCTGCAGCCACTTTAGAGTTTCATCAGTTTGGAATTTGCACGTTGGCCGCCAAAGGTCAGAACACCTCATGCCGCCTGGGGCAGAGGTAACTGCAAAGGATTTTAATGCTCAGTAGAACTACATTTCTCTGAAACCCCGCTTGAGGGTAACTGTCGTGTCGCAAAGTAGTTTCCTGCATCATCATCCAGATCAAATAGTACAAAGAAGGCAAAGACCTTATTAGTGTTTGTCTTCAACTGAGAGCCGTTGTGTAAATTATGGAAATACAAGAACATCTCTACTGTCAGGGAGTTCATTTTTCGTCACAACAAAAGCTTTTTCAAGTCACCAAATACTTTACTCTGCAAAAACAGTCTTTTTTGTCATTCTTCAAATACAATGAGATGTACATGTAGTCCCATTCAGTGCAAACAGAGCAATTTAACTATCTTACTAAAACTCTACGGGATTATGGGAACTACAGAACTACGGTGGCCTTCGCGTGCCAGAAAGGATTGAATTTGCATGATATGGTTACACTTCAAAACATGAAGCGCCCGATAGAAACATAAATACGACAGCACAAGATGGTGATAAAACTCTTATTTTAAAGATATTTAAATAAAAAATAAAAAATTACAGGCTTATACAAACGGTATATTCATTTACTGCCAGTAAACCATCCTAAATGTAACAAGCAAATCAAGATTCTAAAGCACTTCACTTCTCATATGTATCTGTGTATGCATATTTCTCTTTCATTCTTGGGCCTGTAATGCATCTGAACTGGCCCACTGAGAAATGACCTGAAAAGTCTTTCTGAACAACTCAGAGAGGACACTCCTCAGGCTGTGTACTTTCATTATCTTGACATTACCTCTGCATCAATTCACACTGTCCTTCCAAAGCACAGCACGTTAGTGTTGTTTCGACAGTAAGACAGGCACGTAGGTTCTTTCCAAGCATTCGGCGAAGAAGCGTTTGTTTAGTCTGCTGATAATCTGTGGCGTGTTTGCATACACTAAGTCCTCTTTCACTTCTGTCTCAGACTATGTGTTTTGTTTTGGGAGCACTGGTATGAACACAGACCAATGAGGTGCTAAGACAGCAGCTTCTGTAGCATGCACTTCTGTACACTGCGTATAGCGGACATACTGTGGACGGACACACACACACACGTCCACAATCAATGCAAACTTTTCCACAAATGAAACCTCTTCAAAGGAGGTAACAGTCGCACAAAAAAAAACTGAGAGGTTGATACAGATTGGTGATAATCTTGCCCGATACACAAACCACATATCTGTATAACATTTCAGTTCTCGCCGCTCTGCCGTGTTGTCTAACACATTATCAAAGAAATGCCACACATACGGAAACGTCTGCCAACAAACAGGATCATCGAGATCTGAAGCAGAAGCGGCGGCAGCGGCATTGTTACAATTTCAATTTACCAGCTGAAAGTAGCACTAGTCTGACATTACAGATAATTGCTGAATGGTAATATTAGAGCTGTGAGACTTAAGTTTACATTTTACACAAATACTGTAGCAAAACACGGCACACGAAGGAACCCGATGGGTCAAAAATGTCACGACATGGCAGGTTAGGAAGCTGTTTGGATTCACACACACACACAGATGTGTGTGAATCCCCTTACTCTAACCTTAACCATCACAACTAAATGCCTAACCCCAACCTAAACTCAATTATAACCCTAACCATAAAAGAAAGTACTTTTGAGGGGTGACAGAATGTCAACACCAGCCAAAATGTCCTCACAAAGAACACACACACAAACTTGTATCTTAGTGAGAACACATCATAACCGTACCTATCACGACTAAATGCTTAACCTTAACCCTTCACTAAAATATAACCTAATCCTAATACTTACCCTAACCTTAAAACCAAGTCATAACCCATAAATAGCCCTGTTAAGGTGTGAGGACCAGCCAAAATGTCCTCACTTTCACAAAAAGTCTCTTCTTGGGACACTGCATTGATTTCCATTCATTTGGACAGGCTAACAAAAGCATCATCCTCAACCTTAAAGGAATACTTCACCGATTTGCATTTAGCTTTGTATTACTAGAATAGGAGTAGTATTTTTGAAAAATTGTGCTTCCCAACCTCAGTTTCCCCCTAAGTTGATAAATATCTTCATTCTTTTCTTTGTTACGTGCCCACCAGTGACACTTGGTCCTGTTAGCGTAATTGTTTGCAAAGATGGCGGACACTGTTTACATTCTCGAAATGAGGTCCAGTCCCCCTACGAGTGGGTCTAAAGTGCGGAATTAGTATTGCAGTTTCAAGCCTCGGATCAAGTGTCACTGGTGGGCACATAACAAAAAAAAGAATGAAGATATTAAGATATAAAAACAAGTAAATTAAATTTAATTAAATTCAATTAAATTCAATTAAATTCAAATATTAGCCCTAAACCTAACCAGTTCCTGGTTAAATATATATATATATATATATATATGTATATATGTATATATATATATATTTATATATACATACATATATATGTATATATATATATATATATATATATATATACATACACAGACACATGCACATGCATACACACACACTTGTAGTGTCTAAGCCGCAGATTGTGGTCCCACCCAAACAGAGAGCAGACACCGGGCTCATCTCCATATCAGGTTTCATTCTGCAGTGCTTAGACGAGCGAGCTCTCACCTGCAGCCACTTAAAGACTTTGAAATGGACATAATCAGTGTAGGTTGACCTGTGCACAGCACATCAACATAGTTAAACACATAACATTTAATACAATAATGGTCCAGTTGGTCTAAAAATGTGACAACGTTCTTGCCAAGGTCACCACCAGGAGTCATGGTAAGCTTAGTTTATACTAGAAAATGGTAAACTGCTAGTTAGTTTTAGTGCATGTTGGAGTATTTCCTGTGAGTTGGCACTAACTTAAACTGTTTCCAGTCTCTTTATTCTAAGCAAAGCTGTGGTTTCATATGAGATTGTTTTGCTTGTGCAAAAGTTGGAAAGACAACATTGGGTACGTTTTTAATAGAATTGGTGTATTAACTGCAATTAACTTCCGTGTACAGCAACCTATTTTTCAGATAATTACACACTGATGGATTATTCACGTGTCTATGGACTGAAAACACCGTCAGTTTATTCACCTTTGCCTAAAGTTTTGCTTCAAAGCAATTCCCGTCCCCGTTGTACCAAGCTCCGCACATCACATCACACATTCATTTTACTGCCAAAATGAGAATGAGCCAGGTTTGCTCCCCACATCCTAAAGCCTGAAGCCCTCAATGCCCTGGAGAGATTATCGAGGCTGATAGTTTGGTTATATTTTCCCGCAGGCAGTAACACAACACGCAGGGGGTGTGAGTTCACAGCAGATACACTGCAGCTCATATTCTCCGTCAAGAGATGTGATACAGCCCGGCTGACATTGTAGCAATTTATCTTTCACAGATGGTGACACTGACGCAATTGGATGACAAAGTCTTCCTCGTGTTACAATTGTTTGTTATGAGTCAAAAGTGGACGCGTGATTTTTTAACATGGACGTTCACGTCCGGGTCAAAGTCAAGTGGAAACTAAAGGCAAAGCTCGTGGGAAATGACGGAAATGATCAGAAGTGTGTGCAGGTTTGATCAATTACTGCTTTTCATTTTTTTCCCCCTTTGCCTAATGATAAACATCTGTCTCTTCCACTCTCCCATCACCCCTCTCTGTTCCTTCCCTCCTCCTCCTCCTCCTTCTTCTCCTCCTCATCCACCCAGCATCGTTCTCTGTCCCTCTTCCTCTATGGATGAGTGGTGATATTCCCGTGGGATAGTGGAGGAGGAGAGATTTCCAGGGACTGTTGCCTCATCTTCCCAAATAAAGCAGGGAACATGTTCAGACCACCTCACCCTGACTCCAGTAAAGAAACCCTCTGACAGAAACTCTTTTTTTCCCACAGCCATGCCCTGTGTGTACACATTCCTTCTTTTTTACAATACAGTTTCTTTATTTTATTTTGGATTATTTGTTTTGTATTGATGTACACGGTTTTCTTTAATCTTTAATCTCATGTCTTGTTCATAGCGATTTATCGCTGAACATTCTCTCTATCACATCCACAACTTTTCAATTGCTATTTTTATTTATTGTTGTTTCCTTTAGAGAAAAAAAACGTTTACATTGATAAGGACCCTGCAAAGTTGAACCAATTTTTCCATGTTCACCTGTGATACTTCCCTGTAATCTATTTCTCTCGTTCTCTCTCTCCCGCCCTCCCTTTTCCTTTCTTCATCTCGCGCCCAGTTTCACTCTACAAGTCTTGGCTCGTCGAAGAATTAGAGGAACCACACACTCCTTTTCTCCTCAATCCTCTGGAACAATGACAGCGTGTCCTGCTCATGGGCCACAGCAGGGTGCGCCCCACATCGCACGCAGGGAACACGGAAGGGTGACGCACACGTGCAAAACCTTTGCCATTTTCGAGGCCAGAATCTGTTGCCGTGGTGATAAATTTATCTGTTTTTGCACTTTTTCAGAAGCGAAAAGATTACGTTATCGGTCTGAGTTTCATTCTCTTAATCCAACTATAAACCATGCAAACTGAAATAGGCGAATGGTGTGACCTTCAAGCTGAGAGAAGAAAAAGTAAAGTTATTTAACCGACTACTAAACTGGAACTTTTTTGAAATTGTAATTGCTTGCTTAATTTGATATGGTTGTTAATTATAGCCTTTAAAAAAGTAATCGATTGAGAAATAAAATGTATTAATTTCATACCAATAAGTTGGTAATAGTGTTGGAGTGTTAGTAATAATTTTCTTAGGTTATTAGTTCAAACTTGTTCAACACAACAAGATTGTTTTACTAGTTTGATATATATACTTAACCAGGAAGGGGTTAGGTTTAGGGCTAATATATGAATTGTGCACAGGTTAGGGCAAGAATTAGGATTAGTTTATGATTTAGTGAAAGGTTAAACATTTAGTTGTGGTAGGTAAGGTTAGGGTAAGGCAAAAAATACAGTGACACAAGCTTTAATTAAAAAAAACTGAATAGATAATAAAAGTTGGCAACAATATGAAGAGTAAAAAAAAAAACATTCATATTGTGTTAAAAAAACAATCGTCTTTTCTTTTATCTGTCAGTTATATATAACTTTGTCCAACTGTTCTGAGCATTGACGAAAGAGAACGAGCTACGAAACCTCACCTCATTGCAATGACAATAAAGATCTATTCTATTCTATTAATCTATGATCTAATGATATCAAATGCAGCAATGTGCGATTATCTCATCTTTTATCGATAACATGACAAACAAGTATCGCAAAATGTAATTGGCACATTTCCTGAATACCTAGAATCAAGTAAAAAAAAAAGGAAAATC
Organism: Solea solea; assembly: GCF_958295425.1. NCBI lineage: Eukaryota > Metazoa > Chordata > Actinopteri > Pleuronectiformes > Soleidae > Solea > Solea solea. The sequence continues at coordinate 10,008,668 of NC_081151.1, forward strand.
ATGAGGAGAGTGACTTAATGTTGAGTTTAGATGGAGAGGAATAAAGTAGATATGTGCACATGTCATCTTATTTTGACGTCAACGATTAATGAAATGCACGAAAGAATCGCAGAATTAAAACTTTGTTGTGCTGAAATTGGTGCAGTGCTAATACTGCTAAAAGCTTTTGGGTGCTTCTATTTAAAAAGCCAAGTCATAAATAACATGTAAATGGGAACACAGCGATTGAAATGATGTTCCCTCTCCATAAGTCTAGGTTATTTTAGTCCACATAATCATTCTTTTTGACTCAGATCCAACACACATGCACCTGCTGTCTTATGACTGTAGCCTCTACTGAAAGACAATTCACCTGCCAGTGCAAAGGAGGGGGGAGAAGGGGAGTGGAGGAGAGAGGGAAGGACAGAATGAAAAGAGGAGGTAGGGAGCGAGAGAGAGAGTCATGCCCTCAAGATAAATGGAGTTTATCACCCATTTAAAAGAAAACGCAAATCAAGGCAAGTGTGAATGGAAGGGTAGACAAGATTTGAGGAAGAGGAGGAGGTGTAGAAGAGACAGAAAGATGGGGGGGGGGGGACGGAGGAGAAGGAGGCAGGAAGGGAGGGAGTCGTCGTCTCCCACAACAAGTCTAACCTGAATCCAAAGCTAACAAGATGCCGTGATTGCAGGGTGCTGAAAATATGAAGGAACAACCAAAGACAACAGAAAAAAAAAGAAAATTAAACAGAGGCTTTTGTTCAACCTGGGCTCCTCTCTCTCCTCGGGTTTCAGACAGACAAGAGTTCTGTCTCTCTGTGTGTGTGTGTAAGTGTGTTTCTGTCCATCATCGACACAAACACATGCACACAAGGAGACAAACCCTCACTCCCAGAAAAAAAAAGAAAAAAAAGAAGGCCCCGGAAAAAGATGTAACAGACAGGATAAAGTTGCGTGCGGTCACCCATGTCTGGGGTCACGCTGCACCGGCAAGCACTCAGGGGTCATGCAGGTAGCATGTGTAAACTCAGTCATCAATGATACACACAAAACACATCCACATTTCCATGCCTTCATAGTGTAGTATTTTTAGTTTCTATACGGTTAAGATGCACTGACGTACTAAGCAGGATGTTACTGCTGGATTTAAGGACATCAAATTATATTTCTACTCTCTTATAACTGTAACTGTTATAGTATAAATTCAATCTTCAGTGAGTGATCAGATTATTATTATTATAATAATTATGTAAAAAAAAATATATATATATGGTAGACACACATTTCTCATAGTAAGTCAAGACTCAAGGAGGAAATGAAGGAAGTTATTACCTCATCTTATGCAATCACGCATGTATACACACACTGTTGTTCACTGAAACACTTATATACAGTCTGCCCGGGTCAACAGTTAACACACGGTATCATCTTACACTACTTATTACTGCAGATGAGAGAACAGAAAGGTGATAAACCACTGTCTGTGAGAATGGGGGCTCTCACAACAGTGTTTTTAACTGCCATAAAGTAAAGTATTTAAGGTTTGGGTCAAATTGCTTTGAAATTCACACAAATGTACAACAATGGTAAATAATTATTATAATAAGGTAAGATTAACACCGCCGAATATGAAACAGAGTCTGGGACATTGAAATGTTCACGTGTCGTTGCGCGACAATGAAATCATTATACTTTGTCAAAAAAAAAAAAAAAAAAATCATAAATCATTGACTTTTTATTCTACGCAGATAAACAATTATGCCTCAAAGGCCATGGTTGAGCAACTTTCATGCTGCAGCATGAAAGTTGGAACAGCTTTAGTGCAATTTTTCAGTTTAAGTTATTTGAAAAACAAATTGATTTAAAATACATAAATAAATAAGTAAATACAAATAAAATATTGAATTTTACAGGGAAGAAAGTGTGCGCTAATCAATAAAAGACATTTGCTATTCATAAAAGAATATCGATCTAGTCATTTTTATGTTGAATATTAACTTTAAAAAATATCCTTTATATAAGTCTTAAATGGAGTTGAGGTAAAAATATAATTAGCAACCTTCTGACCCTCTCACCTGTGCTCACACAGAAAAAAACAAACCATAATTACAGATATAAGCACATATAATAACCAGGTGTGACACACAGAACAGCATAGCATAGGTAACCGCTTTGTTGTTTTGCGTATGATCTCAAGTCAGATGGTTTGGTGCAACTTTCTTTCATTAGTGTGTCTGTGCATTCAGAAGACTTCAGGGATAATTACAGTATGTTTGGCAATGATCACTGTGATTTTCAACAATAATGGAGACTCAATGGAACTCAGAATTTAATACATGAAAGTTCACCGGGAGTCTTATTTGGCCTAAGCAGTAGTTGAATAAAGTGTGATTTCTCTGGCAAAAATGTAACAAATGATTTCTCAAAATTAGGCCAATACAGAGAGTGTTTCATGGGACTTTAGGGCTCCATGCAGAAGTGACCCTGTTACCCTCACCTCCCAAGAAACATTTCACAGGACCTTATTTAAAGGATCTAAAGCATATACATAGTTGAGGTGCAAGGTGCAAAAGGTGTGTTAATGTGTGGGGGTGAAAATCAAATAAGCTATCTTGCAGGTGCCCCTCTATCTGGTGCATTGCTATTTAACTGGCAGTGTAAGTACTCATACTTAGTTACATTACAACGCCCTACCACTGAGCCACCATGGCTCAATCCTAACTCCTAAAACTTAAATACATTTTATATTAGAAACTGACTTTTGATACTTAAGTGCAGTAAATGTCATATACTTTAAGACTTTTACTTAAGTAATATTATAAAAAAAGTGACTTCAACTTCTACCAAAGTCATTTTCTGGTAACATATTTGTACCTTTACTCAAGTATCACATGTTAAATGGTGAATATGGTGAAGTAAACGAGCCTCTGCAGAGGAGATGGACCTGCACGCACATGAGGTGAAGTCACTCTGTGCCAGGTTTAAGATGAAGCCCATATCTGCTGTTTCAATTAGCACAACACTAGACTAGCCATGGTGCGCAATGATAGCAATAAGTTGACAACCACTCATTTCTTTCTATGCTATATTATCTTTTTCAAGCCATACAGCATATGAGTGCTTCATGATTCAAATGTTGACACGCTGAAATGATTTTGGAGAATTTGAAATCAGGGTATCAATGCATTCTACTTTTGATCCGATCAGATAAATGAAGCAGGTTGTTGATTTGGACTGTCATAATCAGCCAGGTCTTGGGACCCTCTCTCATTAGGTCCCCAGAGAATTGCCCAGTTTGCATTTCCTGTTTAATGCACCAGAATACAGACACCAGACAGCAAAGAGGGATAAGTCTCTTCAGAGAACAATCTGCATCCTTTGTGACATTTCTTGATTCTGTTTGGCCAAAGGTTATAAAGCACACACGTGGTCAATGAAACCGGTCCCTGGAGGGATGCCCAAAAATCACCCAAAAAAATCACAAGTACTACCACACCCACGGTCATGAACCGATTCAACGAAAGTCAATGAATCAAATTAGCATTCTTTATAATCATGTCATTGTCACTTAGGTCTCATTGTTATGAAATGTCCCTCACAAGCCCGGACTTGCAGAGGATCTGAGAAAAGCCTGCTCTTCCAGCGTCGCTTTGTAACGTGTTAACATTCCATGACAACATGGAGAACCACCTAATGGAGCAATGACTTCCTGTTGTATGGTGCAGTGCAGCAATGAATACATCCCCTCATTCCCTACTCCTATCTAACGTACACACATTCTTCAGTCGTTACAAAGGGATGCTGGTCTGTTTGGTTTTTTAAAAACAGGCCTGGCAGTTATTAAATACACACTGTCATGCATGTCACTAACGTTCACGCATTCCTAGTGGACAGCGCCCACGCACCACAAGGAACTGGCACAATTGTAAGAAACCAATTACATTTTGTTGATAGTAAATGTTGAGTGGATTGTAAAATGTCATTCCCTATCGTGTGGAGACTACTCATTTTCCAGGTTGACAAAAGGTGTCGTAAATTTTAATTACAGGATGTCTAAGGCCCAAAAAAAACATCGTTATTAAAGTGTTTAATAACTTAAAAAAAAAAAAAAAACACAGGTTTTTCAACTGGGAGCCAGAGGTGTAAAATTTCAACAAACACACAAGATATCGAGGGAAAATTCTCTGAAACCTGAAAAAACATAGAAACAACAATAAACAATAAAATAAAAATCTTTTTCTACATGACCTCTGTTCTGGAACAAGCACAGTGAATCACTGCTGCCTGTTGGATGAGAGCCCAGGTAATCATTAATGATTTCATTGATTTTGTCCCTCGAGACAAAATGTAGTAATAATAATAATTAAGTAATAGTAATCAATAGTTGTTTATATCATTTATAGACCGAAAATAAATTGTGAATTGTGAATAACTTGCCAAGTATCAAAGTGAATACATTTGAAAACATCATGTATTTAATTTTTTTTCAAGCAATCAATTTGATTATTTCATTCGTTCAGCTACAGGGAAAAAAAACAAATTAACATTTTAAGGTATTACCTTGGACTCTCAGTCTCCCAAAAAAAAACTATATTAATTAAGTGACGATTAAGCAACACATCACTATGTTGCATATTATATATGAGGTTTATGCTGTATGTATGTACATAAAACAATTCAAGCTACAGCTAGACAAACCACACTACTACTACTACTATCAACACTACCACTACAATTACTTAGTACTATGTAAACTGTCCATATTCTAAAATTGTGTTTAACCTGAAATTATGCAATGTGTCAATGTTTTATACACTTGGTATCATTATCTTCTCAAAACTTTATTTGAAAAGTTAATTGAAGGGTCTTTTCATCTCGAGCACTTAATCTGAGACAATGGAAAAAGCCATTCCCCTGCATTCCATAAAACCACGCACCTGTTAACACCCTGAGGAACGAAGCACCTGTTCCACATCTGTACTTAACTCCTCTCCACACAGTTGGAGCTGTAATCAGTGCGTGCGCGATGGAAATCTTAGGTCAACAACACAACAACTCGTTCTAAAAAGATGTGAAGAGGTTGTGAACGAGATTAAGCAGTGACAGGTGTGGTAGACGAGAAAAAACAACCGTATTGTTTTGATTTAGCTATTGTTCGGAGTATTGTTTGTTTGCTGCTGAAGAACTGAACCAGCACTTAGACTGGATTTGAAATGATATAATATCTACTTTGCATACTATACACGTAAAGTGTTACTTAACAAGTACTTTTTCCGTTCACAAGATCAATTGTTGCTTTCTCTTCCATATGCCCGTACCGAAGGGTGCACCTTTTGCATGAAATATGTTGCAGAAAGACGGGAAACTATCTGAGTTAATTTAAATGCACTTGTTTTTCATAATGTGCTTGTAAATTTCATCTGGATATTCTTTCTTTTATTTGTTTTCTGTGTTTTAAATGTGTAACTGTCGAGTTTTTCCTATGTGCTGCTGCCTTTCTTAACCAGGACACCCTTGAAAAAGAGGTTCTTAATCTCAATGGGATTTTCCCGGTGAAATAAAGTTTAAAATAAATTAAAAAAAAACTGCAATCTACTTCAATAACACGCAAAGTAGTGCTGCTTACTCTTTTTCAAAAGTGCTCACATATATTGATTTTAAAAATAAGTGCAATTTCATGACCTCCAGCAATAAAGATCATGTGATAGCTCTGAGCAAATAACTGCACAGGACAAAGTCATAGCAGGGTTATAAGCCTAACCCTAACCCTAACCCTAATCCTCTATACTGTGAATGTTCTGGGACAGGATTCTCTTTTAAAACGATTACACTACTGTAATTTGTTATTATGTGACATCACAGACGTGCACTAATCAATTCAGCATATGGAACAAGTTCCACAGAAAGCCTGTGTAAAATCAGCTTTTTCCTTTCATTTCATTTGCAGCAAGGATTATTTTGCAAGGAGTCACACACACAAATGTCTGTGTGTGACTGAAGATGTACAGTTGGAATTTGTGGCATTGTAAAACAAATTCTTCCATAGACTCTGCCTCCAAGGCAGCTCCAACAGCTGCAGTAACAAAGAAGGAGGTGTTTTAAATGTACGCATTTAGACGGAAAGCAGTCATTTTATCGCATTTACTAAATGATTGACGTTAAGTGTCACTGCAGTCAGTTTTAATAACATGCAAAATGGTGCTGCAGGATAAAAAAGAAGTGAGACTGACACTGAGATTACAATGATGTGCTCATGAAGTGTTTTGGGGTGCAGCAAAATGCATTCATTTCCAATCGAATGATAATCTTTTTATACCGTATACAGATTGTTTTTTGCATTCTCGCCAGCTCCATTAATAATCATCAGCTCAAAGCTCTGTCTCTGCTCAGGACGAGGTCTTGCAACACGGAATGTTTACCACAAAGGCAAAATACTTCATTCCACAAATTGCTCTTATGTAACTCAGCGAAAAACAGTGTCACACAAAGGAGAGTGGAAGTTCTGAGATGGAGCAAAATTAAACGTCAGTCAAACAAATAATCCCAAAAAATGTGCACAGTAATGTCGTAACTTTATTTCAAGCACAACTGTATTTTCAAATATGGGGTTTCACTCCCTCTGCTGGTTTAAGTCTCAAACGAACGAGACGGAGCAACTTCTCTTTTCTTTGTTAAAAGTTTGGTTCAGTTTAACTCTTGAACAGTAAAAAAGCAAAGACTATATTGGAGGCCGTCTTGTAAAACAACCCCACAGTGGCATTATCACAGCGACTTGTTAGTATAATTTCATGACAATATTTCATTTAGAAGCAGTGAATCATCAGTTGCTCACATGAGACGTGAAAAGAAAACTCTGCTCTCTTTTAAATCAGCAGCTCACACCCTACATTGACCTACCTTTGTTTTTTTCACAGCTCCAGTTATAGAAACACTTGCTGACGTGTGTACCGTGTCCCTCCTTCGCTGCTGCAATGACACAAAGACAAGGACAAAAAAAATGTGATGCCATGGTGACACAGTCATAATCTTGGTTTTTCCAGGTGGAGCAGAGGTTGTCAAGTTCACTTTTAGAGATGAATATGTTCAGGTGATGACATGGTTTATGTGTCACTTAATTTATGAACATGCCGTCATTTTGTAATGGATATAAAGCAGAGGAATAAAAAAAAAAGAAGAAAACAATTGAATTTGCATCTGGCTAATGTCACTTACAAGTGCTCAGAGATCAATAACAGCTCAATGGCACAGCCTAATGTCCAGGGGAGGTACTGCAAACAACAAGCAAGAAATGTATTTACTTTTCATACAAAGTAATGTGCTTCATGAGTAAAACAAAATCACCCCCATTTTCTTGCTCTCTAGTTACAATAATAAATATAAACTCTTAGCTGTATTATCCATATGAAACCAAATGATTGGACGTGATACTTTGATTGGGATCACATTGTTGTACTAAAAATGAGTAGAGGAGAAATGGGAGTTTTATATGGCAAGCGGTTTTCTCATCAGTAGACAGGATATTCACTACCACAAACCTGCATTGTCATTCTTACTCATCAAAACTACTAAAATATGTATAATTCAGTTTCTACTACTAGTCAGAATGATGTCACTTTTGCCATTCATGTGTATGGGGTTTGTCATCATACATATCTACAATATCCACAACTGAAATGTAGATATCTCTAATTCCAGTAACAGATATCTATAATGTCATCATGACTGGTCATGATTCAAGTTCAAAACATCTTTAATTATTAGTTCAAACCAAATATGGCGAAGCCGCATTTAGTTGCTATGCTGCACACAAGTGGAAGAAGTTACCAGTGGAAGTGAAATCAGCACCAAATGTGAATATTATTTAAATCCAGGTTAAAAACACTGAGTTTCTCAAATTTTAATCTTCCGCACTTTAAATTATTTTAATATTTGTAAAGTAAATGACGGGTTTATGCTGCACTATCATATTTTATGCTCAATTTTAGTCAAACTTTTTGTTATTTTTATTACTTATATTTCATTTATGTTATAATTGGGTTTTGTTCAATTGTAAATGTATATGTTTCCAAAATGTTAATTTGTTTTCACATAAAGCACATTGAGTTGCCCTTGTATTAAATGTGCTACACAAATAAAGCTTTATGCTGAACTTAAAATATCCTCATATCGTCAGAATGAAGTTGCAGATATATCTGAACATGGAATTAGAAATATCTACAATTCAGTTGCAGATACAATAGTAGAAATCTATAAATGTGGCGTAATTTTGACTAGTGAAATCTAGGGCTGAATGATTTAATCTAAATATTGAACTGCGATTGTTTTAACAGAAATCGTGATTTGATTCACGATATTGGAGGGAATGGTAATTTCAACATAATTATACCATTTTCACTTGAACAACATATTTAAAATGATTATTGTGTGATATTGTTGCACATCTGTGAGAAACAAAGATGTTTTCTTCAGTCTGTAGCATATGACGTGTATAGGTCAGGACAATATTTAATCTACAATGAATAATTTGACACACATTTTGGCTTTAAGAAAATTGCAGTAGTAGGCCACATTATTTGTTTTTAATAAAAACTTTATTTATTGTTGAGCCCTAATAAAAATTTAATTGCAGATATCTTAAATTGTAGTTTTAACTAGTCAAAATGACGTCTGTAAAGGTAATTCCAGATTGTCAAACTTAGCGCTGATTTTGCCTTAATACAAAACAACGTTGTTCTGTGCTATGTTTGTCCTTTGGAGACTGTCTGTTCTCCGACTTAATGTGTGTGCAAATTTAAAAGACTGTTCTGCAATGTTATTGAACCTTTCTGTAGCTATTATATGGTAAATCAATAAGTTATTTTCGGGAAAGAGTTGCCCTCTTAACAATTTGAAGACACTTCCTGCTTACCGTCAGTGAGTGGTCACGTGACAACAACGTCGTAACCTACGTCCTACGTCACGTCTCATACTATTGTCAACGAGCGAGCTCAACCAGGAAGTTATAGAATCCTAGCTCAAAGAAGGGTTATTTTCTCATCGTTGAGCCGAAGAAACACAAATAAATTAGCGTTAATTACAAAAGGTAACGTCGAGAATATGAAACAGTTGATGTTTGACAGTTCGCCCACTGTCGATAATTAGTAAAGTGCCTCTGAACAAGAGCAGAATGGATATCTTCAACATCAGTGGAGGCTCATACACGGTGAGACACAGTTATTCATTGCTTTAATCGTATTGCGAATATGTTGGTTTTACTTTTTCAAAAAAATATTCAATGTATATGAAAAACAAAACGAAATAGCGCTGCTTTGTGTCACAGCATGTCTGTCAAAAGTCAATAAAGTACTGCATAGCACCAAGGAAAGAAAATATTTATTTTTAGAAAACAAATGAGAAATTTCTAGTTCTGTTCATTTGTCTTGAAGCAGTTTTCTATCAGTGTTATTAGTTATTAGGTGTGCTGTTTTTTTTTACTGTTTTCATCACAGTGTGAGCTAATCACTTTAGTCTATTTAAACACATAACAGCTTTGGATTTTTTTTTCATCTGTGCATTCTAAACATGTTTTTCTTCTCTAGGAAAATCTCATCGGGACTTTACTCTCTATTTTTGGGAACGTGCTCGTCAGCATCTCCTTAAGTATTCAGGTACTGAGATTATTTTTTATAAAATAATAATAGAAAAAAAAAACTCTCTTAAATGTACTTTCAGTATTTTTCAACTTCCTGACACTAAGTTCATTAATTTTGTCTCACATATACAGTGCTTAACAAATATACACGCATGTCTTTCTATCATTCACTTTCATGTGTAAAAATCATGTTGTAAGAAATCGTACCTGACAGGCTGAGCTATCTCTGCGGTATCATTATCGGCCTTCAGGCAGTGGCTTTGTGGACAAAATCATTTTATCATAAGTCATTCAATTAGGGCTACAACTCATAATCTCTCGTTTATTTTCTCAGTTAATCGAGTAATAATTCGGACCATAAAATGTCATGAAATGTTGATCAGTGTTTCTCAAACCTGGAAATGATGATGTTCTCAAATGTCTTGTTTTGCCCACAAACCACAGTGATACAGTTTAAATGATTTATTTGTTATATGGAGAATATAACAAATAATTAATATAAATATTCACACTTCAGACGCTGAAAAAACAGAAAAAAATCTTTTAAATTTTTAAAGAACACACACAATCCTACAGTCCTCAACGTCTACCTACACTAAATGTTTGCTCTAAGCTTTGTGTACTTCAAGAGTGTTTCTGTTTACCTTCGGTCATTCACTGTTGTCATACCTGCATACTCACAGAAATACAGCCACGTGACATTAGCTGGAGCAAAGGATCCACGTGCCTTCTACTCCACTAAAACCTGGTGGTGTGGTTTTGTACTGACCTGTCTTGGGGAAGGGGCAAACTTTGTCTCTTATGCCTACGCCCCACTCGCCCTCATAGCACCTCTCAATGCTGTGTCTGTTCTGAGTGAGTATTTTCAAGTCCATTGTACTACTGAAATTTGCTGGTGGAGAATTTGGAAGATAAATTAACATTGCAGGAAAAACAAACAGGCAGCTACTCACAGAAAGGCCACTGTCACTAGAATACATGGAAAGATTTAATTGGAAAAGCTGTATAAAATCTTTTAATTTATCTTTTTTTTTTTCATTTGCAGCTAGCTCAATTTTGGGTCTTATTTTCCTGCGTGAAAAATCCAAACCAAGTGACTTTGCAAGTAAGTTCAACATATGTGTATGTGACTGAATGAGTGAAAGAGTGTGTTCATATATACAACATACTGAACTATCTTTCTGTCTTAAACAGTACTGTATCTTGAGGTAAACTTCTAACTGTGTCATGTTTTCATTAACACCCTGCAAGATTTTCTTCCTTCACAATACTAGAGGCTATTAGTTATGTATTGTATGTTATTTCAGAGCGCTATGGGCTGTCCTTCCTGGGCTGTGTCATAATCATAGGAGGAACATACCTCTTTGTAGCCTTTGGACCAAACTCTCATGAAAAACTCCAAGCAGAGAACATTGTGAGGCACCTCGTGGGATGGCCTGTTCTCTTGTATCTGGTAAGAAATGTTCATTCACACTGAAGCAGTCTCTACATGATATTTCTCATCACTACACATGAATGAAAACTACACAATCCTTTTAGTGTATCGTGAGAAATATGTTTCTGCACTGTCATCATTTAGAAGCAATGCAAGAACACTGCTGTACAGAATATGGTGACTCCCTTGTTCTATTACTGCTGAGCTGGTCAGAGGTATTGATTCAGTTTAGTGTTTACTTTAGATGCAGTTAGAATGCAAACATCCTGTGCCGCACAGTCAGTGTGAGTGTGAGTCTGTTTGTGAACACTCGTTGGCATTCATGTCCCTTCACCTTATATAACGTGTACAATAGACTTTTCAACAGTGACTACTGAGTTATCAATTCCTTTTCTGATTCAATCAAGCAAGAGAAACTCGTTTGAATTTCACATGAAGACTGAGTACACCCCCACCCCCAGAATCATAACAGGGTTAAATTATCTTATGTAGTGTTATTTAAAAGCATACTTCTGCTGTCATCTACAGTGCTTTTGGCATTCCAGAACCTTGCATGTCCATTTTCTTAGTTTTGTTGTCCAGTGATATTATTCAGCATAAATGTTTGTCTGTGGCTGTTAGATATGTTTTTCTTTCCTTCACTTCCTGACTGTTTTGTTTATTTGAAAGTAATTTATTGTTGCTCTTATCCTTACTGGCAGCTCCTGGAGATCATCACGTTCTGCCTGCTTTTGTACTTCTACAAACGGCGTAACACTAACTATGTCGTTATTATTCTGCTGCTGGTCGCCCTACTTGGTGAGTCTGCAGCATTAAAGCCTATCAATTTCATGCGGTCTCTCGGGTCAAGCTATTACAAGGCCTTAATGGAATACATTACCATGTTACTGAACATGTTGAACAAAGTTACTGAAAGTTTCAGTGTTGTGTCTCTAACTGTGCTCGTTGTTGGTACACAGGCTCTGTCACAGTCATCACAGTGAAGGCGGTGTCGGGCATGTTGGTACTCACCGCCGAGGGCAACATGCAGCTCGACTACCCCATCTTCAGTGTCATGCTTGTGTGCATGGTGGCTTCAGTGGTCTTCCAAGCCAGGTGAGATACTGGAAGACCAAAGATAAAGTGTTTTTTTTTATGAGTTATAAAAAACAGAAGTCATTGTCTTTTTGATAGGATTCCTTCTAACCAAAACAAGCGTCATGGGACTGGGTTCAGGTGCTCCTCTTCCGTCTCCACAGAAAATGTTATAATAATACCATGAATCTGCAACGGGAGGTGTAGTCATAAGTCATAGGTGTTGCCAATATGTGGATATATTGCTCAGGACAGGCTAGACCTGTTGTTAGATAGATAAATCAACTGTATTTGCCAATTCTTTGCAAAAAGTGCCTTAAAATTTTTTTACATGCATTGCAACCTTTTGAAATAGCTGCTGCAAGATCAAGCGTTTTCGGTCACAACGATCCCAAAAACAGCTTGTGAAATCCATGAAGGGACTGAATAGTCACTGTCCACATTGCACGCCTTGATAAATGTTTTTGTGTTATTGCCTCCTTTAGATTTCTCACCCAAGCCTGTAAGCTCTACGATTCCTCTCTGATTGCTAGTGTCAACTACATCCTCTCCACCACCTTTGCTGTGGGAGCTGGTGAGTTGTGACATTCTCAAGGCTCTCTGAAGCATCAGAACATGAAAATCAGAACATCATCTCCTGTGTCTCTTCTGGTTTTAGGAGCGGTGTTTTACTTAGAGTTTATGAAAGACGATGTCCTTCACATCTGCATGTTTTCATTGGGGTGAGTCATCGTCCTTCACTGAAATGTATACCATGTCACACTTGGGTGTTGTCGGCAAAACAAATTATGGCTAAATTATGTCCACTGCTTCTGTTTCACGGTCCTGGTATTATGCACGCTGCCTCATCTTCACACTGTCCTGAATTGTTGATGAGACAATTAAATAGAACAGAGACATTGATGTTGTTATTCGTCACAATCTGTGCTTCTTTTATTATCACATGCTAAGGTGTCAGCTGTTTAAAGAAATTCACATAGAAAGTTTGCCTTTGCCTTGATTTTTTTTTGATAATTCACATTGAAATATTTAAAGCTTTGACTGATTATGTTGTGCTTTGTACAGAACTGCGTTGTGTTTCTTGGGAGTCTTTCTCATCACCAGAAACAGGAAAAAGCCCAAGACCTTTGAGCCGTATGTCACTATGGACATGACTAAAGGTTTGTATGAACTTCACTTAAGAGCTAAAAGTTGATATACAGTATATTTAGAATGAATGGAGATGAACTTTAGTTCGCAAAGTTAAATATTTAACATTTCTGAAAACTAATAGAAGGTAATTTATCTGACAATAAACCTACCCCAAACACACAAAACACTAGGCAGAAGTTTCTATTGAAGTTTCAGCTCTGCAGTTCCTTTTTAGAGGATTTTCACTAAGAACATTTTCATCACCAGGTGTGCCGACTATTCATGACAAGGGCCTGATGGTGCAACCAGAGTTTGGTGCTTCTTTCTCCTATGGGGCCCTGGTCAACAACGATGGAATGGCTCCTGTGACTGTACCAGTCACCGATCTTGAACAATCCCCCGACGGCCCTAACTCCACTCATATATCTTATGACCATCCTGACATGAAGAAAGATTAGAACAAAAGATTTCTTTTTGTTTTCTTTCTTTACTCACTTAAACCATAACCTGCATTCAAGGACCTTGAAAAACTAAGCGAGTCATGGTTGGTCGTTTTCACACGTACAACAGACCAGCAATTATCCCGGAAGAAAGCATCCACTGGGTGTTTATCACTTTGCACTTCTCTCCAGTTACTTTTGGGTTTTTTTTATAAGGGGGCAAGATGTCAGCTGTATTCATTCCTAAATGAAAAGAAGAAAGTTAATGCTTGTGGATGAAGACCGCAGAAAGAGGTATTACTGCCTCGCACTTTGATATTTGCAGATAAGACTCACTCTCACGACTGTTAAACAGGTTTGTTCTCATTCACTCATGTATAATGGGAACATGTAGTATCTGTTCTCCCTTTCAGGATTTTTAAGTTACTCCCTGACGTCCAGGATCAAGTAACATGAAGATGTAGCTGCAGATTTTTCAAACTTGCCAATGAACATTTGGATTTTTATTCTTTGCCTCTTCTACAAGTGGTTTTCACTCCACAGTGTCTTGTTCTCTGGGTTTAACTGTAGCTAGTAACAATGGGTGCAATTGTTTTTATTTATTGTATTTATTGATTTTCAACTTTGTTCTCAATGTGCCTTGAAAGGTAGCTTTACACTGGACACTGGTCAACTGCAGTCGGTCTATTCCTGTCAAGAGTAAATATAAATAATAAATAAGTTTGAACCTTTGAAATGTGTAAGTATTAAAAATGTAGCAGACTTACATTTTGAAGTCAAAAATTCTGATGACAAATTTAGAAAAAAAAGGTTTGTGGCTAATGTACATACAGTAAGACACATTTTTTACCTCAGCTTTAATTTGAGGGATTAAACAATAGAATCACATTTACTATTGAGGAATTATAAGCATTTTTATACATTTTATTTCAATGTTATTCAGTAGGGATTTTTTAATATAAGCTCAAAACACTTTTGACACTGCAATAAATGAAATATACACACATGTTATAGTTACATTTTTGAAATGTTCATGTTCATGTTCTCATTAAGTTTGAGTTACTAAGTACTAAGGGCCTGGTATTCAAAGGCCACCGTAGTTTGCAGTCCTCCGTCTGTTGCACTCTGCAGTCTTACCACTAGATGTCACTAATTCCTCCCCACTGGACCTTTAAGCAGCCATATTTAGTTTAACGGAACTATCCCTTTAAACCAGAGAGGCACCTCATTTTGTGTATTCAACAGGTGGATACAGTAAAAAGAGCTGCAAACCACCTGAAAATATGGAATATTTGTAAAGGTACCTACGAGTGACACAACACACCAACTGACATGGATTTCTATTATTTTATCCCCACATTACGCCTCAGCATTGCTGTTTTAATCGCCACCAACCTTGAAGCGAAGCATCCTCCCTCTCGGTGGAGCCTCATTGGTCGTGTCCAGGTCTCGTCGGTGTCTCATTGGTTTCACCTGCGGGTGGTGGCGCTGCTGGAGTAGGCTGCAGCCGTGTGTTTGAGGATATAATGACAACAAACTGCTAAACACCAGCAGAAACTCCATTAAACTGCCCGGACGTTCCTTTAAAAATCACATTAAAATACTCATTTCCGTCCGCGTGCTGTCAGTTGTTTGTGCCGCCTTCACTGACCGTAGTGAGGTGAGTCAATGTTTAGATTTGAAGCGATGCAAATACATTAAAACAGTAACTTTAACAGTATCGTTGAGCTCTGCTGTAACTCTGAGCTAACTTCAGTCGTTTTAATCCTTAATATTGAAGACATTGTTATAATTTTTCCGTCATATTTTTGTTTTCTGTCGCGCGAGTCCTCGGCGTATCACGCAGGGGTTTCTTCAATTTACACACCATGCTATAGATGTCTGTGTTTGTATTGTGTTCACACGTCATTCTTGAGATGCCATGTATTTCTTAATGCTTGAAACACGTTTGATTTTTAGGTGTTATTTTGGTCTAAATACTGACGAGCAATGGCATTTTGTCACATGCACCTCTAGATGGCGCACTATGCCCAGACTAGTACAGTGTTGTGGTCAGGCCTAAGACTGGAATTTTGTGAGACAAGCCATATTTTGATTGATAATCAATTGTGATTCATCATTTTTCTTTTAATTTATAATTTATTAGATTTTAATCATTTGGTCTTATGACTGTCAGCTATTTTGAGGGTTGATGAAAAATATGAGAGTCACTAAGAGGGTGTTTACATTTCATAAAATAAATAATTAAATGATTTTTCTAAAGTGAATATATGAAAGTTAGTTAATTGCGACAATTATAGCTTTTTTAATGATTAAGGTGAGTTGCACTTAATATAAATAATAGTAATAAAGTGAAGATACGTTTATGTATAATGTAGTTTAGCTTTGAAAATGCAAAAGCAGCAGATTTTATACATGTTGTTTATACATCTCTGCATTTTCTGCTATTTTAGTTTTAATTCGTTCTATCAGAGGTGGCTGGCTATTGGATTTATGTTGCTTAATATTGTTGTATAAATAATATCTACACCTGCTGTTGCAATAATCACTTATCAGATTTATCCACAGGCAGAAAAGTGCCTGGCTGAAATGCATTACTTTCAGCACAGATATCAACTTAGTCCTTCATATTATTTCTTATAATGTAGATTTGACTCAGAGTACATTTAGCGTTATTATGCTGTACCTTCATCAGAGTTTGTTTTGCACAAGTAATTTTACTCATAATTTATTTTACTACTTTTTGTTGAGCCAAATCTTTCACTACTCTTTTCAACCTTAGTTGTACTTTACTCCGCTAATGCACTCACCTTCTAATCTATTGGCCTCACCTTTCTCAGTCCCAGTCTCTGTGATCCCCACCTCCCTGTCAGCCATCTACCAAAAAGGCTTCAACATGCTCCGAGAGACCTGCAAGGTGTGGAGCAACGGCTCAGAGGCCTACAGCAGTGACCCTGAGGAGGAGGAGGAGGAGGAGGAGGAGGAGGAGGACATGGTGTTTGGGGACAATGATCACAATGGCGCAGTGGAGGAGATGATGGACCTGAGTGACCTCCCCACATCGCTCTTTGCCTGCAGTGTCCATGAAACTGTGTTCAATGAGGAAGTGCACAGGGTAAGTGTGTGTGTGTGTGTGCGCGTGTGCGTGTGTGTTTTGTGTGTGGGTGTTTGACTCATCCAGCTTATTGTGTCTCTGGACTCTAAGCCCAGTAGCATGTGCATGATGTCATTCACTGCTTTTGCTCCTGTCTGTCTATGTCCAGTCATTGTCTCATGCTGTATTAGTTTGGCACATGCGCACACACACACACACACACACACGCTGCATTGCATTTACCCAACATTAACCATAACAGGTTAATGCCTATCTCTAACCTAACCATGATTTAAATATTATCCCTAAACTTGACCCGTTCCTCAAAAATCCAGTTCTGTCCTATTTTGGTCGCCTCACCCTAACCTCATCCTAACCATACAACACATCTTCACCTTCACAGTTTACATAATGGGCACTCGTTTTTTACCCATAAAGAAGACAAGTCCCCATAATGTGCCTGTGTAAACTAGATTAAGGTCCCCACAACATGAGTAACACACACACACACAGCGTGAATACAGAAAAGTGGATTACAGTATCAGAATCCTGAGCCAGATTCTGAAGCCTCACATTGATCATCACTACATTTAGTGTATTATTTGTGACCACAGATGGTCAGACAGACACCTGCATTTAGAGGGCGTCTCTCTGTCACAGCTATATCAGATGTATCAGAACAGGAATACATGGCTCACTGGAGCAAAGATAATACTTTTTAATTTTCTGCCCCTGTAATAACATTATGCTGTCCTGTAATAACGCCCTCCGTCCCTCTAACTGACATGCTTCACATCTCTCTTGAAGTCTTCCATCCATCTCTCTACTGTATGTCTCTAAAGGACCCACCTCATCCCTTGCATATTCTCTCTCTCGCTCTCTCGCCAAGTGTTCTTTATTTATCCTCTCTGTGTATGTAAATGCAAAGCAGCGAGGCTAAATCTGGAGCATGCACAAAATCCCTTTAAACGAATCACTCCTGCTTTGTGAGCTCGCTGTTTGTAAGCCCACTGCTCCTAGTGGTGGAGTCCGCCCTGTTCCCTCGCTTTTCTCTTTTTTTTGCCTCCTCACTTTATTATGATTCACATTTCAGCTTTTAAGTGGAAATGCCACCCACACACCCTTCAGCTGGAGCGTGTCAATAGATTGTTCTCCGTACGGTTCAATTAAATGGGCTCAGCTAAAAATAGCCCTTTCTGACATTTATTTAAACTTTTGAGAATTAGGACAGGGCGGGACGAGGTATGAAGTTGTTTGTGAAATGTTCTGAGGCAAATTTATGTGGTTGTTTTCTTTGGGTTTGCAGCGGTGCTTGTTTGATGTGTCTTTTGCACATGTAAACTCAGTGTGTGACTTAGTCTAAGAGGCATTTCACTGCTTAAATTCAGAGTCTCCAGCCTCAGTGAAGTACAGGAACACAGCAACCTACATTTCAGTGTCTTTGGGCTCTTGGCTCTGCCCCAACACCGACATTACCTTCTGTTCCTGTTCTCGAAGGCCTGCATGCAGGAGGGCTGTTTAGAGGATGTTTTTGGAGGAGGGGCTGTCTCTTTAATCACACCGTGCCCTTTTTCTTGAGAGAGGGAGGAGCGTGTATGTGCCCCAATATAAATATATATATATATATATATATATATATATATATATAACACTTTGCAGGCCTTGAAAGCCTTTTTCTTTCTTCTTCACGCAGAAAGACCCAGTGGCACATTTAAATCTGCAGTATTTTGTTCTGCTCACTAGCTTTTTAGTAGAACGGAGTGAAGCTGTGAAAGTACTTAAGATAAGATAAGATAGTCCTTTATTAGTCCCACAGTGTTGTTACTTACTCTTTGACAGTCGGATTAATCATGTCATGTTAGCCAGAAAATACAGAAAAAGAAGTGTATTATACAGATATGATTAGACACTGTAGTGGGTGTTTCAAAGTCAAACTAAACTGAATTAAAACACCACGATGGCATTGTGGGTATGAATCTTATGTGGGAGAAAGAAACGTAATGTCCAATCCAGGTTATTGATGTTGTTGTATGTGGATTACTGTGCAAAAGCAAACAAACAAAAGAACAAAATAATCCTGTCTGCCTCTCTGGGCCACATTGAGCCTCCCAGGTGCATTCTGGTCCCTTACCAGTCATCTGATATGAATAATGTGTGAAATGAAAATCTGATTGTCATGAAAACAAGAAAACAATCCACTTAAATGACTAATAACACCATCAAACCAATATCTAAATATCAAACAAACAAATAGCTCCGACACGCCGGCCCCCAAATTGTGCATTCAGTTACAATTACTTTTAATTTTTAAAAGGAGCTATGCCCTCAGTGTGAAGCATAAAGCTGCGTGTCATGTATTAGCTTTAAGTGAATCTTTTTGTCCTTTTTTGTTCTGATGAAGCTTCAAAATAGAAGCTGGAGAAAGAGTGAATCAGTCCATGTTGTCAGACTGCTTCTTCATCACAGGCCTATTCAGAATGTCCTCAGTGAGGCTTGGAGATGCACAAAACTCATAGCTCATACAGAAACATGAATTGGTCCCCGGGACACCCAGGAAATTAGTGTAAACTGTACAGTCACTCTTCATTCAGAAAAGGTTTGTTTTTCTTTTTCTTTTTCTAAAATTGATTTTTATCTCTACTGTAAAAAATAGACTTATGTAAAAAAAAAAAAAAAAAGAGCACACACTAAAATAGAAAAATAGAAAAATAGAAAAGATTCTTAGGGGAGCTTGAATTCAAACTGTGAGGAGATGTCACCACACTCTAGCGGCAGCTTTCTTACTTCCAGTATTTTTTCTGATTCATCTATAATAAACAGCGCGTCACGAAGCCTCTCCTGTTGCATTAGAAATGGAAAAGAAAATCTAGAATACATCCAACAGAATAACAAACAGCACACTGGATACATTATTTATGTGTTTCCATTTGTAAATCTGATTTCTAGGTTCTAGTTGTTGCTCTTTAATATGTATCCATTTGTTTTTATTTATTAAGCATTAAGGTTAAGGATACATGCAGTTGTTTATTTAGGAAAATTAATAATTATAAGCGAAGTAATCTAAAATAAGCGGGGTGTGTATCGTCAATGAGATCAGTAGTGTAAGTGAGTGTCAGCAAACATACTAAAAATGCTACTGCACCTGAAAGACAACACACACTCGGAGAGGGTCGCCACTGTCCCCAAGGAAGTTTAATATATGTTTATAAAGAAAATGACCTTTCACAAACACTGCATTGCGCGTGATCTTTACTGTTTCGTACTCGTAATGTTAAAATGCTGAGTCACTGATAAACTTGCTCTGAGTGGGTTTGACTGTGTGGCCTGAGTTACCAACAGGATTAACAACATTGCATATAGTGAATGTAGCTGCGGCCAGTGATTCCTCAAAGGTAGACATGATTCATTAGTTTCCACAGGACACCAGCACGTGCAAGAATTACTCACAGGTGTGTGTGTGTGTAACAAGGCAAAGTGGTTTTTGTGCTTGTCAAGCTAAAGGTCAGAGGAGCCATTATAAATTGTCCCTCATAGTACCCGGTGTATATCAGGCCTAATCAGCACAGAGAAACACTTTAACTGCTGTCAAAACCGTCTTCTCTGCGGTGCAATCAAACAAACACCATCTACAGGTTCAAGACGACACCAAACAAAATGATTTTTATCCTAACGGGAAACAAGCTCCCTTCTGTCCACGCACACCAGACATTTATTTTCATAAACAGAGCTCTAATAATCCCTCAGGACACCACCTTCACCAAATGACTGACAGATAAACATGAGTAATAACTTCTATCAGGTAAATATAAAGTGGAGCATTTAGCATTAAAGAAAACTGACACTTTTACTTAAGTTAAAAAGACACCTAGTGTCCCCCAGGTCATTTGAGTTTGAGGCCCCTGCTCTAACCCAATAAAATGTCGGTACTTGTAACAATGACTACGACAAAATTGTGCCACTTAGTTGATTACTAACACATTTGAACTTAGTGATGGAGGCAGCAGTGGATCAACAGACATAGATTTTATTTGGCGAGCCTTTTGTGAAGTGGCTTAAATTGTTTTGGGGGGTTTTATCCATTGTTTCCCAACTGGCAGCAAGTGCGTGCAAGTGCCCCCCTTTCTTAGGCTGGTTCCCGCTAGTGGGCTTTATGTTGATTGTCGTTTTAGTCAGTCTTCCTTCTTCTTATGAACGATAGGTGATGAGTTGATGATGTAGGAAGAAACCCCACTGATGCAGGACTCCAGCTAGACAGAATGTGTTCCTGCCGAATCTCCCAACAGTTCTGCCCCAGAAAAGCGAAACTTACCATATATAGATTATCTAGCATTTTCATTGTAGGCATCACATGTTCCGACCCTCGCCTTTCGCCCGTTTCCATGGTGCAACGTACTTGAAAAACAAGTCGGGTCCGGATATACCATACTGTCCCATGATCTACAAAGTTTGGACAATATCACCATTTAGTCCAACAAGAGACATCTATACTTAACACACCATATGCAGGACAGACCCTCAAGCTTCCTGTCCTATACAGGATGCCTATTGTAAAGCGTATGGTCTGACTTGTCATGTGTCCAAGAGACCCTCTTGTCTCGTGTTTACTTATTAATGTCAACCACTAATACATTTAAGGATAAAACATTAGCTGTGTTAATGTGTTCTTCTAAGTTCATATACTTCATGATGTTAATTGCTAAATATCAGTACCACATACAGCACATACAGTAGACTGTCTTGTGAGTGTTGAAGTCCACTTTTGTGGTTTTTGTTCACTTCTGTTAGGTGACCATAACAACTGGCCTTAGGTGAAAATAACAACCTGAAACTGGGTCAGGGGGGTGATTGACCTGCTTTGTTTAACACAACATCTCCACACAGTTATCCAGCATACAGAGGTGAAATACCTGATTTTTTTTTCCCCCACCAGTTAGTCTGAACCGAAGAGGCCTCTTGGATGAGAGGTGAAACATCTCCTGGAGGTACAGTGATACAGGGAAGACAGTGGGTTGCAGGCCTAAGTCATTCTTCAATGTTTGTTTTCTTATAACATATGTCTCTACAATCGTCACCTGCTGCTGTTCGGTAAAGGAGCAGTCTGCTGTTTTTGGCTGCTACACTGCATGGGCCTTGTTAGTGATATGTTTGCATGTGTCTGGGCTGCAGACTATTTTTGGGTGCGTATCTCGCGGGGGTGAACGTGGGAGAGCGGGGGACTTGGCAGGCTGAAGGTCAGACATGATGCAATGCAGAGTGAGAAAGTGCTGCTGGCCTCCTGCTCCCACTGCAGCCTGGATATCGTCACTCTACTACTCTGACCAGGGCAGGGTCATCTTCCCAACCTGCTTTGTTTGTTTAGCTTTTTATTAATCAAGCAGTAGGAAACCAAGAAATGTTTGGCTAAATTGATTTGTTAAGTTATTTAGAGCTGCAACAAACGATTATTTTCATAATCAATTAATCGTTTAACCATAAAATATCAGGAAATCTTAAAAAACGTTGATTGGTGTTTGTCAAACCTGGAAAGGATGATGTTCTCAAATGTCTTATTTTGTCCACAAACCAAAATGATTGACTTTTAATGATTTATTTGTAATCCAGAGCAAAGAAATGAAGAAAAGACTCACATTTAAGAAGCTTAAACAATCGGAAATCTCGTTTTAATCATGAAAAAAGCTTCGGACCGATTAACCGATTATCAAAATCTCCTCTCCTTATGCTCCAAAACCTGACCGATGGTTTTCCACTCCATTTTAAACGGGCACTCAAATGGACAAATGGTGACATCACAAAAAGACCTCAATACCATTGTAAACGGTAGACTAACTAACTAAACACATTTCCATGACTGTTTGCCTTTTGCCTCTAACTGACAAACATGATAATACTGTTTTTTGGACACATGCTGTGAACAAAATAAATAAAACATCACCTCAGCATCCCCGGCTGCCTGCTGTTGTTTGATATCAACTGATAGAGATTCAGTGTCATTCCTGCCACTCCATATTATCGTTTTTTTCTGCTAACACGTGGCATGAAACACGGCCAAGTATAATCAGGTTTTCATATGTCACCGTAGGAAAATCACAAATGTCATTCAGCTGCCCCAGTTTCAGGATGTTGCTATTGTTTATGCTCGTTATTGGTCATTTGAAATGTTCACAGACATCAGCCTTGGTTTGAGCCTGGTGTAAACATGGGTCTCGAGTGATGCACATATGCACAGCTCTGAGTTTGTTATTCCAAACCTGGCATTAGAATGGATCCCCACACGTTTCCTGTGATCTCTTCCTCGCTCAATATGCAGATACACATGATGTGCATCATTTCTGTTCACACTGATCACGTAAATGATGTCTGTATGTGTGTTTGGATCACGGTAAAAAGGACGCAGAGGCTTAGTTGGAGGCACCGAGGGAATTGATACATTACATGGCACTCTACCAGAAAGTTAGTTTACACATTTTACCCGGTAGTAACTGTGTGGTACTAACTTTGGTCTCGTCAGTCTTATATCTTCTGCAGCCCATGAATGTTTGGAGAAGATTAGGCACAAACACCCTTATTTAAATGGAAGTCTATGGGAAAATGAGCCTACTCTTAACTTGATTTACATCAGTAAATATTTTTTATAATTAATTATAAATCATTTCAGTTGCTAGTTTCATGCCTCCTTCAACAGAATGTGTACAATTTTATAAATCCATTCCCGATCCATTTTATTGGCTATATTTGCATGTTACTATTTGATTTTATTCACCTGCGTGGTTTAGTTTTATTGTAAAGCACCTCAAAATTCTTATTCTCATTTTTATTACAAGCAGTGCTCATGACATGAAGGACATTACACATTATGCAGCCAGGGTATAATCCCATTTAAGCCCAATAAAATATCACTTAAATGAGTTAATGTGATTTTATTACCTTGCTGATTTTCATGAAATGACCTCATGCAGCTAATCTAGTGGAGTTACATAATTCTATGATGTCATGCTACTGACAAATCTATATTCTCATCATGATGAAATTGTTTTCTTATTTCAAGTTTTAAGGAAAGAGTGTTACTCGTTCTACGTCGAGCTCCTGTGATGTTATTTAAATCAAGATTATTTCCTGGTTCAGTCTAAAGAAAGTATGTGTACAGACTCATGTGGATTGACGTCTAACTGCAATGATGCAGTCCATGAAATAGACAGTGTTTGTGTGGATAATCGCTTTGAGGCAGGGATGTGTTAAATTAAGACGCTGAAATGAGTCCACAGGATAGTTAAGCTGATTGCAAGACATAAATAAAAAGGAGTCTATTTTTGATTCCCTCCTTTGTTCAGCCATGTTCTTCTTGGACTTGGAAATGCCTGGACTGTGGACTTTGCGTCTTGTTGTTGTGTTAATTTCTCTCAGGAGTCATTAAGTGACACTTTTCTCTGTTGCATATTAATGAGGGTATATTCATGGCATATGCACTATATACTCAACTTAATGGTACCTGCCTGGGATTTGTGCACCAGAGGAACAGTGGAGAAATGTCTGTTTTTTTGTTCTTTTCCTTTAGTATAGGACAAAGTTTGCCGCGTCATTGCACCACCTTCGGCAGCTGTGCCACAGGGATCTAATGAGTGCTGGTCCTGTCATCAAACCAGTGTATAGCATATTTTCCCCTTGATTTCCCCCTGCTGAAAATAGCACCCACTTCACTGTGTTGTCTTTGAAGCTCAGAGAACGCCCGGGGTTCTCTGCTGTTTCTTTGTCATGTCTGGTTTTTGAGCAGCATTAGGGATGAATGTGGATCAGAGAGTCCACCTCGCCCATCCAAAGATTTGACCTGATTTCAAAGTGAAGCATCAGCGGGCACCATTTGCACGTGTCGCTCTGCTCTTCCTCCTCCTCGTCCTCTGTCTCCAACCCCGCTCACACAGCTGTATATGGCAGCTCATCCTAAGCTGCTGGACTTGGTTAAAATACTGAACAGCTGCTGGTGGCCCACCAGATGTGGGCTGTGAACCAAAAATATAACGCTGCTGCTGTGTGGACGGCGTCTGTGGTGCTGTTTGTGAAAGCTGTACATAAAGCAGCGTGTCTAATCGTATTTATTTACTTAAGAATTTGCACATTCACGCCATTAATGGGTTTTCTAAAGCACAGATTTCCCATCATGCCCCGACAAAATATCACCAAATAAATAACAAACAGCCACTAGTCCTTTTATTTCAGTTAGTTATAGAGCTG
The DNA here is from genome assembly GCF_958295425.1 of Solea solea. Taxonomy (NCBI): domain Eukaryota; kingdom Metazoa; phylum Chordata; class Actinopteri; order Pleuronectiformes; family Soleidae; genus Solea; species Solea solea. The sequence goes on from NC_081151.1 coordinate 10,033,675, forward strand.
CAACTAATGATTATTTTCATAATCGATTAATCTGTCGATTATTTTCTCGATTAATCGTTTGGTCTATAAAATATCAGAAAACCTTCAAAAATGTTGATGATGTTCTCAAATGTCTTGTTTTGTCCACAAACCAAAATGGTTAATTTTTAATGATTAATTTGTTATCCAGAGCAAAGAAATGAGGAAAATACTCCCATTTAAGAAGCTTAAACAATCGGAAATCTTGTTTTAATCATGAAAAAAGTTTCAAACCGATTAATCGATTATCAAAATAGTAATACTAAGTAGAAATAGAAAGCTAATTTCTGAGATGACCTCATCTCATGTATTTCAGACATTGCTTTGTGTATTTCAAACCAAGTAGTGGAAACCCGTATTGAACTGGAAGCGTTAAGTGATTCCTTTTCTTTCTCAATTAAATAAACTGAAATATTTGACAGCGCGGCTATGCTTGGAAACTCACCGGACTCTGTTGCACGTTGCATCAGCTGTGGTGAATATTCTCGTGGTGCGCCAGTTTCATTTACTCACACCCCTCAAGACTATGATGGCCATCGGAAGCCAGCTTCCTTCAAGCAATGTCCACAACTCGGAGACGTTCTTGCTGATTGCAAGACAAATTCCTGTTGTGAAGCCTTCATGAGGTTCATGATTTGACCAGCCCCACGTCAGTGTTTGAAACTGGAAGTTCACAGATGGTCACCTGCAACCAGGCACCTATTGGATGCTGACAATCACTCATATGTGCCTCTGCTTTACTATTTTACGAGTCTATTGTCCTCTCAATGGGAACATCATTTACAGAACTAGAATTAGGATCATTTTCCCATTTACTTCCATTTAATATAGTGCCTGGAATTATGCCCTGACATGCCGTGTTCTTTATTAAATCAGAGAACGTCCCCTATACTGATATACTGCAATAGTTTTGGCAGATTAGTCTCTATTCATGTTGCAAAGTAATAGTCAAAGCATCAGAGTTATAGTTTGTGGCATAGAGGCTAATTCTGTTAGGGAATGGAGTTACAGTCCTCAGGGAGTCGTCTGTCTATTAATTTAAGCTCGATTGCTAGAAGTCATGTAAAACTAAAACGCTGATGACATTTTTCTCAGCGCAGCGAGAGCGTTTGCTCTCCCTCCCTCACATTTTCATGTGAACTCGTCGACTGGGCTGAAAACAAACAAAATCACAGGGGCTTCTTGTGCTGATGGTGTCCGCTCATGATCAGCTCTTCATGCTCAGGTATTCACGCTGTCCTATGCGCCCGACATGATCTCTCTTCCCATGCGTCTCATCCCTCTTTTCCCTACTCCTATTCCCTCTACATGTTTCTCTGTTCCCCTCGCTGCTCTTTCTCACCTCTGCAGATCTGTCCCTCTGCCCTCTAGACACTCTTTTTTTATCCATCCATCCACCCCTCTGTCTCTCCCCGGTTCTCTGTGCATGTACTTGGCTGCATGCTTTATAAATAGCTTGGCCCAGATTACAGCAGCTGCATTGGCACTGGCATGATGTGTTGGTTTGCCTGGGCCAAGTAAGGTAGCCTGGCATAGTGTGTGTTTTATACTGTATCTTTTGTGAGTACAAAAGAAAACGTACAAGCCTATCTTTGTGGGGACGTCGCGTGTGGTCCCCACAACTTTTGGGGAGTCGGGGTGTCAGCCGGTTGGAGGGTCACCAGTGCGTGTTGGGTCTGTGTGATGTGCGTGGAAGCATACCAGGGCCTTTAGGGTTAGGAGAAGGGATTAAGAAATGTGTTATGTCTTATGATGTTTCCTCACTAAGGTGTAAAAACATACCTTAGAGTGTGTGTTCCTTATCTACATCGACAGCGGAGCTCTTGAGCTTTAATACAGTCATTACTTTCATTCGTCTGTTAAGGAATATCATCCAACGTGCTGAATTTCATTCATTGTTGATATTCAAATCGTTTGGTTGTGCCGTGCGTGTGCCGACGGTGAGCATGCGCAAACGAGCCCAGCGAGATGATCTACTGCCCTGATTTCCTCGCCCCGCTCTCCTGCAGAGCTCCCCTTCAGAATACAAATTCTGCTCGTCAGTGAGTCTGAGACACGGAGCTTGTCTGCTGCCTCCTCCTCCTCTTCCTCAGTACATCATGCACCTCGAACGCCGCAATAACGACGTTTCTGCCAAAGCTGTGTGGCATTATTAGTGAGGGCAGTTGCACATGAAGATACATGAGTTGAACAGAAAAGGTGTTCTAAATCATCTCTCATTATCACAGTTAGAAACCACAGTTTTCCAGTCTTACATTTTGAACAGTCATAATCATAGTCATGAGCAGTTGCTCTTCTTCAGTATCTCATTTCAAAGGGATAAAAAAAAAGAAAAAGAAAAAAGTGTTTGAGCTGCACAGAGTCTTGTGCAAGTCCTGTTGACTGTGATCTTAGAGATGGAATTGTGAATGGGAAGAGAATATTGAATGAGGAAGAGGAGAGCTGCAGAATGAAGCCGGAGAGAAGGAAAAGTGCTTCATCATCCACAGCAAACCGTCGACTGCGACAGGAGATAAAAATGTGTCTCATCGACACCGTTTATCCTTAACTTAGCAATTCCAATCATTTGTACTTGTTATTTATGAATCGATGATTAGCTTCTTTTTTTAAATAACCTTTAGCTTAAATTATAGTGCATAAATTCCACAGTCAAACAATTGTCATATTAGTTTTCACAATGTCGATTGAGCCTCTCGAGTCACCTGATGATATTCCCATACTGCATACAGGAAGTGATTTTTACATATAAAGACAAATGGAGCAACGGAGGCAACCTCGTGTTAGTCAATCACCATTATTTGTGTCAAAATTGAAACACAATCATTTCAAACGATTACTCATTGACTTGAACAAATTAATGAACTTTTTAATTGAACTTTTTACCTTTTAATGAACTTTTTGAATTTACCTTGAAATACCTGTACATTATTATATACATCTTTACTCAAGGTCTCTGTTTAACCCAGGGATTCCACTAAATGCCTGGGACAAAAAAATCAAACACCATTACGTCATCAAAAGTGTTTTTTTCAGAATAAAAGCCCCCATTTTGTCATGTTTTTCAATGGTTTTGTTTCTGTAATCATTTAGGGCCATCATCATAATTGAAACACTGGTGACACACTGTCCCTCAGTCAGGCCTGATAGTATTGCTTGACAGGGCCCGTTTTCAGATGAAGGACATATAATGCTTCTTACTACCAACACGACCACAGATGAGTGCTGCTTTTGGTTTTTGAGTAACAACAAAAGAGGACAGTCTCTGCTGTGCCCTCAAAGTGTGGTTTCAGTATAAACTGCATCCTTTTTTCAAAATTCTTTATGCATCTGCAAAGTATTTGCTCAAATTGAACAGGACCATGTGAGTTTCTATCATCCAGCTGTTGGCTCAAGGCTTTTTGAACAGGAGCAACTCAAAGGAGACAACGCATAAATAAATGATCACAACCTTTTGGCAAGCAAAGACTACATTAGATCTCAGAAAACAGAGTGGGTTTAGAAGAAAAGTCAACACAGGCACGCCAGTTTATCGCCTCTGAGCTTCTGATTAATGAGCAGTGTGGGGGATTTTTGAAATAATATCTGAAGCTGTCAAGTAACAGCTTCTGTAGTGCCGGCTGTTACGGCTGTCGTGACTTGAAGGAATAAAAAAAATCGCAGCAGATGAAGCAGCTGACGATGCTGTTCAGGCCGAGGCCACCGTGCTTCAGCATCTGATTTGTGACATTTCTGGCATTCAGTGACAGATTGTTCCAGACTGGATAAGTGACTGATGCCGTCTATAGCTGGAGGAATGTCACAGTCATCCTTGCATATCTTCCTCAATCTCTCCATCTGCAAAGCGTGGACAATGCCTTACAAGTGGACATAAATAGCCCTCACCGCCTCAAGCCTTAATATTAATGGCTTATAGGGGACTTAGCTGTCTCGGCTGGCCTGGCAATTACTATTATGAAATGGAGGGGAGAGAGCGAGAGAAGGAGAGGGTGAACGAGATGATGGGGGGGAGACATGGTTTGTTGAAAATTATGCAATGACTTCATGTTTGTGAGTGATGAGTTTTTTTTGTATGATTAACTTGCACAGTGGTAGCAGTGGTTAATGTGTCCTTATCAGCTAGTGAGTAATAATGAGCCGTGATACCCTTAATCCATTACAACTTAAATGAGCTTATTTTACAGTTTTCTTAGCCGACTCTTATCAACGAAATCAACAAGGCAGCTGCATCTGTTAACAACCGTCACCGTATAACCGTGTTGTTTGTCTCTGTCTAATGCCTATGAAGCCACAGTCTGTTTCATCTGAAGGCAGCATTGACTCCAGAGTAGGTAGATGAAAAACAGGGTTATGCTATATGATGTCATGACAGGAAAAAGAAGTGCAGTTTTTCGCATGTTCGACACACAGTTTCAATTCATAACATAAAGTACAAAAAAAACATGTTCAAGATTTTGTACAGTCAGCTCGGTGAATGGTAGCACTTATTCGCTGTAGTGCTGTATTTTAGAGCGTGTTCTTCCGCTGCTTCTTTTGTGGCCCGACGACGCCTTGCAGGATTTTTAAAGACATTTAAGGCACATCCACTTGAGAAGTCATTTGGTCAGAGAGAAGTCACGTATACATTAGATCTCTATGTTGCATTTGTGCTCGGCCGCCTAACTCTTAAAGGTGAATGCTTGTCTCGCACATATAGGTTAGTTATGGAGGTCTACTTACATATATGAACTTGTTTTCATGGTTAAAAACCTCCTAGTCGCTGCAAACTAGCCGATCAAAATATCAAAAAAAGACCAAAATCACACCCCCAGAACGTGGACTGTGTTGTGATTGGCCAGCCAACGAGAGCTTTCCCACTGTCCTGTGATTGGCCAGGTACCTGGAAGTGACTTAATTGGTAGGCCAGCTCTCAGATACACAGCTCCCCCTCTGGCACGGTGGATGCTCTGCATCTCAGCAGCTACAACGAGAGTAGTTCTTCTTCTTCTGCGGTTGAACGTACGCAACCGGATGTGCCCGGACTAGTGCCCGCACCAGGAGGCGCTACGGTGGTGAGAGGAGTGGTGAGGTTTTCCGATGACATCATCAGCAAAGGGAAGTGCCGATCCGTTTCGCAGAGCCCAGGAAAACAATACAACACTATTTTCTCAGCTGTGGCTGAACTGTTTGTTCTGAAACTTTAGGGTTTCATAAACGAGGTAATGACGCAGATACACACACAAACGCAGCGTTAATTGGAGCTTCCGGTCTATGTCGCCTTTAAACCTACGGTAACCTAGAATTAAGGAGCACTAAAACTAAACATTAGAAAATTAGGTATGAAAAAATGAACACATTACATAGCAGAAATTGAATTATTGAATTATACCACCACTAGGCAACAGAGAGGTCCTTTTATACCATAAAAATGTTGCATTAAGGAACCATGTGTAACATTAAGGAGAGATTGTTGGCAGAAATTGAATATACTACTATAATATAGGGATGCACAATATTATCGGCACCATAATAGTATATAAACGATATGACTAATGACTACAACATTAGGCTAAATAGGCATCCCTAACTATGATAAGAAGATCTCTACGTCTATAATCACTTTAAAGTAAAAAAACAAAACTTTTTCCATAGTGTTAGAGAAAGACTTGTACATGTGTTGTAGGTAAAAAGGGCCTTGCTTTGCAGAGCCTGTTTTTTGAGTTTGAAGCAGAAGCTTATTATTGAACATCCTTGAAGTCCACCGTAACTAGCTCCCAGCACGTTGGAAAGAAAGGGGTGCGTTGATGTAGATGTCCTACATTTGTCAGTATATGTGCTCTCACCATTATATGTCACTCATAATCATATGACCACCTGTCTCCACACTTTAAATCATCTCAGTATGACAATATAGTCCTATAGGATGATGATGATGTTATGTCTCCATCCCCTCTCTGTGGTGTCTATGGGCTCTGTTGGAAGACATGTTTTTATAGAGCTGATATTGAGATGATTTATTGTTGCCTAATGCACACAGAGTTTGTCAGATTAAATTAATTTCGGTTTGGTTTGTGACACATTTATTCACCACCATGCAGCAGCTCTGTGAGCACCAAACACACACACACACACACGGACAAAATAACGCAATAAGAAGCGGTGTAGACCGGACCGTGAATTCTGCAGTGCCCACCCCCTGCATATGGTTCGTCAGCCAGTGTAGTGGCGTAAAACACGACAAACGTGGGGATGATGATGACGTCAATGTGGAGCCGGTGGAGGGCAGGAGTGAGAGAGAGAGAGAGAGAGAGAGACTTGGTGCAGCAGCATCACTGTGAGCAGCGCGTCAGTGCAGTGCAGAGTCCGGCAGCAGCTCTCCCTCCTCCCGCAGCCAAACGCAAAACAGTCCGCTGGACTTAACCCCACAACTTTGTCGAGGAACCACTGGCCCGACTCGTTTCTCTGCGGCAAGAGCAAAACAAAGACTTTTATTCTTATTTTATTTTTATTTATTTTTTTCTCCCTGCAACCACTTAAGGGAATGCCATCGATAAATATGAAGCTGGAGATGGTGACCATCATCGCCTGCGAAGTGGACACTGAAGTGTTTACGTCAGACAAAATGCAGGTAACGGCGTTTTCACCTGACACGCACGCTGCGCCTGCGGCTCATCCTCCTCCTCCTCATCGTTATCTCGTTCACCCTTGTTGCCTGGTTGTTCAGCAGTTTGACTCTCTCTCTGTGGAAGTGCATGCACGTCATGACGTTGAATGCACCGCTCTCTCTTCCTCTCTCTCTGGCGTGGATTTTTATCAATGGGAGCCGCAGCCTCATCAAAATGCGCGCATCACTCTCGCGCCGCGTGCGCACGGACAGGGGATTGACGCTGTGTATATATTAACTGCATGGGTGAGACGAGGCAGACGCAATGCTGAAACACGCATATAATGCGCCAATTGTTGTGTCATTATATAAGTTTTCATATCGCGAGGTCTTGGAGATGACGCGCAGGTTGAGCGCGGAGGGTGTGATGAATTGTCCATGCCAGGCACATGCTGGGGAAGAATAAGTGAGCTATAGAGGGGTTTTTTTTTTAGTCGCAGTGGTGATCCGAGCTTCTCTGTTCCTCTGCTCTCACCTCATCCCAACAGTAACACTGCAGGTGCTCCGCCACTGCAACAGCCACAACCAAAACATTAACAAAAAAAAAATCTGATTTCACTAAAAATGTCCAGTTAATGTGACACAATGTAGGGTTTTGTTCTGGTAATGTGTATTTACAAGTAATACAAGTCAGTAGCCTTGGTTCTCAAACTGTGGTACATGTACCATCAGTGGTACGTGAGCTTCCTCTGGTGGTACTTGGAGGAAAATCACGAATACAGTTCTACTGTATAAACCAGGGTATGTAATCGGAGTGGAGCTGAGGAAGTTTGACCGGAGAGTCAAAAATGAAACAAATAACAACAATTTTATTACTAATTAGTCACTGCATCTCTCGCTCCATCTTAATCTAATGTCACTCTACCAGTGTGTGAAGTATATGTGAGGATGAGCGCGTGAATGACCTTATTGGGAATAAAATCTGCATCCTGTGAAAAGTCCATAGCTGACGTCGTTCAGTCTATTGACACCTCTGTATTTTAACGTTGTTGATAAAGGTGTTATATTATCTCATGTATTATCTACTTTATGGTATTAGGGGTGGGTCAAAATATCAATTCTGTGATATATCAATGTCCCTTCCTCGTGTAATACGATATGCCAGGGCAAATATTGATATGTTAATTAGTTAATTAATTAAGGCGCTCGAAAAGTAAACAGTCACTGCCAGTTTCGCTCACTGTGTGTCGCTTTGTTTGCGACAAAGTTTGCGACACTTTTAATTTTCATGTGCAATGTCTCGTCACAATGACAACAAAGTTTCTGATTCTGATTTTAATGCTAAACTACTTTAGTGTAGATTAGAGGTTTTCAATTTTGTGTCAGCCAAGAATAATTTTATGACAATTTGTTCAATTATAGAGCAGTCTACTTCGTAAATAAGAAATATAGGCCTATATACACTTCATTAGGTATTATTTGTACCCACTATTGTAGCCCGATGTGTGGTTTGATGTGTGTTCATCGATGGTGTTCTTTGTTCCTTGGTTGTAATGCGAGGTTATTAGAGTTACTGTCGCCTTTCCATCATTTTGAAATAGACTGGCATCGACATTTTTACCCAGAAAACTGCCATCCACTATTATATTTTCTCTTTTTTGAGACCATTCTCAGCTGTTTCTGGAAAAACAACACATTCTGAACCTCAGCATGTTGTCTTGACCATGTCTACATGCCTTAACAATGCATGTCATGTGACTGACTGCTGTGTATATCATGGTAATTTTAAGGAATGAATCTAGAAACTATTTATGGAAGCCCTATGGTGTCCTCGGATCCCCATTTAAGAACAACATGTGTACGTAATCCAGCTGTTATCATCTGGAGGCTTGTTATTGATGCCATGTTGAATAAAAAAAATATTCTGGGTTCTTTAAAATTCATTACAAATGGACTTGAGTGCATATACATTACTGTGTAAAAGTCCTATTTCACCATGTGTTTAACAATAGTATAATGACCTTACAGTTTAGGTATTTACCTAAACTGTAAGGTAAGTTTAGAAGACATAAGGTAACGATCTTCTTCTTCTATTACTTTAGTAAAACACATTCAGTGTGGATGTAGTGTCAAGTATTTAGTGTGACCCACCCTGACACTTGGACGATGGCACGACCCTGGCTCCCTGAAACCTGGAGTGGAACCTTAATTAATGGTTTTAGAGGTGTCAGACAAACGCTCCCCAGGTCATCTGAGTCTGACACCCCTGTGTTAGAGCATTACAAGAGATTTTTTACACAGTACTGTAGGTAATTGTAAACTCTTAACACAAACATTCCGTACAGTAATATTTATCTGATGTGTCACACATTGCAGGTATTTGTATGTGCCGCCTGTCAGTCTCAATGCACGGAAACAGTCCCTCTTGTATCTGTTCCAAAGTGAGCCGTCGGGACCCCACCTTTGGCACTGCACCGTGCCAGTTTTAGGGCTTAAAAGGGCACACAGATGGTCTGCCAACGCAGCGCTCGGCCAATAAACCCTTTGGAAATTCCACGTCAAAGTATATCCCCTCACCTGTTCGTCTGCTTTGACTGGTCACCGAAAGAGAAGAAGGAAAGCATGTGATTGTGCAGGCTCAGGCTTGAGCGCTTATTGGGATCATAGGAACACAAAGTTGATCACGAGCACACAGCGAAGATGGTGGTGCTACTCTTTGCACTCATCAGTGTGAATGTGCTTTGCTGTGATGAAAACTGAATTCAGCTATTTCTTACTCCCTACAGACACTTGCTCAGCCTTATCTGATCACTTTTTACAGGGATACCGGGTTTTGCATTGTAAGGAGTGATTGTGTGTTTATATGTAGTTTAATGTCACTGAAAATGAATTCTGCACTTGTGGATACACAAACAATACATGTCAGCCACTGAAACACACTGTTGTCTTCTGCTGCTGCTGCTGCTGCTGCGTTTGCCCTCAACGTTCATGACCATTTTTATTCATTTCAGATCAGCCAAAGTGAAAGATGCTGTAATTATAGGATATTGGTCCAAGGTACTGAGAGTTGAAGGAAAATAAGTGAAGGTCGATGTGTTGATTGCACAGCTTTTCTGCTGACGTCTTGTCCCGACTATGATATATACTGCATGTGTCTTTTAATTTACCACAGGAAACTTTAATGCTGCATCAGGCATCGTTTATTACGCTGTGAAAATCCTTGGCCTCTGATTGAGCTTTCCTCCCGGCCTGTCTGTTTTTATTATCTTTCAACAGGATCTGAGCCTGTCTGAGGCCTCTGTTTTTATTAATATCTCCAGATCTGAACATGAGGAACAATAACCTGACTCCTGTGTCTTTTTTTTTCCACAAAGCACCGTCTGTGGGTGAACTAATATGTGGGTTGCTGCTTTTTATGGACTCTTCACAGAGAGATTAGGTAATGGCAATGCTGTTTGCTTGAGTGGCAAGAAGCAAAAAAACAAAAAAAAAAAACAAGCTGTATTTGTTTTATAAGAGGAGATGCTTTGTGAATGGCTGTGGTGTTCTGGAGCCATTGTTTTGACACGGTTGAAGTGGTTTGCCCACGCTTTGGCTCAGTCCCTGCTGGTTACAGCATTAGGCTGCAAACAGGGCAGATTGTTGTCATCATAATGGCAGAGCTGGTGCTACAGTAGAGTCTTGTTCCGAGGTGATCTGTGTCCACTTTGGAGAAAACAAAAGGGCTGTTGTGGTCATGAGGTTTGGCTCGGCAGAAGCTGTGGCTTTTCGATGCTGTAGTACGCGAGTGTTTGTCCCAGCGCTGCCATAACCTGGGAAATCTACTAGCATCAGCAGGAGGATGCACGGTGAAGGTCATAGCACAGTGACAGGTGAATGTATTACTGAGCACAGTAAATGGGACGCAACCCTTTACAGTTAATCTCACACCCTTGGTTTGGTGCTGGCGTTTACATCTAATTAATTATTCACTTGCCAGTTTAATGGTTTCGCATGGTTTTATTTGCACCTTTTATATTCAGTATGCATTAATTACTTATTGTCCTGTCACCCTACTTTTATTCACTCACTAAAGCCTCTCTCAAACTAAAATTAGTATGTTTATTGGGGGGGGGGGGGCGCCCAGTCCGACTAAGCGTATATGCAGGAGTAATCAGACTACTAATCGTAACTAGCTCGATTTTAGCCGGGCTAACACATTTAAATAACTTAATTATTGTTTTAGTGTGACTAAAATCAGACTTTTAACATGCATGTAAACTCACTGAGTGATAATGTTTTACGGTGGTTACTATTTTGCATATTTTATGTTCCCTCTGATGCCGATGAGAGCCTCAGCTGATAAAAACCCACGTGTGAATGCAGATTAAACGCATTAAAACCTGGGATTAAACACGTTTGTTTGACCGGTGGGAACGGGGTTAAAGTCTATTTTAATTACAGGACATTTAATATGTCCAAAAACCAGCTTGTGACACATCATTCCTGAGGATCCTGCTATAAATTTCACGACACAAGCTGCATCGCAATCCACAAAGGACGGTTGTGTTCGACTAAAGCGTGCCACTCCGACACACGAGAATATAGTAACGCTGACACAGTCACACACTCAACAGTGAGTCAGCGGACTCACAGGCCCACGTACACCTCTGTTAGCAAACACACACACACACACACACACACCACTCCTCGCTTCAGGATGCCTGGACAAGTTTCCGTCCACCTGAGTCACTTTTCCTCTCTGCCTGTTTATCTGTTGCTGCATGTATCATATGTCTGTTCTCAACGCTTTATCTTATTAGAAATTATGTTTGTTTTGAGGATGTTGAAGTTATTTGATGACTAATCAGCACAAAACTGCTGACATGTATGTTTTTCATAATAATAACACTAATAATAATAATGGAGTTGTCAACTAATTTGCATGTTATCTTCTTCATTTCTCATTTGGACCATCACAGTTGTTTAGTTTTGAAATTGCTGTCAAACATTCCGAAGGATTTATTTCATTATCATAAGACAAAACTTGCAGAAAGTCCTGATAACTTTGGGTGGAACAAGGTTTTATGTAAGTCAGCTTGAAAAATGACTCACACTAGTTAACTGTAAAAATATTTAGATATAATCTCTTTTGAGAAAAAGGACTGATTTAATCATTTCAGTATCAGCTTAAGTACAATCCAAGTCAGTCTCCCGATGGATGTCTTTGTATTCTATATTATCAATCAGCACTCATTTAGTTAGGCTCTCTCTGTATTGCTTTATTCTTTACAGAAAGGGCATGGCTCCATGCTCATCAAACTCATGTTGAAAAATTAGATTTCAACATGAGTATGATCCCTGGCTCACATGTAAAAAAAAAACATCATGCATTTATGAGCAGTTTTTGGGTTGCAGGCAGGAGGCAGAGGAGCAGCAGGAGGACAGACAGGAGGATGGTAGACGGCGATGGTGTCATGTTATGTGCTGGTCAGAAACCAGATCTGCGTCTTGGCAAGGTTGAGCACCCCTGGGCTGGAGCAGTGGGCTCAGGTGTGCCTGTTCCCCTGGTATGGGCACCAGGCAGGTGTAGATGGGCAGCTCACATTGGCCTGAAACCCTAGAGAAGTGCTGTGGCTCAGGTGTCAGGTAAAGGTTAGCACTGTGTCCGTCCGGGTGACGTAGAACAAAGGACGGCCTCCCAGGCGGCGTGTCCCGTTACCATGTGGTCAAAATGACACAACTATGAAGTGATAAGACTAGAAGCGAAGAAAGGGCCTCGCAGTGGAACGTAGAGGCCCTCAAACTACTGTGGAAGCCAATGAAAAAGACTTACAATGATCGTCTTTGTCACTGAAATCGCTGGTTGAACTTAGTTTTGCTGTCAGAATTTCCAATAGGATTTCCAGTCACACACAAATGACTCTGGAAAGACAAGGTAGTCATGGGGCTTGAAATAGCAATGTCAAATCCATTATGTTTAGACAGACACTGTGTCCACAGCTCACCCGCCAACTCAAGGTGATCTTTATTAATGTTCTGCAGTGTTTATCGACAATCATGCTGAAATGATTAGCCAATCAGCATAGCCACAAACAGTTAACTGAATGGAGTATGATCATTTTATCATCTGTTTATTTTGTCCGTTTCATTATTTTTGCAAACTAATGCAATTATGTGGCTCTGTAACGTATTAAATGTACTGGAGTTAGACTAATTTGATATAGTATATCAATGTGTGATCGTGGTCTATGAATTTATTCTATTTGGTTGTTTTGTTTGCAATTAAAGGTTTGGAATATGTAGTGTGTTTGAAGTAAGAAATTAGTAAATGTACCTGCTACAGTCCACGTACACTATGTTTCAATATTGAATGTAGACATGCATTATTTTTTATTCCTGTAATGCTTGATCGTCACTGCATCACCACTAAGGTGAAACTGATTCCCTCCACAACGAAGAGACATAATGTTGTAATTACAGAGAGAGAATCCATAGCTGTGTTTCCATGGAGTGGAACAGTTGTTTTCTGCGTTTTCCATTAGGAATAGCACTAAAATAACCAGCCCCAACTGGTCCATACTTTGGTACCCTTCCAATGTGGTACCGGATTAAAATATTGCGGGATAGTTGGAGCGGCCAAGTAAAGGATTGTGGTTTCAGTCGAAAACACAAGCCTGACTCAGAACTTTACCATTCCAAACTGTACCTGACTCTACCAAACTAAACTGTGTCTGTGGTGACATGACCATCTCTTCGCTACCTTTTGTAATGTGCAACTATTTGGATTACGGTGTGGACATACTTGCGTTTGTGTGTGTGTGTCTTTGTGCCTAAGTGATGCTGCTGACGAGGAAAAGCTCCTGCCTCAATAATAACCATAATGACCACATTGGCGGTAATAGGATTAATGTTTCCTCAAATGCTGTAAACTGATTTCAGTCTCGCTGCCAGCCTTGTCCTGGAAGGAACAGCAGTGCAGCGCTGCAAGCGTCGGCCCTCGTCAATATTCCCCCTCCCCACCCCAGGTATTGATCCCACTATAATAACACTTGCCCCATTCACATTTCTCCCCGGTGCTTTTGCCGCCCTCACAATGCCGACGGAGCTATTAATCGCGAGTTGTTTTTGTTGTTTTGTAATACCGAACACCATGATTACAGCCCGCGTTGAGTCACCACGCGCAGACGACCTCATGTTTATCCAGTGATATCAAGTCTCTGTTTTTCCTGTGGCCATGCATTACCTCATCCACGGCAGTCAGCATGTTTACTGCCGGTTAGTCTGTGGGATAGAGTTCTGTGTGTGTATACATGCCACACTCATGGCTGTATTTGCCCGGTCTAGTTTTAGAAAATTCAAATGAACACACAGATTTTGAGAGTTGTCAATATTTGGTGTTTAAATGTACTTCTTTAAATACTCGGTCTGTTTTCCATACATATTTTAATACACATATAGGATTTATAAGCATTTACATTCACTTACTCCATTAAATAAAAGTACAGGAGGTATAATGTTTAATATCTGAATCAAGCCTTGTCACTGTCAGTTAAACTGCTGTGAAGATGTAACCGTGGTAACTCATGATAAAAAGATTTCATTTGGATGTTTTGATGGAAACATCTTCATATTTCGAGTGTTTATTTAGCTTCAGATAGTGATCATATTCATGCTTTATCGGCTAAAATGGTCTGATGTGTTTTAAACACAATACCTTTGTGTCTCGAGTGATTGCTGTAATTGCATGCAGGTATGACCGTAATGGAAAGTTGGCTCCGGTTTAAGGAACAGTCATGGAAACAATATGGAATGTGATAAGCAAAAATGTAGTGGAACAGTGGATGAAGCATGCAGGTATTTTTTCTTCCAGCTCCATCTGTTACCTCTGCCTTCCTTGTCTGACCTTAGTCGACCAGCTCCAGTCTGACTCTTCAGGGAGGGCAGTAATTAAAAATGATGGTCCACACACTTAAAGAAGTACATTTTCTTTAATTATTCTAATGTGGTCTATTTTTAGAGCACATTTTTGACTCACCCAGAGGCTCCGTGGCCTAGTTTGTTCGTTTTCACCCAAATCCCATTGAAGCACGAGGGTCTGGATTAGACCGCGCTAAAGCCCGGCACGTGTCACAGAGACGGATGAGCGATTCAACAGAGGTGAAAATAAAAAAAAGAAAACAGGACAGCCCTTCTTTACATTCCAATAAGGCTTAGTTAATCTTTTCATTTTGATCCAAAACACTAAGTAGTGTAATTCAACATAGAACCGAACTAGGTTGTGGATTATAGTCAAGGATTTCGGTGTACTGTACAAGCGTAAACTAGATCAGAATAGAACATCGTGGCTCCATCACAGAATTTAAACGCTTTGGCTACAGACAAAGGATGTTTGTGCGTACAATTTTTACGGCTTAATGTTGTCTTTAAAATATGGTTATTTCTGACTATGTGAGGCCCAAAGACAATTATCCAAGTCGTCAGTGTGCAGGAGCTTTTCAGGATCATCACACTTCAAACACAATCCGCTGTGTACATTACGTTCATGTTGAGCATGCTTACAGAGCGGGACGGATTTACAGCTCGGCTAATTGTCAGTGATGATGCAGACCCACTGGACAAAGTTAATCCAGCCTTTACATCAGGAAAACACTTTATAGTCAACTGTTCCACACTTCTGATTCGGAAAAAGATGCACCGTTCGTTCCTCAACTCGATCACCGCCACCGTCCACCATGTGCCAGTGCACCACCCTGTCATTGTTCTTTATTGTCCTGTCACCAAGATGAAACCATGTTGACACCGCTCCAATAGACCCCGCGCCTCCCGTCTCGCTAAGCCCACTGATCTTTTTGTTCACATGCTTGTGTCCGGGACCACTCGCTGGCTCGGCTCTGCGCTTGCTGTCTCCACAGGTCGACTCAATATGAGTCATACCCACAGTCGTGTCCTGTTGCCACTGTGATGACAGCCTTTCCATTACCATCAGGAACATAACTGCCTCATTACCCAGGAGGCAATCTGCTAAAGGATAGTCCTGCAGCTTACCAGTGAAGTGGTGGCAGTTCACGATCAACCTTTACATTTCTCCACATGGGATTTTAGCATTTTTGTTCTTTTCTGGACACAAATGAATTGATTCATTTGACTTAAAGTTTATAAACTTGTATAAGTGGAGATTGTGCTTTGCAAAATTGAACAAAAAAAAAATACATTTTGCAATTTCACCACTATGTTTGTTTGTTTTTTATAGTTAAATAAGCAGAAAAATGTGCCTTGTTTTATCATTTACTTTCCTCTTCATGGGAACGTAATTAACAAAATTGATATCATGTGCTATTGAAGAAACATGTTATAACTGGCATTACAAATCACGTGAGAAGTGGACTTGGTTTTTTTTCATATAGCAAAAAACAGATGGTTAGGGTTAGGGAATGCTGGCTGCTAAGGTTCACACTGGATGTTATGTAAAGGTGACACAGAACAAACAGCAAGCAGTCAGCAGTAACGACCACGCTTGCTATTTCAATCAACCCAAGTTGTTTGCAATTTGAGAGCTGTGGCTTCACACACACAATCCCACAGCCCCGCCTTCCCCCGGCCTCCACCCTAAACACATCAGATTTCTGTTGATGGGAAAACAATGCCTACGAGTAAACTTTGCTGTGGGAGCATGAGGGTGGATTTAGTCTCATAAATTCTGCTCCTTTCCCCACCTCACCCTGTTTGTTTTCCAAATATAGCGAGCTTCCTCTTGTTGTCCGTTACCTAGCTACCGAACGTGAAATAAATCATATTTCTTCAGTAGATGTTGTTATCTGCCTTGTTGAGGATGAAAAACAAGAACACGCTGTTCCCTTCTCCGTGCTCACCTGTCGTCCTACAGCTCTCACTCATTGTGGAAGCAGGTGCTTGTTCAAGCCGCTCTGTGTGTCTGTTTTTGTGTAGTGGTGAGAACACATTTTGGCTCAAAACCATAGCTGTGAAGACGTTTTGACACAACTTTAATGGGTTATTTAAAGACTATGTTGTGGTTTTAGGGTTAGAGTTTGAATAAAACAGACGACAGTGAACTGATAATGGAGTGAAATTACAGAGAGTAAGTTATTTTGAGTCTGGATATGAAGAGGGGATGAGAGTCAGAGCGGCTGAAAGCGGTGCCGAGGCAGGCGGAGGGCACAGTGAGGTGGATCTGAGGGAGCGGGAGGAGGTCAGAGAGATACGGGCGGGCGAGGTTGTGCATGGCCTTGAAAGCATGCAGGAGGATTTTGAATTGAATTCTGAGATTAACCGGGAGCCAGTGGAGTTGCTGTAGGATGGGGGTGATGGTGGTGGAATGAGGGGGGGGGGGCTCTGGTGATGATGCAGCAGCTGAATTCTGGCCCAGTTGAAGTCTATGTTGGGAAGTCTATGTGAGGGAGACCAGAGAGGAGAGGCTGTGAGCAAAGATTGAAGTTGTAAGGGGAGGGTGGAGTAGATGGAAATATGCAGCCCGGGTAATATTATTGATGTGGGATTGGAATGCAACCCAGATTGTACACAACTGTCTACCTGACACTTAAAAACTCACTTCCATGTGGTCTTTTTATATTTTATAATGTGGAATGTTGTCGTTTTAACTGTAAAAGTCTTTGAGAATTTTTAAAAGCACATTACTGAATGAATTTAGATTGCATCACACTGAAAAAAGGTGTAGGCTCTGTTACTAGACAGCCAAAACAAACAACAACAACATTGGCAACATTTTTGTCTACCTGGGTGTAACGCTTAAATTACTGCTGATAGGAGACAAAGCCAATACATAAGTGGGCGTTATTTCACCACTGCAAAAGGGCTTTAGATTAAAGGGTAGGATAAGGGTTGGGGTTAGGCTTTAAGTTGTAATGGTTAAGGTTAAGTCTTGCGCCTTGTTTATACACTCATGGGGCTTAAACAGGAAGTTAAGTCTGCCAATTGTGTTTGACGTTATGGTGTAAGACTTTATTTTAAACACTCTAACTTTATCCTACTTACACAGGTGGGTTTTGTTTTCACAAACCTCACTAGTGGGTTCATTATGGAACGTCTTCCCTCATGTGGTTTCGTTAATTATTCCACAAATTCTCCTCCAGAACGTAAACACTCCAGAACCATCTGATCCTCGCTGTGATCCATCCAGCTGCATACAAATACAAATCTGCTCCGGCACTCCTCCCAGGCATCCATTGCGTGCCGGGTTTGCGTGTAGTTCCAAAAATGCAGATGTGCGCCACATACTGTCACGCCCTCTCATGCCCAACACACCTGCAGTGATGACATCATTTCTGCAGCAAAGTATAAACCAGGCTTCAACCAGGGATTTCACTGTGTCCAAGCGTGTGAATGTGATTGAAACTAGTCTATATCTGCTTACGGTCAACCTGTTGTCCCTCAGCTGTGCTTTGCTACTAATGATCTTACAACTATACTGTATCTGCCACATGTTTGACAGCATTCCCTCTGTGCATGCACCTTTGATGTATTGTAGGTCGGTATCGAGCAGTGGTTGGAAACCCGCTGATGAACTCTTGAGCACATTGTCTGCATTGCACACATATTTACTCACTCGCTAGGTTTCGCTCTCTCCGTCTCACCACACACATAAGGAGAACAAAAGGGAGTGGGTCACCGCGCGGAGCATTGCGCTGGCTGACGAGCAGGCCACTTTTCAGCCGCGTGTAACTCAACACCCCTCTCCTCTTCCTCGTTTCCCCTCCTCTCGTCCCCCCTCAGGATGTCCGCTCATAAAGACCACATCAATTAGTGATCAGCACGCTCACTTGTTACAAAACAATTGAGCAGGGGCGTATCATCGCGTGGTGTGGGGGCTTAAAAACAAACCGTACATGCGATTATGGAACATGATCCCCCGAGCTTTCCCACGTCTCTGCTCATGCCTAAACATCAATATACTGTAGCTTGTGTGCATGCGTGCATGTGTGTGTCTGTGGACCTGAAAGATTACCTGATCAGTTATCACACGTGGAGTTTGATGACATGTGGGGTCATAGAAGCTGACTGAGCCTCATGGAAAATTCACACATGGAGTGGGCTCTGCAGCGACAAGTGCTTTGTTGTCATACTCAATCTAATTACAATTAAATGTGGAGTAAGTTGATTTTTTATTCATCGTCCCAACCTCTGTTCTGTAAAAGAGAAATTAAAGCAACACAGTGTAGGATTTCGACCTTCAAATAAATGTCTCAAGAATCGTTTTGATGGTACATCGACTTACAACAGGGGGAATGTCACCTCCACTGAGCCCAGAGTGGGTCTGCATCGCCTGTATTGGCACTGTGGAACTTCTGGTTTCAGGTCAGCACCTCAGGAACAACAAGGAAAAAATGGAAATCAGGTGTTCAGAGACAAAACGATACCGACATCACAAACTCAAGCGTCTACTGATACCAATATTAGTTATTTAAGATCATTTATGAATGCATGAAGCTGTGAAAGACACATTTTTGCTGAGTCATTTCAAAGACATCGTTCTCCAACTGAGTATCAAATATTTTTCTCTCAAAAAAAAGAGAAATAAACAGCCCTAAAATGCTTTTGCTGATTTTTATTTACATTTTTACACAGGATTTTTGGATTGGATTTGAACATTTTATCTGTCCTATATCCGATCCAGTGATTTTGATACTCGATACCGATTTCCATCCCTACTAAATACCAACTGTCTGTTAACATATGATGCATGTTTAAATATCAGCATTATCCATGTGACTGTCTAGAATACAAAAAAAAACAACATATCGGGTCACTGAAATTGCTGTGCTCACCTGAAAGCCTCTTCTAAACATTTCCCCACAGGCACAGTGTCCTGTTTTCTCCGTCTCAAAACACACGGGAACCTGACACCAGTCTAAAACGGAGATATGTGTTGCAGAGAGTCACTGTTAAACCGCTCTAATTAAATATTTTGTCATATTTTTCCGTCTGCTGTTTACACACAATTAGCGGCAGGAGAATGTTTGGCTAACAACTGTTTTCAGTCGATTGTGTGCCGTCTGTGGAAATGGGAGGATCAATTTTACATGAGCACACTTGGCACTTGGCTGTCCCTCTGCATGCTAATAGCATAGTTATCCAGTGATTCTCCAAAGAATGCATAACAGCAGTCAAAATATGCACATTCCTCACTCGACCTCCTGCCCCGTGCGTCTGCTCGTGAATGCACCTTGTATGGGGAACTACAAACCTGACTAAAAATGGTATTGTGGCACACAAAGGTGAGGTCAGCTTTGAAACGAAGCCAACTTCCCCTGTGGCCTTTCAGCAAGGAGCAGATGCAGATTTGCATGCAGACAAAAACTGGAAAATAAAGCATGAAAGAAAGGGGTTTTGAACATACAGTAAGTGTCAGATGTGGCAAAAAATACTCCCATTCTTTACTTAAGTAGATGTACAGATAGTCATGATACTGATGTAAAAAAGACTGTTCAACTTACTCAAATAAAAGGGCAGAAGGTACAGGCTCTCAAATATAGTTAAAAGGGATTTATGTCAAATATGTGCCACAGAAATGAGAATTACTTCATCCCACGGGGTACAGAAAGTGAAGTTGTTTGTATTTAAATGTAGGGAGTAAGTGTAAAATGTCCTCAGAAAAATGAAATACTCCGGTACAAATACACTTGAAGTACAGTAATGAAGTAATAGTTTGTGTCCGCAGTGTCCACCACATTGCCGCAGAACTGTTTCACAGCTCGCTGAATCATTAACAGCTCAGCATGTGTCAGACAGAGGATGATGTACAGTACATCCTGTATCTTAGGCTAGAGGATATACACTGGCTCATGAACTTGTTTCAGTGCAGAGAGACACAGTTTGACTGAGAATAGGACTGCAGGCTTTTTACAAGACATTTAATATGTCGATGTGAGTGTGATTTGGATTGAATTTATTCATCAGCATTCATTTTAAATGCATTTGTTCATTAAAATATCGACAAACTTTGCCCTGGCATATCGGTTATCTTTATGGATGGGACTCAGTATCAGTATCTGTCGGGGAAAAAAAGTAAAATCCAATACAATCCTATACATCGCATGCTTCACTATGCACAGACTGTAAAAATGTAAATAAAAATCCACAAAAGCAATTTAGCTGAGTCATGTTTGGACTGTTTATTTCTTCTTTTTGGGAGAGCTATATTTGTTACACAGTTGGCAACCCAATGATGTCTTTGAAATGACTCAGCACAGATGTGTTGTGTTGCTCGCAGTGTTGTAATGTAAGGAAGTACAAATACTTTGTTACTGTACTGAAGTGGAATTTTCACATATCTATACTTCGTTATTTACTACATTACTGACAACTTTTACTTTTACTCCACTACATTTCCTAAATAAAATGTGTACTTTTACAATACATTTCGCTTAACCATCTTTGTTACGCATGACTACAAAATAAAAGTTGAGTTGTTGACGTAATGCCGTTTGTTGTCTCTAGCCGCTCAGCTGTTAGCCGCTCAGCTGTTAGCCGCTCAGCTGTTAGCCGCTCAGCTGTTAGCCGCTCAGCTGTTAGCCGCTCAGCTGTTAGCCGCTCAGCTGTTAGCCGCTCAGCTGTTAGCCGCTCAGCTGTTAGCCGCTCAGCTGTTAGCTCCAAGTGGACTTAAAACACAC
The DNA here is from genome assembly GCF_958295425.1 of Solea solea. Taxonomy (NCBI): domain Eukaryota; kingdom Metazoa; phylum Chordata; class Actinopteri; order Pleuronectiformes; family Soleidae; genus Solea; species Solea solea. Next base: position 10,054,900 of record NC_081151.1, read on the forward strand.
CAGCGGCTCATTGTTTACCGTGTCCCACACCGAGGCTCTGGTCTCCACTCCAACCGGTGAGCCAACCAGTGAGCTAGCTCACTACCTCACGCAGATAAACCAGCCAACCGGTGAGCTAGTGAGCTTACGCAGATAAACCGCAGAGAGAGAGCTTGTCACCATTCATGACAGAAGGTTAATGTTGTTTGAAGTTGTTCGCCTGTACCTATTATGCTTTTATTGTCAAGAAGCCACAATAAATGTCATATTCAAAATTGTAATTGCTCACCTAGTACATTTTATACCAGAAAATTACTTTTGATAATTTTGAAGTACAGTAAATGCTAGGTACTTTTACTCAAGTAATATTCTAAAAGGTGACTTTAACTTCTACCAAAGTCGTTTTATCTTGTAAAAGTACAAGATTCTTGCATTTCTACTCAATCGCTTTCATGTACTTTATACAAGACTTTTTCGTTTTCATCATATACATCAAACATCAAATTAAATATTGAAGTTAAGACAGTCGGAAATGTCAAGCAAGATGAGACTAGGTGTGTGTGTGTGTGTGGGGGGGGGGGTATTTTAACACAAGATGGATTAAAGCGAGAGAGCTGGCGCCTCTCGTCACTACACTGTCACTGTGTACCCTCAGGTAACAGGAATCCTTCCTCTATGTGAGAGCTGCTGTGTCAGCTGAACAAGAGAAGTGTTGTGAGAGTATTTCAGTTTTCTGTCCCCTACTGCTTGTAAGAGAAAAGAGAATCTGTTCTGTGTGTCACGTAGGACTGACACTGATTTGAGAGTGGCGTTTACCACTGGCTGCACAGACGTGGCTTTCAGGACACTGGGCACATGAATCACATCAAATCAAAATGACGATTAAAAGTAAAAAGGCAAGCGTTTCTTCATTTGACTGACGATGTAAAATGTTGCAGAGTGAAATGCACGGAGCAACACCTGACTTCAGGAGCACCTGCAGACGCTACAGCCGTCTGAACTTTGTCTTTCTTCACAGCCAGCACGTTCAATCAAAAATCCATCTCCGTTCTCGCAAAGAAGTGTGTGGTTTTCATGTTTCCGTCTGTGTTTGGAGATGGTCGGCTAGGAGACAAAAAAATAGCACCCTTGATTACTCGGAAAACATCTCTCTCTCTCTCTCTCTCTCTCTCTGCAGTCTTTTTTCATTTTCCTTTCACCCTCCTACTGAGTGGCTTGATTGAGTTCACAGCTGAGGGGGACAATTTGGTGCCCGTGGAGAGGACTGAGTACAAAACATAGCAAACATGGGAATAGGTCATATGGGTATTGTTAAAAAAAAAAAAAAAAACACAGTCGGATGCATACGGAGATAAGGGCAGTGGTCAGAGACAGGAGAGAATTACTGTACCCAGGGATCAAAAAAAGGAGCGAAAGGGAGCGACTGTGAGTAACTGCATTTGAGGCGATCGCTGGAACATGACAGGAAGCTGGGAAATCTAATTTCCACATTATCTCAGTGGCAAATGAAATGGTTTCAGAGCAGATAGAGTCACGTCCGCCGCACAGATGGAGGTGTTAGTGATTTTGAACTAAACGATTCAAATTGACCCCGAAATGTTTCATCCTCTCGTGTGTTCACAATGTACACAAAAACATCATTGTTAAACATTTAGGATTTAGGCTATTTACAGTGTTTTATATAATGGTGGAGGATGGAAGACAAAGTGTACGAGTCAAAAGACAAAATAAACATACAAAATATAAGCAATTATGCCATTTTATATGCATTTCAGTTCTTCATACCATGCATTATAAAAACGTTCAAAATCGATCTCCAGTCACGTTTCTTCATGCGTTTGTGTCTCCCCTGCAGGAGAGGTTTGAGGCGCTGTTTAGAAGCTACGATGAACAGACGACGTTCCAGATGTTCAAAAGCTTCCGGAGAGTCCGGATCAACTTCAGCACCCCAGAGGCCGCTGCCCGCGCTCGCATCGAGCTGCACGAGTCCGAGTTCAATGGCAAGAAGCTGAAGCTCTACTTTGCCCAAGTGAGTTTGAGTTAAAGGGTCTGGGAAAGGTCAGGCAGGGTCCTGAGACACAGACCTTCTAAGGAAGAGCACAGTTTATTTAAATGTACGGTTACGCCCTAGGGCATACTTCTCTTTATCACGTTCACAAACAAAAAAGTACACACACGGAGTCAGGAGGGAGAAAAAAAACCCTCTATTTTTGTTGTTGTTGCTGTTTTTCACCTAATTCCTCCATTTAAGAGAAATCGTAACCCTCACAACACAATATATACACAGTTGATGATGATAACATTATATCATATCCAGAAAAATTAGATCAGAGTGGATCTGTATTTCCTTTATGTGGAAGGAACTTCCGCTTATACCTGGGCGAAAGTGGATTTTAACCCCATTTAGCCTGGTTGTCATCAAATGACCTACAAACAATTGAATTCATTCTCACGCAGGAACTGTTAAAGTCACCTTACATAATTTATGCCTTTATCACAAGGACAAGACCAGTCAGGACCCCTGCTGCACTCGTCATGTCTTAGATATAAGGGGATTACAGCAATAAGGATTTTTACGGTTTAGGTAGACGCTACATGTGGGTATAGTAATTATGGAAATTGGCAGCTATCATAACATCACAAGCCCCTCACAGGAAGTGAGCCTGCGGTTTGACTGGGACTGCAAAACCTAATGCGCTTTTCCTGCTGTTAAGTATCAGGACTATGTTTTCAAGAGAGAAACTGTTTAGAGCAGTGGTTCTCAAACTTACCACCTTCACGATCACATACCCTGGCATATGTATACAGTAGAACAGTATTTCTGATTTTGCCACCAGAGGAAGCTCCCGTAGACACAAGGGTTTAGAAAAAAAGGGATAGAAAATGTATTTAGATCACAGATGATGTGAATTTGTACAGTCACTGCAGCATTAACTGAGGTTTCAGCCATGTCCACTATCCAGTCAGTGCACAAAATATTCTTCCACAAAATAGAATACAGAATATGTAAAAGAATAAAAAATTTGACTTTATTACATAATATAACATAATAATAAATAATTAGAATAATAAATAGACGGTAACAAATAATAAATACATGATTCATAAAGTTATAAGGTTCTAGAGGAGTCTTTTTAAGAGCTCCATCCATCTTCCTTCACTTTATCTGCAGGATTTATCTCCAACTCTCTCTCTCACTCTCTCTCCAACAGGTCCAGAATGGCGACGAGGACATCGACAAGTCGTACCTGGCCCCTCCTCAGCCCGTCAAACAGTTCCTCATCTCGCCACCCGCCTCGCCACCGGTGGGCTGGAGCCAGAGCGATGACGCTACACCTGTCATCAACTACGACCTGTTGTGTGCAGTAGCCAAGTTAGGGCCTGGTCAGTACTATACACTGGTGCCACACGTCCACACATGTACACACAGTAAATACACACAAGACGAGTCATTTATCTCCAAGCATTAGCCCAGATAAAAATCAGGAAATCATTTAATGCCCATCAACAGCGTGTTGTATAAAGATTATATGAGCAGGAAGTTATCACAGATTTCTTTGCGAATGCATTTTTTTTGCCTTTTATAGTTGCATTAGGAATTGATTAGGCTCAATGGATGGAAACGAAATGGCTGTGTTCACATGACCCTGGCCAAGTAGTAGGAGAAAAACAGCTTGAAGCCGATAAATCATATCCACTGTGCAAGCCACCGTACGTCAATGTCAACAGTATTTAACCTTGACTCTCTGCACATCTAAAGAAATACTCAGTGTGTGTGTGTAGCTGACTTAATCCCTCTATTCAACGGCAATTGATTAATCATTGGCAACAACAGGTCGATCCTGGTCTCCTTTATGTGCCAGAGTGCTGTAGTCACAGTCACACTTGGCTTTTTAAAGGGGATTTTTTTTTACTCATAAAAACAAAGGTCTGATAAATTAATAATGTTTACTCAAGCATTATTGTTGTTTTTTTTATTATTAAAAAGACAATAGAAGGTCCATAACACAACAGATAGATAGATAGATAGATAGATAGATAGATAGATAGATAGATAGATAGATAGATAGCGGAGGCAGATGAACAATCAGAAGCGTCCGCGCGTCTATCTCTGCCTGAAATCAAGGACACGTTGTCTTTGAAATGATCAAATAAATGAAAAAAAAAAAAAGCATTGTCTTTGTAAACACAGAGGAAAACAGTTACTTCCCATGAAGAAGGCTTTTAAATAACACTAATCCACACGCTAATGAAATGATAACAAAGCAAATGGGGTTCTACTGCACCACCGAGAGATCTTTCTGCAGTTCACACCCTATCACAGTTTTTTGTATTTGTGTAGGCAGCTCGGCTCGGCCCGGCTCAGTTAGATTTGGGAAATGTGAAAGATCTTTTTCCCACAGTCTTGTTCTGTGGCAGCTTCTCCGCTCTGTAATGGTGCCTCCATCTGCCTCTTAGACACAATTTGAGACGGCTGCAACCTTTCTAAAATGTCAGCGAATGCACATGAAAAGGTTTGCCATGTCAACAATGTCCCTCCGTGTTTGTGTGTGTGTGTGTGTGTGTGTGTGTGTGTGTGTGTGGGCATCGTGGAAAACATTCCCTTTTGAATCTGTATTCAGCTGAACACTCTTATCGTTTTGTTATCATCAAAAACACCATTTAACTTTCCACACACACACAGTCCAGCCCAGAGGACCACTTTTGACACGTCCTGCCATTACCATAGCAACACAAGGCATCAGGAAATGGCTTTGTTCCTCAGCTACAGATGCTGGCATCTGAAATCAGATTAGCGCCGTGCTGCAGTACGGCGCACTGACTCCCTCTATCAACTCCCCATGGTAACAGCAGGACTCTATTCACTGTCCATTTCCATGTTTGGCACTGCAGTGAAAAGCTGCTGTACCAATTTCCTGCTGTCTGCCAGCTGTCTGATCTCATCTCCATGGCAACTGTGATACAATCTCACAAGTGTGTGTGTGTGTGTGTGTGTGTGTGTGTGTGTTGGGTCCAAGTCCGCTGAGAGTGGCATCTGGACAAATGGCAGGACTATGTTTTTGTTTCCTTTTCAATCTGTGTCCTTCTCCCTGAATACTGAAACGTCCCTGAGCAAACCGGAGCAAACCGGAAATCCCTGAATGAAGTCTTTTCCTTTTTTACTGACAAATGTAATAAAAAGTGCTAACCACTAAGTGTAACTGTGGTCGAGGGACAATGTTTTTGTAAGTCATTGAATATTTGGGCCAAAACATCATATCTTCATCAGACAAAGAGCCTTCAAACGTCCTCAGTCCGAAACAAAAACCCACGTTTGCTGCCTTGTGGACAAATGTGTGTGAGAAACACCCTCGTACTGTTAATATTTACTGTGCGTCGTTTCAGTTTTAAGAATGACTGCTTCTTCTTTGATCCAAACCTATGCACATAGTTATTTTACAGATATTTTACTCCAAATGATTTAAAGGAACACTTCAGTGACACTAGCAGTGGTCCTATTAGCATAACTGTTAGCAAAGATGGCGGACACTGAGGTCCTGTCCCCCCGACACTTGGTCCTAGGTTTGAAACTGCAACGCTAATTCCGCACTTTTTAGACCCACTCGTAGGGGGGCGGGACCTCGTTCCCAGAATGTAAACAGTGTCCGCCATCTTTGCTAACAGTTACGCTAACAGGACCAAGTGTCACTGGTGGGCACGGAACAAAGAAACTAATGAAGATATTTCTCAACTCAGGGGAACCTGAGGTTGGGAAGCACATTTTTTCAAAAATACTAACCCTATTCTAGTAATACAAAGCTAAATTAAAAGTATTCCTTTAAATCATCTGCCGGGGCTTGGCCCAGTTTTGGCCCACGGGCCACTAATTGCTGAACACTGCACTACACCAACCGTGTGGCCCCATTTTTTCCGTAGTAATTGTTGCCTTTTCCTTTTCCCTCTATTCCTCCATCTCCACAGGTGAGAAGTATGAGCTCCACGCGGGGACAGAGTCCACCCCCAGCGTGGTCGTCCACGTGTGCGAGAGCGAGACGGAGGAGGACGAGGGGGCGCGGGCCAAGCAGCAGATCGTCCAGACCAGACGTCCCGACGGACCCCCCAAAGTCTTCAACTAGAGAGACCTCCTCCCCAGCAGCCCGGGGGGGCGCGGCCCGTGACCGCCCCCTTATATCCGCAACACACCCGCCCTCTCTCTCTTGTCTCTGCACTCACAGAGAGCGTCGACGCCCCTCATTTCAGTTCAACTACAAGATTTAAAAACAAGCCAACAAACATTGCTCAAAGACGGTGTTTGTGGGGAGTGTGGCCATGGAATGAGGCGGCTTGAAGGGGATGGATGAGAATCACATACACACTCATCACATTCTGCGGACAGCGTGGCGAGAGGCGGGGCACGCTTGCCTCCACCCCACCAAAACCCCTCCCACCCCCCCTCCCCTCCTCGTTTTCAGCAGGAGGGGAGGACTTACCTGTCCCAGTGTCCCAATGTTGACATCTCGTCTCACACACGCACTCAGCTCTCATTGCTGCTCGTTAACTCTCCCTTTTCGACGTTTTTTATTTTTTATTTTATTTAACCGTGTTCTCATATATATATATATATATATATATATATACAGTATATATATGTGTGTGTACTGTACGCATGTATACATACGTGTGTACACGTCTGCCTGTTTGTGTCTTTCTCATGGTTTCCTCATCACGTCTGTTTATCGTGGCTTCAGCTTCCATCAGGATCGAGTGACGTGTGATCTTCCCTCTCGTCTGCATGTATATAAGAATATATTATGGAGGAAAAAAAATAAAAATAAACACACACACACACAAAAACGCAACTACTAACAAGATGTATCAACGAAAAAGAAACCTATTTAACAATCACACACAGCACGAAGCGCCATAATGTGACTAACAGAGTTGTGGTGGTTGTTGACTTTACGTCGATTTTTTTGTTTCCTTCTTTTTCTCGCTTTTTATTTTGGAGAGTTGTCGTTTTTGGCTGAAATATTTCGATGTTTATTCTTACTTACTTGTATTTGATACCCAACACTTTTTTGCATGCTTAGTTATTTCTGTAGATGGAGGAGCTGAGGTGTGTGTTTTTTTTTTGTTTGTTTGTTTTTTATTGTTGTTGTTGCTTATGACGACAAGGAAACGGTGTGTGTGACGCTTCTGACGCAAGTGCATACCCCGGTCCATACCCCCCGCGTCTTTGGGTGGAAAAGCTTAATGGGTTTCTTTCTTTCTTTTCTTTTTTTTTTATGATTGACAGTTGAGTGTTTGGCTTGACAGCGAATTTGCATTTCTCGCTTTTCCGGCTTTTGGGGGAGTTTGAAGGATCATAGACAGTTTATTCCCCTTGTTCTTTTTTTTCCCCAGGAGATTTTCTTGTTTGTTGTAATTCACATCTTTTAAATATTTTTGTTATTGTTATTCTGCTCGATCGAACCCACTTTCTATGTGTCAGGTTTTCTTTTCTGAAACCTACTTGCTTGTTTTGCACTGAGAATCTCTCGATGTCTCCAAGCATTTCCGGGGGCTCCCCGCGTCTCCTGCTGCGCGCCGCGTTACTGCGTTACTGCGTTACTGCGCTGCTTCTCTTTGTAAATACCCGAGCGTAGTACGGATTTGTGGAAACAGTCCTTTTTAGATTTTGTAGTTTGACGCGGAAGCATTTTTGCTGAGAAAAAAGGGAAATTTTAGGAAGCCTCATGAGATATCAACCAAAGCATCCGTTCGCCTCACACTGTCATACGACTCAAAGACGCTCGTGTATTTTTGTTAACATGAGAGAGAATCGTTTATTTTCCCAACACAACTGCTGTTGCATTTTTCATTTTATATTAAAATAATATTTTTTCTGCAGCATGTGGTTCAATAAAACCCGTCTTTCTTTTCTTTTCTTTTTTTTTTAATTTTTCCACTTCTATGTCAGATTAAAGTGCTTCAACTTCTCATTTATTGAAATCATTCATTGCTTTCGAAGCAACAGGAGCAAATGTTGTTTTTTTTTAGCAGGGATCGACGACAAGTGTAGGAAACGATCTTTAGAATGAAATCGACATTAGCAGTAAACAAAAGTCCATCTGCATGTCAGCACTTTATCGTCAGTGTTTTGTTTCCTTGACGTAAAATGTGTCCGTCTTGAGACAGAAGTAGTTTTTCCCGTTTCTGTCTTGCGTTGTTGTTGTTGTTGTTTTCTTTCTTCTTTTTATCTCAAACTGAACACCTGGTTAGCCTTTTCACCAGCATTATTGCAGTGAGTGAAACACTTCTTTTTTTGCTCGTGTGTGTGTATGCGCGCGCGCGTGCGTGTCTTCAGGCCTGTTGGATGTGTGGACGCATGCGACTGGGAAAAAAAGGGTAGAGATGCAGCAGAAGCGGAATCTGTGTCTTTGTTTTTGAAACATACATTTTATCTACAGAGAGAGTCAGACGTTTGCAGGCATTTGTGTTGACAGCACAGTTATCGAAGCGCACAGTCGATTGTATAGGAACTACTGAGGCGGATGATGATGATAAAGAGAAGTCAGTTTTTTTACTCTGGTTGTGGTACGTAAACCTGGGAGCATTTTGGTCGCAGATGAAATGAAAATGTATAATTATGTACATATGCCAAGTCTTTTTGTTGCTGAGGCCAGTCCCAGTGTGCACTTTGTCACGGCTTCTCTTTGCAGTGTTGTAATGGAAAACAAAAAAAAGAAAGAAAAAGTAAAAAAAAAAAAAAGTTCTAAAGATGCTCAATCAAATGCAACTGTCATTGTGTTGTGTTAAACAGTCGGACATTGGACTCTGTTTGAATGTTTCTGATATTTCTGGGGAACGTCCACTAAAAAGGTCAATAATCCAGTTTGTCACTGTCGTACCGTTTCCGTTCCAATATGAATATTGTATCTTGTATTGTAGAAAATCCAGAAAACAAAGTAGCAAAACAAGCAATAATTTACAGTTCTATAATACCGGTATCTGTATTTTCTTGTTCTGTACTTATTTCTCAGAGATGGTCTCTGTCTCTTACAGTATCTGCTTCTATTTGTGTAGTATAATAGTTCTTCGTTTCACATACAATATACATAAAGACATATTCTTAAAAGCCATGTTTAAGTGTTGTTTATTTTAGGGGTTTCCTTTTACTTAGAAGAGGAATGTAAACGAATGTCCTCACTGCATTTTTATTATGTTTCCTTTTATTTTAATATTATTCAGAACATCATTACATAATCCTAATTACCTCGTCTGTAGAGGCTAAAACAACACAAACGGACGACTGTCCATATGTTGAGCAATAGCTGTGAGATGAAGCGTACACTGGACACTGTGTGCCTTCTTCCCCACGACACAAAAAGCCCTCTCTTCTTTTCTTTTTTTTTTCCTCACAATGACCCTCACTGTTTAACATGATGATACACGTGCACCTGAGGGGAGCAGCAGATCAGGTTCACATGGTCCTGGTGGCGGTTAATGGATCCACTGACTCCGAATGTCTTTTAAAAAAATGTACACTGTGTAGAATTAAAAACGGCAATCATCGTCTCCAGCGCTCACACAGGAATCTTGGCATCGCTCGGAAGCTTTTAGTGAGTCCTTAAAAGTGCGTTACAGTCCAGTAAAAATACACACTTTAATACCGTTAAAAAATAAATCCATTAACTCAACATAAAGATTGTCATATAATGAATATAGTGGACACAAACCTTGTATCTTTTTCTCATCTAAAAAATTTATTTGAATCACCGATTCAACCTGCATGAGAGAAAAGCTGTAGTATATTATTATTAAATACAGATAAATGTCTGTTCCCACACTAAATACAGGAAGTGATCGTTTTTATGTCAAAGCAGAGGAGAACAGAGGAGTTTTAAAAGTGAATTTGACTGTTTACTGTTCAAAATTACTCAGTCGTGGAGCAATTTCATACAATTAGGGCTGCAACTAATGATAATTTTCATTTATCTGTTGATTATTCTTCATATAATATTATATAAAGTGTCTCTCGGGCGATTCTCCAATGTCTTCTTGTGTCCAAAAACCAAAATGATTCCGTTTTAATAATTTATTTGTCCTTTGGAACAAAGAAATCAGAGAAAACTTGTTTTAATAATGAAAAAAAAAAACAACCTCAAAGATAAATGGATTGATTATGAATGGAGTAATTGTTTCAGCCCTGGATAAATGCTTCATCACATCCAGATTGTCACACCAGGACAAGGACTTGGACGAAGTGAGAAATACTCCAAAGAGGGAAAAAACTACTAACAAAAAACAGGGCTAAAGCTAACAAACAAAAACAAAACACTCTTTTGAGGCAAGCTAAGAAACAAAAAAACACTCTTTTTGAGGGAAAAACTACTAGAAACAACAAGGGCTTGACAAAGTCGCTAACAAAAGTAGAAAAACCTGACAACAGTTCTCTGGTTCACAAGACGAGACGAGCTGGCAACAGACCATACAGTATACGCACCGTAATGAGGAACAGGTGGAAACAATCAGGGCGGGGCAGACAATCAGACTGGCGGGAAAACACAAGGGGAAGTAGCAAGTTATCTGAAACGAGAGGAGAGGGAAATTTCAAAATAAAACAGGAAGCACCAATGACACAGATAGCACCAATATCTAAAAAAAAAATAATAATAATAATGGTCTGTATTTCTATAGAGCTTTTCTCGTCTTTATCTGCTACTTTACACTACAGTAACCATGGCTCAGTCCTAGCTCCTCCCTTTTTTAATCCTTTTACTTCTAAAACTTGAGTACATTTTATATCAGAATATGACTTTTGATACTTAAGTACAGTAAATGTCATAAACGTTAAGACTTTTACTTTAAGTAATATTATTAAAAAAAAAGTGACTTCAACTTCTACCAAAGTCATTTTCTGGTAACATATTTGTACCTTTACTTAAGTATCACTTTAAGGTATTTTATGTAACACTGAGGATAAATAAATGACCTGTCATTTCACCCTCGGTGGAATCGAATCCTATAATAGGCATGTTTACCATTTGTACTGGACTGAAACTCTTCTCTTCTCTCTATGAAACTTGACCTCCAGCTTTGTTTTGGCCTGATGTTCTTCGCTTACACGCAAACACGCACACGAGGCCCCTCTGAACAGCGCGTTCTCTCCAGTCTGCGAAACAGAACAATGTTTTGTTCCCGAAACACGTGAAAGTTTAGTTACACTTTCTCACAAAGGCGCAACACTGACTCGCTTTATAGTCACGGGCACCACCTCGCCCCAGGAGGTAACATGAGGCTGGCACTGTGCCGGAAATGACGGGTGAGACGAGTGTGTCACTGGAGCTGCTGCGAATGGGACGGAGAGAGAGAGAGAGAGGCGACAGTTGGAAAGATGAGCAAACAGTCGTCGTCGGCAACCGTGTTTTTGTTGTTTGTCCCTGTGTGGACACAACTTTCACACCCAGTACCCTTTGAACACGTGTAGTTAATTTTCAACTACATAGATAAAAACACCTTTGTGTGAACATGATCCACGTAAATCACAGGTGTATGTGCTCCTCCAAATTATATATATATATATATATATATATATATATATAGGATAGTCTATATGAGATGTTGTTGTTTTCACACACCTTTCATGTGAGGACATCCTGTCAGATGAAGACAAGTCAAATTTTGAGAGGCAGTAGTCATGGTGAGAGCAGACTACTCTTTTGATCAGTGGACATGGCACGCCTAAGGGCCTGGCAGGTGGACCTGAAAAACCAGCTCCCTGAGATTATTACTCTCAGTGAGGAGCAGCAGGTGAGGGAGTGTGGAGCCTCTTCCATTTCCTCCTTCTCTTTCATAAACACTCATTCCCACAGAAACAACGCACACACACACACAGAGGAATCGCGTGTCTTACCTGCAGGACTTTACATTCCACACCTGGAGGAGCTCACACACACACACACTCTCTCTCTCCCTCCCCAGACCTGTTGTGACTGTGGACTATGCCCCCTTCATTCAGCTGAGGGAGGGGGGCGCCGCACTGCTCAGGCTCCCATCTGGAGACGGCTTGGGCTGAAATCAAAGAGGAGGACGTTTAGGTAAGGTTCACGAGGTTAGTCACTGCCTTTTTGATTTCCTTTCTCTTGCTCCGAATGTCCCCCTTTAGAGTTGTTGTGCGGGAGTGGACTTTGCTGTGTGTGTGAGGACAGACAACAAGGCGAGACGGCGAGTAGTGGCTCTCAGGTGAAGCTGAATAGCTTAAATTCCACAGGGCTTTGTGATTTCTCAGTGCAGAGACGTGACACAGATGTGTGTGTGTGGGTGTGTGAGTGAGTGAGGAAGATTCAGTCTGTGTGTGTGTGTTTGTCCTTAAATGATAAATCACTGATGGAACGGCTGCACTCGGAGAAAATCAGACTTTATTTTTGTTTGTACAGTGCTGCGATTCAAGGATGAGCAGCGTCACATGTGTGATGTATGGTTTTTATTCCTGGCTCTGGAGGAATGATGTGTGTATGTCTAAGGATAGAAGGGTTAGCAGTTCTTCTAGTGTGTTTTACTAATGTCATTGTGTGTCCTTGTGCAGCCGCTGTGGTCATCTGTCAGTCCCATTATGTCAATAATAATATGTATCATTTATTTCTTGAAGTAGAGACAGAGACAAATGCATACGTGCACTAAAGTCAAGTACTACTGTTTTGGTTTTATGGATGCTGACCCTCATTATTAACCAAAGTTCAAGACTTATTAACGAGCCGCCAGTTTTATCTGCACAAATGACCTCTTCAATCCTAGTTTCTTGTTGTTGTTTTTTTTTGTTAAAGATTCATCAGAGAGAATCTTCACTCACTCACTCAGCAGATGATGAGCACATAGTTTCTCACGCTTCATTATTCACTCCGCTAAGCATCGTTAGCATTCCGCTCTTTTGTGCTAAAGAAGAATGGACACTCGTCCGTCCGTCCGTGCGAGACAATGACTGGATCGATCGCAGGCCGGCAGAAAAAGTGTGGACTCGCGTGATCTGTGCCAAGCAGCTTTCCTTTTTGAGAGTTATAATTAAAAATTCTACCACAGCGATATAGCTGCAGAGGCCGCGCCACTCCTTCTTTTAATTAGAACCCTTTTAAATGTCTCTGACGTCAGAAAACCGGGGCCACGGCCTGTCTGGGAAAAAAACAAGTGTGTGTGTGTGTGCGTCTTATTAACCCGTCTTCAAATTGACTGCTCAAATATTGACTCAGACGAGGGCCGTGCTTCCTGTGCCCGTCGTGTTGACGAAAAATGGGAAAAAAAAAGAAAGAAAGAAGAGAGAAGTAGAAGCTGAGCCCCCGTCAACAACTTTGTCAATAATGTTTCCTCTTTATTGAAAAAGAGGAAAGCCAATTGTTCCCTGTTCTCTGTTTGAGTGCAGATCTATAAGTGATGTGTTTACTGAGGGCGGGAGAAAGGATATTAAATGTGCAGTGAAGCCGAGCGGCTGAAAACACGCCCGCGAGGAAGATACTGACATCGGAGCAAAAGTTATTTTATATAAATGGCTCCAAGTCCATTATTGACTCCTGCACAAGCTGTACCACGTGTCACTGTGTCACGGTCTTTACTGGTCGTCCAGTTTCGAAATGTCTCCTTCTCCCGTTGTGACAGTAAGGATCGTTTCTGTGTCAGGGACTAAAGGTTAATGAGGCTTTATTGTATTTGGATATGATGTAAGACTCTGGTGCCGCGCCGCAATTGTACGTGCAAATAAGAAGTCCGGACGTGGTGGAGTGACATTTTACAGCGTTATTGCCGCGTTTCATTAAAGGGCTGTCTTTTCTGAGGTCAGAGGTCAGAGCTGGTTAAAAAGCAGACACGAGGAACGAATAATGCTCAAATACACCGTAAAGCAGCAGCAGCAGCAGCAGCAGCAGAGATACTTGCATGTAAAGCTTATATATTCTTTTGTTTTGTTTTTTAATTACCATCCTCTTCTTTCCACTCGCTTTTATTAGATGTTTAACTACGAGTTATGTGCTATTAGGCAGCGCCAAGAACAAGGTGTCTGTATTCCAGGATGTGCGATTGAAGTCGTGACGTCACGAAATGACTATGTGATTAATAATTAGAGCTCTGGGTGTGTTAGTCCAAGGTGTTTCCTCAAATATGGGCTTCTCTCGCCCTGACGCGTACCAACCTGCGGTCGCTGTTAAGTCGACGCGTGGGAACTGCCCCTCATGGCACGGCAGAATTTGCTCCATCATCCAGAGACAAAAAGATTCCAGACAGCGGCATCTTTAAATGAGTAATAACATCCACTGCAAAAGACACGCTGTATTTGCTGCCATCTATTACTTACTATGAATATTAAGTGACTGTAACTAAATCAGGCTTGAAGTGATACATGTGACCAGAAGATGACTCTGGTAGAAGTTAAAGTCACTTTTTTTTGAATATGACTTAAGTAAAAGTCTTTAAGTTTATGACATTTACTGTACTTAAGCATCAAAAGTACTTTCCTGATATAAAATCTACTTAAGTCTTAGAAGTAAAAGTGTTAAATAAGTTAAGATTCATCTATATGTGTCCTATATGAGCAAAGACACTTAAGCCCACGTTGAGGCATGTGTGTGCGCGCGCTATACAAATACAGCCCATAATACCAACACTTCTTCTTCTTCTGATTTTACATGGTAGGAATGAATAACAAAGATAGTTAGAGGGAAATGGAGTGGAGTACTTTACAACCCTGCTTTGTTTGGAGTGAATGCTCAAATCGGTCGGTCTGTTGGATTAGGGATTAGACAGATAGAGTTTTATTAATCCCACATGGGAAATGAAGGCTCCAGCAGGAATGCACAGCACCATAAAATGTACATGTTTACAAAACACAAAAAGATGACAAGAAATAGCAGCACACAGATACATTATTATTGTGCGTATATACTATAGTATATTATATTATATGTCATATTTAATTGATGGTATTATAACGTAAATGAATAGATATTAATATTGAGAGTAAAAAGCAGGAAAATAACAACAGCACCTCACACAGAACCCGTACATTAAACTGGGCAAAGACTTCAAAACATAGCATCATCATCATCAACAACAACATATTAACCAGCGTGTTTCCGTCAGCAGTGGCGTTATCAACCTCCAGTGTGCGATCACTTCGTCTTTTTATCACCTCAGCAAACAGCAAATCTGATATTTATGTCGTTAGCAATCTCTGTGCTTAGCGGCGCGTGAAAACCGCTGCTCGCCTTGTGGTGTTTGCTGTAGCACAGGGAGCTGGATAACACGTGGAGTGGCAAGCGCCGGCCTTTTTCGGTCGTAAAGAATCACTCAATATTCTCTCCCTTCGTCACATTAGGCACCTCCAACACAGAGTGAGCCCTTTACAAAGAGTGTTTGTCTATATATATATATATATATATATACTTAATGTGTCACACGCATTGGTGCTTTGACAACGCTCGCCACGTTCAACAGTTTGCTGGGGCAATGCAAACATTACGGCGCCATTAATGGTTAAAGAGTGTGTACACGGGTGAAACACCGTTCAGTCATTCATTCATAAAGAAGACAGCGAGACATTTCTTATCTCCTGACACATTTGAACTGCTTTTATTGTAGTCGTTGAGGGTCAGGGTGAGTTTGTTCTTTTTATTTTTGTACAAATGTGGCATGAAAAGAGAGTGATTCTAGAGGAAATTGAATGTACTCGTTTGACTGTAATGTCAATATAGCCTGCCATCGTAGTTTAGGATACTGTAAATACAGTGGGAGCGAGTCATTGAACACATTTTAGTGTCTAATTCAAACATTAGTTGATTTAGATTGTGTTTTTCCTTCTGTGGCCTGTCAGAATAAGGACGTTTTGCATGCGTTATTCCACATTTAAATATGAGTGATGTAACTCAAGATAGCAATCTGTGTGTGTGTGTGTGTACCTGGTATTCCTTATGTTGCGGGGACCTTAACCTGTTTACACAGTCACGTTATGGGGACTTGTCTTCCTTATGGGGACAAAAAATTTAGTCCGCATTAAAACATAATTTTAATCAGTAATAATTATGGTTAAGGTCAGAATAAGTCTCCAGGAAATGTATGTAGGTCAATGTCCTCAAACCAGTGTGTGTGTGTGTGTGTGTGTGTGTGTGGGTACCTGGTATTCCTTATGTTGCGGGGACCTTAACCTGTTTATACAGTCACGTTATGGGGACTTGTCTTCCTTATGGGGACAAAAAATTGAGTCCACATTAAAACATAATTTTAATCAGTAATAATTATGGTTAAGGTCAGAATAAGTCTCCAGGAAATGTATGTAGGTCAATGTCCTCAAACCAGTGTGTGATATTTAAAGGCGACATAGACCGGAAGCTCCAATTAACGCTGCGTTTGGGTGTGTATCCGTGTCATTACCTCGTTTATGAAACCCTAAAGTTTCAGAACAAACAGTTCCGCCACTGCTGAGAAAATAGGGTTTTATTGTTTTCCTGGGCTCTGCGAAAGCGGATCGGCACTTCCGTATGTTGATGTTGTCATCGGTATACCTCACCACTCCTTCAAATGCCACATTATCAGATGACTACAACTGAATTCAACTCCAAGATGATCCCGGTGATAATGAAATAATGAGTCACATTATCAAGTCTTTGTTTTTGCATCAAGAGGCCGAGGACATCCCACGATGACGCGCGTTTGAGCGGAGGCTCAGTGGAAATTTGTGTGATCATAATTACAGCGTATGAGACACTGCGAGTGTCATTATTTTTTATTTTATTAAGTTTGCATGTGTGTTTCCGTCTCTTGCAAATGTGCGTCATGCAAATGTGCATCACACTGATCGATATTTTTGACTCTGGTAGACGCTGAAGTCCCTTTTTTTATAAGGTTACTTCAAGTAAAAGTCTTAAAGTTGATGACATTTACTGTAAAAAAAAAAGGTTAAGTTAAAAAGTGTTAAAAAAAAGTGAGGTGTTAGCCATGGTGGCTCAGTGGTAGGGCGAGTTGTCATTCAACTGGAAGGTTGTGGGTTCAGTTCCTGTCCTTGTGCAAAGACACTTAAGCCCATGTTGCAGCGTGTGAATGGGTGAAAACTATAGTGTAAAGCAGCTCATCAAAGCTCTATATAAATGCAGACCATAATACCAACTCTTCTTCTTCTTCATCTGATTCTATTTGGTAGTAACGAGTAACAAAGATAGTTAGAGGAAATGCAGTGAAGTCAATGTACAAGTTGCTAGAAATATAAACAACAAAGTAAAGTACAGATACGTGAATTTTGTACAATTTTTAAAACGTTTTGTCAAATCGGGTTTAGAGTGAGAGTTGACTTTTACGAGACGATGTGAATAAGGGAATAATTGTATAACAATAAAACCAATAACTTCATGTACATGTTAAAAAAAGAAGAAGCTCTGGAACTCATTAGGACACAAACCCTTTTCCAGCACCTCTCATGCGTGGAAGCACAGTATAAGCTGTACGTACAAAGTAGGCTAATGACAGTTATAATTTGTGCATCAGTGCTTTGGAAACACAGCATCCTCATTTTTGCGGTTTCGGTTTTTCAGAAGTCACTCAGCACGTCGCTCTCCTTCTGTTTGTCGTCTGTCTAAACATGGAAGTCGTGCTACAGATTGTTGTCCAAATCACTCTTCCATTTTTAAATGATCAACTTCTCTGATGTTTATAAAGTGTGTTTACTATTATGTTTGTTATCTTGTTACAATAAATAAACATGCCGGTTTGGGGGAAGTTGGTCTTATCTTATCTTGTTTTTTTTTTTTTTTTGTCTTTGTAGGTTATTGCTGAAGATGCAAACTTCAACTGTATCACCTGTGACCAACACTACGCTACCTCAAAACACCACCGCCGTCACAAAGTCCCAAGAACAAATACTTATACAGAGTGAGGATGAATCCCATTGATGATCAATGATCAAAAATGATCAATAGCCACAACATTTGTCATTGTGTCACATAATGCTACTTTTGCATAAGATTAATACGCTTTTCCTGGAGGATGCACAAAAATGAGCTCCACCACAAGAGAGAGAATATGTAACAGGCAAAAATTTGAATAAAAAAAACAAGCTTCTGCATGTCATACATGTGTTAATGAGTGTTGTTCCCGTGTCTCTCAGGTTCTGGGGCTATGATTGCTGTCATCGTCATCGGTATCATCCTCATTCTCGCCATTCTACTCATCATCCTGAAGACATACAACAGGTAGCGCCACATTCCTCTTTAGCCAGGACAGTTCCTCTGCTTTGAATGACACGAGCCGCAAAACAACAGCGGTGCTATTTTTAGCCACAGGAAAGACAAGTAAACAACTGATTTTTTTTCGTTTATTTATTTATTATTATATTATATTTTTTAGCAGGCACAGTCAGGAAGACGTTGTCGATGAACAATGACATTCATCCTTATATTCACACGGTGACTAAGGGCCACTCACTGTGTTATTTTTGCTTCTTTTCCATGCCTTTTAAAACCTTGGATGACAGGTATCTCTTGTAATGAACAACTTTGGTGGAAAGGTCTACTAGAAATTAGATTAGAAGGCTGCCGTACACTTATTGGCCACTTTATTAGGTACAAAGGACGCCTAATAAAGTGGCAGGAGTGGCACCCTGTGTGCTGCTGTAGCACATGATGTGATGTGTTCACAGGTGGCTGCCTACATACCTTCTATGTAATGATTGGTTGTTTGAGTTACTGTTGCGTTTCTGTTATTTCAAACAAGTGTGGCCTTTCTCCTGGAGGCAGAATTGCAACGTACTGCATATTTTCTCTTTTTCAGACCAGGTTATGTCTGAAAATCCCAGGAGTATCATCAGTTTCTGAAACCTTGCCATGTTTTAAGTCACTTAAATCACATTTCTTACTCATTCTGAACTTCAGCGGGTTGTCTTGACCCCATCAACATGCCCTTATGCACCAAGTTGCTGCCATGTCAGCAGCTGATTAAATATTTGTGTTATCAAGCAGTTGAACAGGTGCACGTGTTACGCAAGGTCTGTTTTTAATCAAGTCTCCTTGTTGTCAGGTTTACACATACATCCAGAATCCTGGGGTCCAACAGTGGCTCCAAACAACGTGGGAAGATGTCACAATCCACCGGTCAGAGCAACGTGCCGCTGAACGCCATGGGAATCAACTCGGTGGCGGAGGGCATCACCACCTTGAGCCCTATCTCAGAGAACGGCTTCCAGCTGCCCAGAGCAGAGTTGAGCAGCGTGGAGGGAAACCACCTGGAGCAGTTCAGCACCACCAGCAGCTCCACCGTGGTCACCATACACGACTCGCCGCCACTGGAGAACACATAGCACCAAGACTGTGGTCTGGTCTCACAGCAGGACTTGACTGGTGTGTCATCTTCATCCGTGAACACGTGCACGTGCTGTGTGTGCTGACTGAATCCTGTGGACAATCAACGTGTGACCTGTCGCGTTTGTGCTGTCACACTGTCTGCACAAACTGAGCCACTGCTGGTGACTACATGGATGACAGTGGTGTCATTTTGATGTCCAAAATACACATAATGAACAAAAGCGTTCCAGACACAGACACGTCGGGTTGAATGAAGGATATTGCATGAAAGAGGAGGTTATGAAGAGCTGCATTTTTTGGGCTCAGTCAGTGTTCAGAGGATAGATGCCATTAGGTTTCTTATTGTTAGTACTTTTTGTTGATGTTCCAACAATGTTAAGTGTGTATTAGGGAGTGGAACCGTGTAGGTTCTTGAGTAAATGTAAAATTAGTATAGAATAAAGACAGTATGCCACAGAGGACAACCCAATGTGTAATGCTTACAATTATTTTATTTCATTTTTACCATGTAGAGTGAAGAGAGCACAGTGATATTCTGTGACACTTCTGGTTGTCAGCCTAACATACTGTTGTGAACCATTTCTCAAAAATACAACACCAAAGGATTTTGCACTTTATTTTCTTCCTGTATTTGTATTGTGTGTGGTTTCTTTATTGAATGGAATTATATGAGAATAAATGTTGAATATTTCTTAATATGACCAACCTGTGCGTTATTTGTTCATAGGTAAACATGACATGAAACTGTGAATAACGTCTAAATTTAATTTGTCACATCGCCCTCTGCTGGTAGCTTGTCGTAGAACCACATTCAAACACTGCCAAGCTGCATTCAAGATAGTAAATGTTGCGAAATGTAGCAACCCTTCAGCGCCCGTGTTTCATTTGGTTTGTTATAATTTTAATAGTTTTGAGCTAATTGTTGTCACTCACTTCTGTAAAAAACGATCTTATTAATCGCTCGACTCTTTGAAACTCACCACAAAAAAATACAAAACAAAAAGGGAAGAACGCTCTTGAACGCACCCAGGTGTCGTCTGTTTACCTGAAGATGGTGACCGTAGGTGAGCGTCTTATCAGCTAATTCATTATCTCACTCACGAATAGTTCAATTAACGCGTCTTTATTTCCGAATGCACGTTTATCTGTGTAATATCCGGATCACAAAACATAACAATAACATAAAAGCAGCCTCACAGTTGTCTACATTTTAGAGCACATGCTAGGGAAGAAAGCTAACTTAAGCTAACGTTAGTAGCTTCGATGGCTAACTCTAGTAGCTACCGCTCTAACTTATTAACAGGTTGATACGTGTTTATATGGCATATATATATACCTATATATATGACCAGAGCGTGGTTACTGGTAAACAGAGGCGTCAGTGGTAGCAGATAATAACAGTGAGGTACAGTCAGTGACAGGTGTCTGTGACTGTATCTGAGTCTGTTTCGTGTCGTGTGTTGCAGTGGATCTGCTGAGTCTGCTGCTGGTGTCAGTGCTGTGGGGCTGCACCAACCCTTTCCTAAAAAGAGGAACAGAGGGCATAGAAAATGTGGCAGAGACCAACAGAGTGTCTCAGCTCCTGGCTGAAGTCAAGTTTCTGTTTCTTAACGTCAAGGTAAAATCTGGTATCAGATATTACACGTCTATATAAACAAAATAAATTGTTATTATTATGATGACACCATTGTATAGTGTACATATTGGTCCAATGTTTGTATAGTAGTTTCTAATTTTGATATCGTGTTGCATCTTTTTGCCCATTCTTTACAATAATATATGTATATGTTTTTACTTAACCTGCCTTACTGTTTAATAGTCTTGAGATGTATTTAAAGGACATGTATGCAAGATTATTCATGCATTAATCTTAATTTTTTATGCCAATGAATAAACCGATCATTACCCGATTAAGGATGCCCTTGGTCGACCGTTGGTCGTAATTTTCACTTTTTACGTCTATTTTATAATGAATATTGAACATAACTTTAACTTCACAATAATTCGTTAACCTCTAGTTAGTTTAGGAATAAAGCTGATCATTTCAACCTACAAGCACAAAATCAAAGACTAGGGTGTTGCTTTAGTTTCCTCATCAGTTTGCTTACTGGCTGTTAGCATGTGGCTGATTTTGATTGGTTCTTCATATAAAGGGTTTAATTGTATGATCTTGTCTTCTTCAGTACCTGGTCCCCTTTCTCTTGAACCAGAGTGGCTCCCTGATCTACTATTATACTCTTTCCACCACAGGTGAGACGACCACTCCAGGTTTCACTTCGTCATTGTCCGGTGTAAACCTCACTTATTGGCATTATTTCAGAGCAGGCATTTTTGCATGTCATGGCAGGGAAAAGCACAGGTGTAAATTACAAACTGAGCCTTTGTTTATGTTTTTAGGAAAACCTTGACCTTTGCTTTGTCAAAATGTCTGCTGTGGAAAAAAAGGGCCTGGACTAAAAAATTATCAGCAGGTGACAGGAATCACCACCAAAATACTTCATTAAATGTATGCGTAATCTAATCTGATTACATTTAATTAAAAAAAAGATGAACTTCATTTCATTTTCACATTTTTTATCTAGTCCATGGTATTAAAAAGCACATCAGACACGGCACAACTTCATTCATCATCAGAGTTAATAAATGCTCATATTCTGTGATAGCTGTCTCGTTAGTGAGTCAGCTTTTTTAAAGTATATCGTTTCAGTAAAATCCACACAGCATGTATTTTGAAAATCACAATTAAATACCAGTAATAATACAATTACTCTATGACTAGGGCTCCAACATTTAAATGATTAGTAATCAACTAATTAATTAATCGCCTACTATTTTGATAATGGTTAGTTTTTTTTAATTAATCAGTTGTTATTCAGAGCACAGCACGTTGGATATTCTCCATTTGGTCCTGCTTTAGATTTTGTCTTCGTAAGTACATGATAAGTTGAATTTGGGCTGCTATTTAAAAGGAAATGTTATATCTGATGTTTTCTCACTTCTCTTTTTACCCAGAGTTATCGGTTGTTGTTCCAGTGGCCAACTCGCTCACATTCCTTTGCACTCTGCTCACCGGCAAGTTACTGGGTGAAGAGTTCGGAGGCAAAAGTAAGTCAGAGCTGATGCTGAGGCTGATACTTTAGCTTACTTTTAATTTCTAAGCCAGTCAGTCAGATGTAAATTCTTACAAAGACAGATCCAAGAATTACAAAAGCTCCAAGCTGTGGGATCAGGAACACATAATAGTGGCTGATCACAATGTAAGCAAGACAAAGAAGATTCACTTGGTAGTCACTACCTTCCTCTCCTTAGAATTGCAGCACTGGTTATGTCATGTTCTTTTTTTTAAACTTACATTTTCTGTCAAATCCTTCCCCTCACACCTCACTATGTGCAGGTGCTGTCGCAGGAATGTTTCTCACCATGGCTGGGGTCACTCTGTGTATTATAAGCTCCATCACTGACAATGACAACACTGGGATGCAGAATATGACTCAGTCTGTGCGCTGATGGAAATGATGGCATGAGAGCAAATTCTTCAGCACCTTCAAGAGATTAGCAGGAAAAGAAAGACGGAGTTGGAGCAGGACCGGAGGGGGGGGGGGCAATTGAGATGCAGAAAACGTTTCCTCAGAGCAACGTTTCTGCTGAATTGTGCCTGAATGAACTTGTCGTGAGTTTCAGAAGACCTGGTCAGAATCTCTTAATGCCAAGTAGACGGGGAAGTGAGTTCATGATGAGTTCACCCGAGAGCTGTGTTAGATTTATGGCTCTCACATTGAAGTTGGTGGTTGTTAACTTTTACTTTTAAGCACCCTGCTGCCCTGCCGTGGTACTGGCGTCTGCATAAAAATGGAGAACACATTTAAATAAGGCTGGGGTTTGTAATGGACCAATTAGATATCTCTTCTTGGATTAAAAGGGACATTGTACTATATAACATTTGCACAAATAGCAGTTAAGTAGGTGGATAATGCAGTTTTTATATGCTGCAGTATTTAAGTATTTCAAGTTTTCTCTTTAAATTATGTCTAGACAAATTGTGCCATATTCAGAAATAAATCATTGCACGGTAATGTACTGTATATTTTTTATTGTCACAGTATTTAACTGATGGAGCACTGTACAGATGACTTTGTTATGTTGCATCTATGCAGCTTGTCATGTCAAATATTTTAATAATAAATTGTTGTTGTTTTTTTTTTTTACACCGTCACACATTTGTACAAATACAGCTATGTGTAAAAATGTATTTATTTATTTATTTATTTACATCTACTGCATTAGAATTGTCCTTGAAAGCAGACCGGACCCAACATCATTAACACTAATGCAACCAAATCCAGTCCAGTTTTGTTTCTCAGGCATGTTATCAGTGTGGACGTGTATACGCGACAATCTGATCGACAGTATTACAGCCAAATCATGTCATTTGACACGTAGTCCTCAGAGGATGAGTCATACTAAGTTTAAACGATGCCCTCACTTCTTCTCTGGTGCCACCAGCAGGTTGACATCAGTGGTTGTCAGTGACGTGTGTTTCTTTGGTGATAGCCTAATCCAAATGTCATCACCAGGTCAATGTTTTCACAATTTGGACTGTGATCAAAGGCTTGAAAAGCTGTTAAGTAATATTTAGCACCTCTTCGCATATTAATATACTAAATGTTATCAATCATGTTTAGTACTAAAAGCAGTTTTACGAGATGTGTGCAGGCATGCTACAAACGTGTTAATTGCTTGTTCGGAGTTTTTGCAGTGGACTGTAGGTTATTGTGCTATTGCGTATGGCATTGTGTCCATTTCCTCTCTCGGTGCGTCTTAATTTATACCAGGAAGGTCACATTTTTATGTCTGTCAAGTTTCCTAAAGAATAACATGATACATTCATGTTGTTACTTGGCTCATTATCACAGTTAAAATTCTACAAATGACAACATTCATGTCCTTTCTTCTGGTGAACCGCTTTCTGTGCTTTGGGACGTGGTCCAGCTGTTTAGGCTCATGATGCCGAGGTGACGGCCTTGGTGAATCCTCTTTGCTCCTGTTTCACTCGTCGTTCTGACGGTGGTTCTGTTCCACTGTATTTGACGGGACTTCCTGTGGTTTGTCCTGTTGAAACCGGACACACATTTTCATCGGGCCTCAAATCATATTAATGCCAATAAGAACCGTGATGAGCAACGTGAAGGTGGGGGAACATAGGATACCTTTTCTTCCCAGTTCCCTCCCTGCGAGGTGATTGATGAAGGTCTTGGAGACGTGTGCTTTTGTTCTGGTTCCTTTTGTGAGGAAAGACACATCGATTACTGCCTAACGTTTTTGGGTTCAATCCATTAAATGACAGCCGCTGGTTGTGTGTACCTGTAGTTCAGCAGCAGACGTGTCTGTCCAGTTTTCGGAATGTTCTACACCGTTTTGTTCACACGACTGTTCCTTTTTTAAAAGAAGAAAAATACTGTACGAACCCATTCACACAGCAAAAGTGAACTGAACAATTTCCATGAGGACAGATGTCGCTGATTATCTAAATGTAGCCGCCTACACACTCGCACTCTATACCTGTTATTAAGTGTGTGTGTGTGTGTGTGTGTCTGAGTGCTTTAAATGTACTGCCTTGTTTTGGTTTGTGGTTTTCAATATTTTAGATGAAATTATGTAAACTATTCATTACTGTCAACTCTGTAAACTACAATGAAGCAATGGCACTGTGACCTGAATACATATATGAATTAATCATGCGGGCCATCATCATTATTGTGGATCCATCCTCTGGAATCAATCATTTTCTAAATTAGACCCCTCACTGTCTGTATAATATGAAGAAAAAGTGACTGAATGTAAAAAAACAAAACAAAACACAGTGGTTTGTCCCATTTCATGATTTAGACAAAAACAAAACGTGTTAATGCCTACCTGCTGTTTGCTGCGGAGAGGCTCGTCTGCGCGGTTGACGACTTCTTCATTCTCCACTATTTCTGCAACTCTCTTGAAAATGAAACGAGAGGAAGATTTACATTTATGAAGTGCTTTTTTTTCATTTTAGCCCAGAAAGGAGACTGTTGAGTTAACCTGGTCAACGGGAAGCTCCGTGGCTGTATTTTCATCCTCCTGCACCTCCTCAGCTCCTCGTGCCTCCTCTCTTCTCTTCCGTCCGGCTCCTTTAAATACGCTGGGCTGGACTTTAATAAAAAAAGACAATACTGATTATATACTCAACAAATAGACATGTATAGACGGGCCTTACTTGACTCAGTATGCCACCTTACTCCTGGTTAAGGCCATAGTTGTCCCCCGCATTGATTATTCCACCCGCCCCACTGTGTTCCTTCACTGAACGCCATCTCACTCTGTCCTAAAGGCTCTCTAATACTGTGCTCTTTCTTCTGTTCTTCTGATTTCTCTTTGTGCCGTAACTCTAACAAATGTTCTACCCATTTGATCCCTTGTCAGTCTCTTTGAAAAAGACGTCTGCCCAACGACTAAATATAAAGGTAATTTAATATACAGTTGGCTCCTGACCAGATCCTGTGAGTTGTAGTCTCGACAGTCCTCTGTTCTTGCGGATTTTGACCGGCCTGGCGAAGAATGCAAAGGCCTCATCTGCTTCCTGTCTCCTGCTCCTCTGCTGTGGGGCTTGTGGAGGTGCAGCCTCATCTCCTGTTGACTTCACCCTCCGGCCATCTGACTGAGAATAACATGAAGGGAAATAAAGCCTTCTTAATAGTGGATTGAATATTCTTGGCAGCATGTGCACAAAACAAAGTAAAAGTCCCATTATAGCTGCTGTAGTGGGAATAATAGTGGGAATTTTTTTTTTCCTGCTCACATCTGGTGAATTGAGGAGAGCTGAGTCGCTGTACTGATCTGCTGGACCGCTCCCTGCTTTCCTGTTCTGAGAGAAAAACGCACAATATGTCATCGGACAGTTTTCAATGAGTTATTGAAAATGTTGTGAAAGTGCTCCGTAGAGTAAAGCGAGGATACCTCCGTTCTCCTTAGCAGTCGTCTCTTTCCTTGGTAATATCTATAAAATGAGAGAAAAGGCATTGTATTGTAAAGATAGTGAGTGCACATGATCTATTGTCCATGTTCCCTCTTGTCTAACAGTCATTCTCGGGCCTTATAAAGGAGGACAAGCAGCACGGACGCACACAAACATGTCTGTTTGCACACATTCATCGGAGGACCTCGCATGACAATACCTCTCCGTCGCTTTTGAGACCCACAGCTCCACATATGGAAGTTTCTTGAACCTCTCGGTTCCCACGGCAACATAGCAGTGGCCAGTCTCCAGCTCCCCAGCTGAGGACACAGTCACCCCTTCCAAGGAACACAACCTGTTTGAGTGTTAGAGAGTGCATTTAGTGGATTCCCTCTCTATTCCACAGAAAGCGTGTGTACGTCTCTGTCAGGTTCACAGACCTGCGCACAGCTCCAGTTCGTAAGCAGACCTTCTCTGTGACCATACTCAGAATCTGCTCCAGGTCCTGCTGCATGCTTCGAGGAATAAGGAATCGAAACGGCGGACACAGGAGATCTCCATTACGGAAAACGCTGGACAGGAGCATTCAAGCATTTATAATTAGCAATTATCACCCCGAGTCTGTCTAAAACATTACTTGTATACCTACAGTATGTGCACACTGAAAGAGTTTTTGGATCACTATAGTTCTTCATGTCTGTACAGACCAATTTCACCCAGCATTAAACATCTGCCGCCTGATGAATGCATTCTACAATTCTGGAACTGAGGGAAACTGAATGTCATCAGGTGGATGTCTGATCATATTTAAGTAGGTAGTAGAAATCAAGATGTTTTATTTCAATATGCTGGTGATAGAGGAACAGTCAGTGGATTACAGTTGGCACTATTTATCCTCTGGGAATCATGAATGCCTTCACCTCAATCTAACCAGTAATTGTTGAGATAGTTCCCTGCCTTACTGTGTCTGGAACTATCCAATTTTTAGGTTTACAAATAAGATATTAATTATACTCACTCTGACTCTGCTTCCAAAGATTTGACACACCAGATGATACCCTTTTTTAAAGTGATCTTTAAACCTATATTCTTACAATTAGATATTCTCCGTGCTGTGTGTGAGCGTGTGTGTGTGTAGGCGGTTATCCAACTTACTGTATAACACAAGGCACAGGTATAAACTTCCTCCATTTCGCGGAGACATTTGGCCTCTGGGTTACTTTAGCCTGAAGGGGGACAGTTGGATGCGTGGCACATTAGAACACCATAATGTTGTCATATCCTCTGCTTTATTGAATATTCCCTCAATAGGTTTACATTATCCACGTTCCGTTACCCCAAAAGTGTAACTACTGATTGGCTATTCTGCTCACGTCGGCTCAAATGCTGCAGCCATGGAAACTAATCTCACTCCTTGGCGTTTTCAGTGACACTGTAACATGCCGTGTCTGATCTGAGGGGCTTCTCTCAAAGCAGTTACCCACGTTGTAGCATCTCAGTGAAATCTGGAGCCAGTATTTGCGTCTGCCTACATTAATCAGCCTAGAACAAAGCCACTCACTGATAATCTTTCGTCATTGTTGTTCATTTGACGGGTCAGACATTTATAGGAATACTTCACCGATTAGCATTTAGCTTTGTATTACTAGAATAGGGGGAGTATTTTTGCTAAATTGTGTCGAATTGAGTCGAGAAATAGCTTTTTTTTTTGTTACGTGCCCACCAGTGACACAGTGAGGATTTTTCGAAGGGCTATGTTGCTGGAAGTGATGTACTGAGAGCTGAAGTAACCAAGGACTTAGCTGAATAATATAGCCGTCGACGCCTATGAAATATAGCGTTTACCGTGACATTTTTTTTTACTTGTTTTTTGGCCTTACCGGGTCATCTTGGCTCTAACGATAACCTCACTTTTTCTCCATGCCTAACCCTAAACCCCTGCTCTTTTCCCCCTGAAATGGAGTTGTTTCTTGTACATGATATACTTAGAAGCCTTCTCTTTTTCCACTTTTCTGAGATTTCTCTCAAAGTCCTCTATTGTAGTGAAAACTTCGGGACTTCTAGCTTGGGGAATAGTAACCCTCAGTATGTCACTTCCGGCACCACAGCCCTCCGAAAAATCCTCATTAACAGAATGTAAACAGTGTCAGCCATCTTTGCTAACAGTTACGCTAACGGTACCCAGTGTCACTGGTGGGCACGTAACAAAGAAAAGAATGACGATATTTCTCAACTCAGGGGAAACTGAGGTTGGTAAGCACAATTTTTCAAAAATACTACCCCTATTCTAGTAATACAAAGCTAAATGCTAATTTTTCAAAAATACTACCCCTATTCTAGTAATACAAAGCTAAATGCTAATTTTTCAAAAATACTACCCCTATTCTAGTAATACAAAGCTAAATGCTAATTTTTCAAAAATACTACCCCTATTCTAGTAATACAAAGCTGTCAGTGAAGTACTCCTTTAATGCTTTTACAGTACCTCTGAACAGAGAGGCCTGCCCAGACATGTTTCGTCGTCTAATAACGTCTTTGTTTCTCCCGCAGGATCAAACGCTCTCACACACAGACATGCTTCCTGCATTGCTCCACAGCAACCACAACACTGGCATGTAAGACTTTAAAACTCGAGCCTCCACATAGTGCAACTCTGCATTCCAAAAGGCAGGCACCCAAGGCACACACAATCACTCTGCACTCTTTTCTGTTTTGCAGAAAAGTAACACTGCTTGTTGAGACTCGAGACGACTCGGCGTCCAGCTGAGCGTGAAGTGGTGTTTTGTGTGCGCTGCTTTTAAGTCATTTCTTGTGCGTTTTAGGAGTCTCCGCCTGCATGCTCGTGTCACCTTCCGTCCTCATCACCACGCCCTGTCTTCCTTTTAATTGAATGAGACCAATTTAAGTCTAAAATTGGCACGGCAGCGCCCCCTGCGACCCCTCAGGTGTGTGTGTATGTATATGTATGTATGTGTATATATATGTATGTGTATATGTATGTATATATATATATATGTGTGTATGTATGTATGTGTATGTAAATATATATATATGTATGTATGTATGTATGTATATATATATATATGTATATTTATATATGTGTTTATTTTTAAAAGTCCTCTAATTCAGTCAACTGCCTTGATGAAAGCAATCATAACCTCTGATTCTCCTAAGGACTTTCTGGTTCCTGACGATATCCAGCTGTAATTAGTGAATCTAACATCACAGGAAAGCCTTGAAAAGCCATGTTGAGAGTGGAGTGTTTGATGGAGAGTAATCATGAGCCTATTATTTATGTCAATTGACCAATGCACACACTCACAGTGCACCTACAGTAAGAGGTTTTTCCTGGACCTGATTTCATATTTAACTTGGCTGGTGTTCAAATGGTACATTCCTGCTGGTTAGACTGGGATTAATGAGTGACAGAATATAAAAGCCTACCTGGATTTCTTCACGGGCAGCAGGGTGCTTTTTTGCTCCTACGTTCAGGTAGCTACACATGAAGACAACAGATTATGATAAAGAGAAGCCACATCTAAACATCTGTATGTATGTATTTAGATACACTAAGCCTACATCCAAATGACCCCAAACATTAGCTCTTGTGTACTCACTCCAGCTTCTTGAACTTTTCAAATCCAGCGGCAACGTACTGGGATCCTGTCTGAAGGTCCTGGAGGTGTGTGACCTTGTGGCCCTGCCTGGGGGTGTACAGGGTCCTGACGGCGAGCGGCGCACCAATGTTCTCGGTCACTTCGTTTAGAAAAGCCTCCATAGTGGCCACTTGCCGCTGGTTGACCACAAACCTCCGGCCACCGTAGAAGGGGTCGCCATTCCTGTACACCAACACGCTCTTCACAGGCGGCAGCAGAGTTGTGGCTGCAGTGCTGGCAGCCATCTGTGAAGCACCTGTTACTGCCAGAGCCCAAACACATGTAGAAGTGAGTACGCACACACACACACACACACACACACTCTGACACATTAATACAAACATATGATGTTTGGTCCATACAGACACTGCTGAGTGAATCACAAGCCTGGCGGACGATGAAGCGGGATTGAAAGGCAAAGGTGAAAATGAGTCTCCCTTCTGTTGTTGTGCTGTCTGGACTCCCACTCGCCACGCTCTGCTCCTCTCTATCTCCCTACACACAACCACTACTCCACCGATGGCGGTGAGTATTTCCTGGTTGCCATGGCAGCATGACCAGCAATGACTGGCTTTGCAGGTCAAACCATCAGCAGCAAGCACAACAAAAGAGACAGACAGAGGAGGGGAGAGTGGGAGGGTCACTGTGTTGTAGGCTGAATCAATAAGATCAATGTGACCAGTTGGGATTACTGTTAGTCGTTACTGAAAGCCTCTTTTTAAATGACATTTGAAATAAGGAAAAAACTATTTACTATATTTTTTGCGTCTCTGTGACGACATTAATAAGGCAACAGCAGCTGAGTAGGAGACTCCCGTGTGTATATTAATAGAATGACTGTGATGAGTGAGAGCTCATTCGTTGTAGTCTGAATGGGAAATTTGAGCTTCTGTGAAACAAGACACAAACTTGTTTAAAGCCAGGGATCCTCCCACCGGTGCTATTCAACAGAGCAACGTCCTACACAATAGTTAACTACCTCAGCCTCTACTGATTTATGTCATGAGGACAATAAGTGAAACCACCGCACTGGAGGAAATCAACAGAAGAGAAGCCGTTTTTTAGAAAAAATAACATTTATTCAAAAAAAAAAAAAACACTGTACATGATTCATCGAGCACACGATCAACGCTTTTGTAGAAAACTGCTTTGACAACGTGTTGACTGACAGCTGTCAAGGCTCCAGTCCCACATTATTACATTCACTTGCTTCTGCTGTCAGGACATGGTCAGTCTGTCCTTCAGAGACAAATACTGTTGGAGAGGGAGAGGAAAAAAAATATGCTTATCACACAGTTGCTGATGCACGACCACAAATCTGAAAATAGTTTTTGCCGTTATAGTTGGAATTATTACAGACATACAGGGCTGAAACAATATAGTTTACACTAGAATTTTATTTAATATCAATACAACGGCGGCTCAGAATAAATTGATGTTATGTTTATGTTAAACCAAAATGACAAGATCTGAGCATGAGTGCATGCATTTGAACACATTCAAACACAAGCGCTAGTTGTCCAGAACAGATTGCAGGAATCTCAAATACATGTATATGTAGTTGGCTACTTTGCACTACTACTACTTTGCCGCAAAATTTATTACGGTTGTTATTCTGATACGAACAATGCTGTGAGACATGCCTCCTCCTGGACCCTTTGTTGTACTGACTTGTTTTCAAGGCCACTAAATAAATTCTGGCTTGCAGTGGAGGCAATTGTCTTACAGCTGGAGACTGCCACTGCTGAAAGACTGTAGGAAACACTACATCTCTCGCTTACCTTTTTCCTGCTGTCAATGGCCTGTTGTAGCCAGACCAGCTCCATGGTCAGCGCGTTTCTATGGAGACGCAAGGCCTCCGGTGTGCAGGGCACCTCCTGAGCCGAGCAGTACTGCCGGAGACCTGGATATAAGTTGGCAAATTTAAAGAGACTCGTACACTATGCCTCACATGAGACAAACCAGACTGTTCAAAAACGTTCCATAAAGACATCCATCTATGTGTATATACAATAATACATTTACTTATAATTACCTTCATAACCTTTTAATCTGTCTGTTATTTTCCCAGTTTGGTTGGGTTCATAAAATACATATATAACCTATTATTCACATGCAAAAATCAGACATTGCAAAATCAGTTAAAAATTGTTTTAATTTTGGATTATTGATCTATAGCATAAAAAGATATTAACAATTCAACTGGTTTGAAAGTAAATGTGTAAATTAATGTGTCAGTAGGCATTTTTTCCTTCTACTTTTATAGGTTTAAAAATGAAAGTTTAGGCTTTTTTCGTCCATATGCAGACATAAGTGAGTTCATAAAGATGACATATGATTGTGAAAAAAAACCCCAACATGCAATATTGTATTTCGTCTTAGCATAAACTATTACTGCCAAATACATTTAACTTTTAGTATACCAATTTTAGGCATCACTAGGACAACACTTACCCTGGTGATGGTGACTGTTGCTCACATCCAGCTCCAAACTGCTCCAGATGGTGGTGGAGTTTCCTGTGCTCTCCATCAGTCCTCCATCTTTATCTTCCTCCTGGTCCTTCTGTCTGGCATCCTCCACATCTCTTGAAAGATGGGGTTTGCTGTTGGTTTCTGAATCATCCCTCTCAGCTTCTGTCCTCTGTGAGAGGAGAGTCTGATCACCCCCTCTGTCCGACGATAAGGATGCTGCCGATGCTGCCGGGCTCTGAGGCCTGGCACTGACATCTAGCCCTGGATCTGAAGGCAAACTCACATCACTGCTGGGCGGAAATGGGTCGTCCTGATGTTCATTAAAAAGAAGAGAAATATGTATTTAAAAGCTCACCAAGACCACACTTTGACAATTAGAAATTTGACCAATATGGGTCTTTCCGTTATCTGCACGATATCAATATTTATGCTAGCGCCTTTGGTTATCAGCCCAAGCACTGCCGATATATATGCATATTGGATATCGGCAAAAAGTGCATCCCTAATTTTTTGTAAGACATAATACACAAAGGACACCGATGTAGAAATAAAATTATATATGCCTAAAGTACATTTAAAAGGCCTAGTCTGAGCATATGACACCCAAATTATTCTTAATTTAAAGCCACTATAAACGTATACAAACATACTTATGGACAGTATATTCAAGAAGTGAAACGAATGAGTTGTACTTGAAATAGTTCAGGTAACTTACAGTGTCAGTGAAGTGGGGTGTGGCGATAATAATCGTGTCCTTCCACTGCACGTGTGTCAAGTCTCCATCGATCTCTTTCACGATGTCTTCAAAGTCTTCTCGCGCACGGGCCAATTCCTTTCTCAACAAATATCCACGTGCACGTGCCTACAGGTGAGGGAAATGCGTACAGTAACGGTAGCAATATTAGCAACTCGTTGCGGCATCACCAACAACTATAACATCAGCTGTTTAACACGCGTTAGCAAAAATTAGCTATACGTCAACAAAACAGTAAACAACTATCCTGGAGCAATAAGATGGAAAAACAACGAGATTTAAAAAGCATTACCTGAAACTGGACGAGTGTCTTGTCCAGTTTACTCCAGTCCATTGCTATGGCAACGTGACGGCGCTACATCGGAAAGCGGGAGATAAAACTTTTTTAATCTACTTCTGGTGTCAAACTACAAAATTAAAAGCACGCCATTGTGAAATGTTACCGCACACGCCGGTAATTTGAACATTTAACTTTGTATATTGCCACAAACAAAACTGAAACATCATTTTATGATGTAAACTGAATTTAACTGAGCAAAAGAATATCCGAAATATAAGCGTAACGACGTTTATGGTATTTTATTTTGACAAGGGTAACATGAATTGACCCGGAAGTATTCCAGTATTTTGAGTTTTGCAATGTTGCTACTGCTGCTCGTCACATGGCACTTTATCTCAAAGTTTCTCGCCACAGCTGCAGATAATGAACTCTGGTTCAAATCAGAAGACTTTGTTCCAGACATGGGGAGCCGCCGTCTCTCAAAGCACATTTGGCCAACCGAAAAAAGGCGCTAAAGGCGATAAAGCCGCTGGGCGGCGGAGAAAAATCCCAAGTACAGGCAACACAGGTAAGGTGGCTCCATCACAACCTCCACGTAACCCTCTATGGAGTGAAACGGGACATTCGTCAACATTCACAGCAGAGACCCCAGTGAGGACAGAGGAGCCCGCACCTGCGTTTGAATATGAAGATGAGGATGATGATCTCATGGTTGTTGCTGTGTACGAGGCTGAAAAGAGCCTGCAATGTAATAATACCAACTTTATTCAGCATGACAACCCAGTAGGAGCAGAAAGCAGGGCCCTTTCTCCAGCACCATCAGGTGCCAGGACATATCCTGACCTCCCTGGGTTTGACAGCTCCTCAGCTAAGGTATGGATCTACCCCACCAATTACCCCATCAGGGAGTACCAGCTGAAGATGTCAGAGGCTGCTCTGTTCCACAACACACTGGTGTGTCTGCCCACTGGTCTGGGAAAAACCTTTATAGCCTCCGTGGTCATGTACAACTTCTACCGCTGGTATCCGTCAGGGAAGATTGTTTTCATGGCTCCCACGAAACCCCTGGTGGCACAACAGATCGAGGCCTGTTACAAAGTGATGGGGATCCCTCAGGCTCACATGGCTGAGTTGACAGGTAACAAAACAAGTGGAGGTAGACTGATAGAAATAGTGTGGACAAGTAATCAAGCGGATCTTTGACAGTTTGTAATAATTGTTATCGGCCAGTATTGGAGTTAGACCCATTAGTCAGCTGTTTCAAGTAATTGCGCTGACCTTTGCCCTTTTTTTTAAATGATCAGTAGTAGATTGCTTATTCATCTAAGTTTAGACATTTTGTTCTCAAAAATGATTAAAGGTCCAGTGTGTGACATTGTGCAGGGTTAACTGGCAGATATTTAACGCACTATTCATAAGTCTGTTTGTACAAACGCTTTAAAATAAAAACCCAAAGGAGAAGGAGGATGAAACTACAGACAGAGTTGAAGAGTTTACATCCTTTCTGTCATGCAAAGGCCAACATATTTCCCTGCCCCCTGTGCTTGGGGAAAGGGAGGAGTGAGCGAAGGAGTCGTTGTGTTTGTTAAGATCTGCATTCTCACCTTTTTAGAAGTCACTCAGTACGTTTACTTACACAGTTTAATTTGAGCCATAGTCTCACAAGACAGGCAATAGGACAACTTGCTGGAGGAGAAAGCCGATTTATTGGCTGTGTACGTCTGACTCCGCCTCCGTAGGTGGCGCTGTATCTAGTGCGTATTGAATCAGTTTCCCGTTGAGCTTTACGTCAGAGAAAAACAGCCAATGTGAGATGTTAGTCCAATTAAGACTGACAATATTTTAGTCAGACTAACTTGTTTACATGACTTAAAAAAGATGAATTATTGTCTTAGTCTGACTAAAATCTGACAAATTCTTACACACTGCACCTTTAAATCGTTTTTTAATCACAAAGATTATTAAAAAAAATATTTGACATGCATATAAGGACACTGCCTTGTTGATGAAGACCCTAAGTGTCCTAATAAATGTTAAAATTAGCTATTTTATGTTAAAAACGGTCAACTTCTAATTAATATGATTTAATAAGTAGACTAACTGTTTTGTATTTGTGTCAATTTACTAATTTCTGTTCTCAAAATTGATAAATGCACTCAACTTTATTTGTCAAAGTTAAGTTTTTGATGTTTCATGTATTTGATATTTGGCTTCTGCATTATTTTTGTTTTGAACTCTAATGATAAAACAAAAACCTCTTCCACCTTTTACTCATCATTAACAAGAGAGCGTGTCCCACTTCACAGGCAGCACCGCAGCGAAGCAGAGACAGGAGATATGGCGGTCCAAGCGTGTCTTCTTCCTCACCCCTCAGGTCATGGTGAATGATTTGTCCAGAGGCACCTGCCCGGCTCAGCAGGTCAAGTGTGTGGTGATAGATGAAGCCCATAAAGCACTGGGCAACCACGCTTACTGTCAGGTACCCAAACTTTCCACTGATGACCACAACTTGCCATTGCCTTCATTTTATGTCAGCGCTAAGTGATCGCTAAGTCATTCTTTAGATAGAAGGGATATAAGATGGATGGATAAAGAATTCTTGACTTTTTTTTGCAGCATTGCCACTTACGTTTTACATTTTTAATTTTTGCTGCCTGCTCTTCTCTCTCCTTTTCAGGTGATCGGACAACTTGGCAGCCAGACTCTGCAATTCCGCGTCCTAGCTCTGAGTGCAACTCCAGGAGGGGATGCAAAGGTAAGAACAATATAAGGTTAATACAGTACTTGTATAATATAACCTCTGTTCTGATGTTCCTATGTCTGATTCCGCCATTCCTCCCTGCAGGCGGTGCAGTCAGTGATCTCTAATTTACTCATCTCCCACATTGAGCTGCGTTCAGAGGAAAGCCCTGACATCCAGGCCCACTCCCACCAGCGCAGCGTGGACAAAATGATTGTTCCTCTGGGGGAGGCCCTTTCTGCTCACCAGGGGCGCTATCTGCAGGTAGGCCGAAGAACTTTTTGCTTTTAATCCTAACACCTGACGTTTGGGGGTGACACAGTAGTGGACAAGTACAATAAAACTTAATGTAAACAAATCTACTTCTCTATTTAAACCTTCCTGGTTGAGATACCACAATACAGAGAAATTGCTTTGCTGCCATCTTGTGGTTATTCCTTACAGTTTTTTCTTAGTAAAAGAAAAACATCCAACCATATAATTGTTTTCTCTGCATCACACGTCTTTCATCTCACCGCGTGGTCTATGTCGGGTCAGTGAATATTAAATGAATTGATTTGTTGTTGCTCTACGGGCTCCTAAGGGTTGGTGCGCTGCATGTGCAGACTGTTAAATGTGCAGCGCCATCATCTATCTCTGCTGGCTGGAGAGCTGGAATGTGACAGCTGCATGTGAAAATGTAATACCTGTTGTGTGTGTGTGTGTATGTGTGCCCCCCTTCTCTCTGATTCTCAGTTGTTAGATCAGTCAGAACGTCTGACCAGAAGGTGTGTCTGTGTGTGTGTGTGTGTGCGCGTGCAACCTGCTTGTTAACCTCCTGCCCTCCCTTCATCTGACCAGTACTAATTTGACCACTGTACTCAAGTGTAAAATGAGCATGACTGCAGTCCTCCAAGTGGAATCTAAGGATCAGTAATCAGTAAAATGAAGCAATCATGCAGACACGGCCTTTGGTCTGTCTTTTCCCTCCAGTCCAAATACAGAGAGAAGCATCTGTTCATACTGTCTAAGCATTGTGATTTTGAATATAAATAGATTGACGTTTTACAGGTTACAACACATGGTGTAATCAATGTCAGGCATCCTTACCATACAGTACATACTCATCGGCCACTATATTAGGCACAGAACAGCTAACAGTGTGTCAGGAGTGGAACCTGGTGTGGTTCTCTGAAGTTGTAGCCTATCAACATCAAGTTCTGACAATTTTTCATTTTCATTCTTTTAACCCTAGAATGACAGGTGTACCCTGTGCCAGACGAGTCTAAGCTGAAAGTTAATTGTCCAGAAATGGCTCTTATTTATTAAAATTTATAAATATTCCTACATCTGTGACTTAAGGGTGACAGAATCTGCTCTCTCAGAGAAAGAAGCTGTTCGTCACACATTGCATGGGTATATTAATGCGGTTTTACGCACACATGCCTATTTCCTCTTTTCTTGTATCTCGATCAGACGCTGTATACAAAGCACTGTAATGTAGTGTAGTGTGTCACTCCTGTGAGAGGTCGTCATGTTACTATATCCCAAGTAACAGAACTAGATCCTCCTATGAAGTAACTAATGCAACGTGTCTCAGAACAAACTTGGGTGTGACTCGCTTTGTTTGTTACATGTGACCATGCTTGTCATCATTCTGTTTTTGTGTTGCATTCGTGGGACTATAAATGGCCACAGCTGTTCTAAACGCCATTGTTTAATGGTAACCCTGGATGTGTCCACACAGTGGTGTATTGGTTGGTTTGAAGCCCGGTTCGGCTGAGAGCCTTTCTGTATCTGAGTTTTCTCCTGGTAGTCCGGTTTCCTCCCACAGTCCAAAACCATAGGACACTTTAAATTGACCATAAGTGTGAGTAACACCTTAAAAAAAAAAAAAAAATCCAGTATCACTGTTGATGTCAAATGACAAGCAGTTTTATTGCACAAAGACAACCACAGTAGCTCTTGCTGTTGCTGCACTTCAATCACAGTACTCACACTTTAGCAAAAAAACAAAATTAAGCGAAACATAAAAAGGAAAACGAATTAGATACTTAGACGTGATGTTCCCACATAACCAGGTTTTGAAAGGGGGAACAAACCTACTTGTATCATAGCTTTGACAGTGTTTGCACGCTACAGTTGTAATATCAGCTCATCAATCATTAAATGCTTAATATATTCTTGTGATTTTCTTAATGTCAATATAATGACATAATGCCAATTAAAGGCCGACTCGGTAACTTTCCCAACCCAATAATAAACTTACTTCACTGTTTTATTTTGCAGTTTAAATAAGATTAAACCAATTTCCTCTCAGTTTGAGCTTTACTGTTTAATATTTACACATTTCATTATAATAATAATAATAATAATAATGATAATAAAAACTTCCTGCCTCATGGATTTCATGCCCCAGTCCTAAGAACAAGATTTGGCTGGTTCAACTTTCAGTTTTATTTCAGAGACATTTCTTTGAACTCAAAGTGTAGCTGGTTAGATGTTTTATTTTTGTTGCATTATACTGGTCTGATGTTTTTTTTGTTTTTTTTAATATAGCAAATATAAATGTACATCTTTCACTTTGACGTCAAAATATCCGTATGACGGAACTTTAAATAAAGATTGAACTAAAACAGCATTTAACTTTCATCTATCTAATAAGAGTATAGTCACAGTAGAGGTATTCTTTGTGCTCAGATGTTCTTGGTCACACCGTTTCTACACAGAAGCAGCAGTATTACTTAATATAGCAGTGAATGCTTACTCGCTAACATCGAGTCAGAGAAGCCAAAGAAAGAGCATGAGAAAGAGGTATATACTATTCCTGTGTGTGAGTGTGCCTTGAAACACGAGGAATGCATTGGTTTTTTTTTTTCCCAGAAGAGAAGAATGTACATCGAAGTACTTCATGATTGTCATTCAGCAGTAGAAGTTTTCAACATTTGGTTTCTTGTAGGGATTCATTTGTTTTCACCCTGTTGGCTATACATTCATACACAAACACACATGAGCAGGTTATATTCATGCGTGTTTGTTTGTCTACATTATTGTGATGAGTGTATTTATGTTTCCAGCCATCAGTTTTACCCTGAATGTTGTCTGTCAGGCTGTGCTGCGCGCTCCATCCGCCAAACAACAATATCTGCATCTGAACACACACACACTAACAGGATGAGGTCAGTGGCACAGCAACTGTGATAACTGGCGTGTTGACTATTGTTATCAGTCAAATATTGCACCTACTAGCAACATATGTAGTGACTGGCATTACATAGACTTTTGACCTATAGTGAATACAAACAGCATGTCAATAGAGACATTTCAGAAAGCTATAGAATGACGGAGAAATGTTTTTCTTATGTTGAACATTGAACATCACCCCACTTTACAACATGTTGCGGCTATGCAACAAACAAAACGAGACTATAATGAGTCTGCATATTCACTGGAGCCTGGTTCTGCTTTAGAGAAGATGCACTGTTGCATGTTGCAAGCTCAATGGGTACAGAGCTCACAGATTGCTAGCTATTTCTAATGTAACAAGAGAATACTGTGCCTAGGAATGGTTTAAGTCATCACAGTGTAGGAGCAGGAGATGAATGCTACACTTTACTTTAGCGTTTGGGTTAAGTCCATGAGCATATGGCAGTGGTTTATGGATGAAAGGACGATGTATGGAAATTAACGAGAATTCACTAAGATCCGAGTAATGGTTAAGTTGTTTTAAATCAAGACTGTTGTGGTTGGTTCAGGTTGAGGTGGTGACTACAGAGGACATCACACCTGAGGCTGTAGATGACCTGGGACAGGGTTAGGGACTCTTTATGGGCTCAAGGTCACAGGTACGGTCATTCCTCAGTGTCGCTCCAGGAACCAGATCTCATTCTGACGGTTGCTGTGAGCAGGGTTGGTGTAGCCAGCCACCATGAACGAGTCGTTGACACAAGCATCAGGAGTGTCCAGCAGCTCTGCCAGGGCATCGATCTGGTTGACGATGGTCACTTCATTGGTGGGACCAGTAAAGGCCCTGGAAGCAGAAAAACAACAATGATTCTTGCCCTGCTGGTCACTAATTCGTTATATCCTGGCATTGTGACAATAGCAATTTTTATTCCATTCTCCATTTACCTTGTGTATACGATCATTGGGGGCCAAACATCTATGAAGATCTCGCCGTCAGAAGGCTGTGGGGGCTGGGCCTGATGCTCAATAGGAAGGTAGTATGCCACAGTGATCTCATGGGAGATCACAGAATGGTTCTCATTTGTGCGCACGACTGTCACGATAGGGAGGGTCATGCCCAAGTAGTCACCTACGGAACAAAAATAGAAGCCGCCATTATTACATGTGCTGGATTGGAGATTTTCCTCAGACAATAAAAAGTGGACCAAAGCTGGCATTCAAAAGGTCAGACTGTGGTTGCATGTGCTGGTTGCTTCCTTGTTTGTGGACTCACCTAAGGAATTCTGCTGGCAGATATATTTCATTATCCTCATAAAACCATAACAGATGCTCTGCTCATAAGTGTCCTCACGCAGGGTTATACAAGCCCAGTGGCCCTTTTCATAGTGGCGTTTCTCATAAAGCAGTTTCCCACACTGAAAAAAAACCAATAAATATGATGAAGCAAGGCTTTATCAAGGCTGTCACAAAAGATATTTTCAGAGTTAATTATTGATTGAAAAGATATCCAGTTTCCCATCATATAGGCGTAAATACACCTACATATATTAACATTTTTGAATCTGAAATCGGAGAATATAAAAATCGAATCAATTGTTTGTTGTAGGGGGTCTTATGAAACAGGTTTTCTCGATCATACTGTTAACCCCACTGTTTCCAAACTTTGCTGTCAACGTGCTACTTTGCCACACGGCACTAGAACCTACTTTAAGAATAGTCATTATCCTTTGTTTAACCAGGGTGTCCACCCAGGTTTTAAGTGAACTAATTAAATCAAGTTAATCCAATTAGCGCTGTTAATTTATAAGCCCCCCAAAGGAGTTTACATGGCTTTTTTGTCTTGAGTCACATTTTTTAAGAGGCTTGATTTACTATTTGTGCGTAACAGAGTGTTCATCTTTGTAGAGTTGCTGTAATATAAAGTATATTTTTATATTTTAAAACCCAGTTCCTTTTAATTAGGACACTAAAATGAAGGTTGAACACGTGTATAAGTTCACGTATAGGACAAAATATACATCATAAAACCACAATGGCATTCAAAATTGAGTCTTGTATAGACTGTTCCTACAAGATCATGTGTTTTAGTTGATTTGGGCATTTTGCATCGCTGTCGGCTTCTTGGATCCAACAGTTAATTGTTATAAAAGGCTTGTCATGGTGGAGTGATGACAAATAACTAAGATTGGCTTCATCTAGATTAAACTAGTGTAATTCAGTCTCTAAAACCTTTTTCCTTGTCTTATCGTGTATGAAAATATGCAAAGAGCAAGGGTTATATCATTTATTTGTCATCGTTAAAGCAGCAAATGTCAGTAGTAGATACCTTTTCTCTTCGTCCAAGGACGTTGAAAGGGATGTGCTCCCTATTGCTGCGTCCTTCGTTGTTGCTGGTTAGCTGCTGAATGGGTTGTGCCATATCTGTCAGAAGACAAACAAAGAGTGCTCAGTGAGTTAAAATCATGATCTATAAAAAAAAATAATAAAACAAACTGTTGACATGTAGAAAATAAGATTCAAACTCTCCTTATAAAAGTGAAAGCAGGTGTTTTTAGCCACAGGACTGTTGTCATATAATGAAGCACAACCTACATTTTTACATACTGCATACACTGTAACTTATCTCCACTCACACCATATTATGTGCACTTGGGAGTTTCCAAGGCTCCAAGGTGATGCAGATAGTTTGTGTGAAAGAAGGCTGACAGATGGGCAGACCTGGCCAAGTGCTGCTCCATGATGTCACTCTTTATTGGAGCTGTTGGATGTAGCACTAATGGAAGCTGCCCAAGGCCAGATATAGACTGGTATTAACAGAGGCACACTACAGTAGTGTCTTTGCTGTACTTTACATGTCTACCTTGTAATGTTCTCCCTTAATTAACAGTGAGTGAAGGTGTGACATGAGTAGATTCTTGTGACACTTGATATTTTATAATAGAGGCAAATTACCCCACACATTTACACACATTGTGTTTACAATTTCATGGACAACTGACATAGGAATCTGTGGTATTGAGGTGATCCATCATCTGACCACGAACAAAGTGAACGTGTTTGAGTGTTTACTAATAACAGATAAAGGGGTGTGGCTCCGTTTGGCCAATAAACTGACTAAAAATAAAGATGGTATCTTCAATATGGGAGACAAGGACGGGAAGAAACCACTACTATGCCAAAGTGCTGTTGTCCATACCTGCTAACATGAACTGCTAACACACTTCAGAAACAAGCAAATTCATTTGCCTCGATAATTAATATATTCATATTCTATTCTATTTTGGTGGTATCTTTTGACAGTATTTAATCGTAAACAATGATGTTTATAGAGTGGGTGTTTATATGTTAACAGCTGAAAATCAACCACACCCATCTCCATTTGACTCCATCCTAATTAGAGCAAAAGGGTGTTGGCCAGTTCCCTGAGCTTCACTATTGTAGTGCGGGATTTAGCAGCTACAACCCGAGTACACGTTTAGGCCAGGTAGATAATCCCCCATGAGTCAGAAAGCCCATGCAAGTGATTTAATTTATTAAGTGCTCAGTTAGTGCAGTGGTCTGAGGGCTGTGTGGATGTGGTGGTGAAGGATTTGCACTGAAGACAATCACTAAGAAAAATGACAAATAGCATAACCTGTATGTCAGGCTGCCCCCAAATGCATAAAATGATAGTATTTTTTTCCTATAAAGTGTTAAACCTGAACAAGTTTTGAGGTAAATATCAATGCTTTTACTTTGACCATATGAAATGTTAAAGAGACAATTTTTTGTCACCTTCAGCCACACTTAAAAAACTGCACATAAATAAACTTGTATGTGAGTGTTTTGAAAATGTATTTATTGCTGTGAAACAAATAACAATTTAGTCCTTTGGGGTATATTGTCCAGATGTTTGTCCAGATTTGTGAGCCCAATGATCCGCAGTTATGAATTAGATTAAGAAGGTTTTAGAGTCCAAACAGCCGTAGCTGTCTCCAGACTCAAAACAGACTCCTAATACTGGGATTTAAGGTATCAACTTTAATGGCCAAGAAAAGTCGGTCTGTGGAACTCTCAGTTACTCTTATTTTCTTTTGTTTATGTGGTTCATACTGGTAAATCCACTCTTTGAAAAGCAATATCACTGCTTCAAAAACATAACAAACACAGAAGCTCTGAATACAAGAATATAACCTACAGACATTTGTCCTGCTTTGACAGTGATAAGGGACAGCTCTACTACATGCTGACGTCAGACTCGGATACCACACTGGTCATCTTTTCAGTTCATGGTCAAGCAACTCTTACCACATTCCAATTGGGTCACGATTAATAGATCACACGTGTGCACTGACATTAAAACACATGGTCCAGTGGACCCACACACTGCTGTCTTCACAGTCGTAGAGGCAAATGTGAAGCATACCACGGACTAAAGGTCTCTGTATTCCTTAGTGATCTCCTGTGTCATCCACCTGAATGAGCAGATCAGGCAAAAATAAACAAACCAATCTTTCTATTTTTTTCTCAATATAATGTATTATGGTAGTCAAGTCTTGGAAGGTTATTCATTCTACTTTTTCAATGCAGTCATAGCCAGAATGGATATTAGGGTAGTGGAAATATGTGTATACATAGAAATGTACCCAATGGACAAAATTATTTTAAAAAGCCACAGTTTAGTGATTTTCAACAGCTTTATAATCAGGCCAAGTCAATCTATCTGCATTATTTTTGTTTTGCTGCAACTAACTCTTTTTTATATATATATACACTGTATATAATCTGACAATTATTAGACAACAATTTCTTTTAGTAAGTGTGTCCATAAAATGTAGGTTGATGTTTCCCAAACATTTAAAATGATGTCATGCTCAGTTTATTTGGTCCTCAAACCAAATATATCCAGTTTACACTCACAGGAGCAAATAACCCCCCTCAATAAAACCAAATTAAATTACGGAAATTGATGAACCAATTATCAAAATAGTTGCCAATGAATGTATAATAAATGATTAATAATCAGTTATGGGTTG
This sequence comes from Solea solea, assembly GCF_958295425.1. NCBI lineage: Eukaryota > Metazoa > Chordata > Actinopteri > Pleuronectiformes > Soleidae > Solea > Solea solea. The sequence goes on from NC_081151.1 coordinate 10,099,232, forward strand.
TAGCCATGTAAAAAAATACAACAAAGTGTACAAGCAGTACATTATTTTATTAGACTTTTCTCCAGTTTCAGTAACGGAGGTAGTATTTGTAATGTTTGTGTATTTTACGAGAAGATTCCCTCAGTGGCGTCATGACCAGGCGACAAACAACGCTTTGTTTACCTCGTACTTCTGTACTGTTTGTCATGTATGTGACCTTACATTGAATAGAATAGCGTTTTAAAGTGTGAGAGGCAGTGGATGTGTTGACTTGGCTGGAGCTGGTCTAACTTTGTCCCCTCTGCAGTAACTAGGGCAATGGTTAGCTAGCCCAAGATAAGTCAAAGGTTAGTTGTTTTTACTGGTCTGATGTTTGTTTTATAAAGAAGCGAAGTCATTACTTTGTATATGTGGCTGTTAGTGTCAATATTTAGCTTATTATTTACTTAGTTTTACCTTGAGCAACTTCCACCTGGTGTCCCCTGGCCACGTCCTGCCAGTAATGCAGCAGCCGGTCGTCGTCTTCCTGCGTGATCTCTGCCTCCTCTTCCAGGCTGCCGTTGCCCGAGTCTGACATTCGATCTTCGGAGAAAGACTCCAGATCCTCCAGCGTGATCATCCCACCTCTGTCGCCCCCGCTGCCGTCAGTACCACCACCACCACCGCCGCCGCCGCCGCCGCCGCTCATCTGACAGCCACCTCGGTCCATTTCTACTCGTGAGATTGATACTTTACGAAGAATTAACTTAAAATTGTTGACTAAAATGAAAAGTAGGTTGCACTTATTCACAAAGCGAAGTTGAATTTGAGCCTTTTTCTTCAAAACTCGGTAGGACGACGACTAATTTCTGGTCAAAAATCGGGTAGGGCAAAGCTTTCTAAGACGCATTTCGGCATAACTACCTTCGGTGCGTTATATACGACGATGAGGACACATACTCAAGTGCTCACCCTACTTTTTAAATGCGTAAAAAACAAATAAACAAAAGAAAACCGAAGCGGGCTACTTTGCCTCCGCTGAGCAGCGCGACGCTCGCCTGGTCTCCTCCGGCGGTGACTACAGTGTTTATAGGGGATGAGGGCGGGCCATGTGACGCTGCGTCATCCTCTGACTCCTCCTCCTCTCTCCTGCTGGACAAGACCATTCATTACAGAGACCCCGACCCAGGTACACACATCTCACCAGGTTCTGTCAAGTAGAAAGAACTAAACATGCAGATTTGGGAATGAGGCAAATTGGGCGCTGTAACTTGTGAGAGTGGCTGGTTTCATGTGGTCCTGTGATGGACTGGAGACCTGTCCAGGGTGTACCCCTGAAACTAGGGCTGCAGAATGCATTGAAAATGTGTCGTCATGCACAAATACTGTACATACTGCAAAAGACAAACAAAGTGTAAGTATTACGTGTAACCTAATAATATAGTGTCCGATATGGTTTTCTGCTGCTGCGTACCATCTGCTTCAACTTGCACGATCAGAGATGGTTTAGTTTCTGTTTCAGTTATTTAAGTTACGCTGTCTTTCGTTCACCTCGGACCAGTGTGGTCATTCTCCTCTGACATCAACGCGGCAGTAGCATCAGCGGTTTTTGAAATACTCAGACAACCATGTACAAATTCACTTAAGTCGCCGTTCTGTGCCGTTCTGATGCTGGGTTTGAAATTCAGCAAGTCTTCTCTACCATGTTTACATTTGCTAATTAGATATTTATGTCAGCAAGCAGTTGAACCGGTGTACCTATTAAAGCGTAAAGTTGTTATTATCTAATCATTTCCTGCGCACTCAACGCCCTCATCCACCACTTTATAGGCTACTAATTAAACGCTGTACAAACCAGGTTTCTGATTTTTATTTAACACTATAATAATGAAAAAGAATTGATGACATTTCTTACTTAAAAAAAATACATATTAACTTTCTAGTATTGTGTATTTACAGATTTAACAAAAGTCTCTTTTGTATGTACATGCTCATTTAAGGATGCACTTTAGTGTATTTATTTATATACACCTCTTCCACTATCCCCTCTTCCCTATTGACAGGATGGGTGTTAGATGTGTATGTCCAGGTACATATACACACATCCAAGTAAAATGTAGCAGCAGAGATGATGGTAATGAATTTTCTTTGCCGCTTTGGTACATGTTTTGTTTGTGTGTGTGTGTGTGTTTTCATCACAGTGAATGATCTTTAATGAATTAAATAATAAATAGAGCATTTTACAGACACAGAAAACAAAAAACAAACAAACTTGAAATTGCGCTCTAGGGAACAGACGGGGCAGGATTTAGTCTAGTCTGTGTTACTGCAACATCCAACCACCATGTTGCAGCCTTCAACGTGCACGTAGCCAGAGGCTGTTATATAATTCTGTGTGTGTGTGTGTGTGTGTGTGTGTGTTCTATTGGTAAGGCAGGCTTAATAGCCCATGCAATATCATCCTTCCAGCCCCAAACAATTATTCTTTTGTCTTTTCATCTTGTTGCCCCCAAACGTGTCAATGATTATAATGCATTATCCTCCCCTATTTACCCCCTCTTACCCCACATTATCACCACAACACACACACCAAGTCCCTTTTAATGCCAACGTACACGACCGACTAGTTCAGCTTAGGATAGTTTCAGTTATTAATAGCCATCTACTGACTTCACCATGTCACTTAGCTCCATGCCCTTCAGCCAGTCAGCTGTCAGCATCTACCGAGCATGCTCAGTACAAGTTGTCCTCTTGTCTTCTCTCTCATCTCCTCTCTTCTACTTTTGTTCCCTCTTCTCTCTTGTCCTCTCACCTTGTCTCCTCTCCTGTTAATTTCATCTCATCTCCCTCTTCTCACTTTGTCTCCTTGTCTTCTTGTCTTGTCTCCTTTCCTCTGGAACCTTGTAATAATTACCATCAATTTTACCTGTATATTACCCTTGTCTGTGAACACATGAAAAAAAATACCCTCATTCCCATTCATAGCAGTGTTTGTGAAACTGTTCTCCTCCATGTTTGTTTTGTTTTTCCATCTCCATCGCCTGGTCTCACACCTCTGTTTTCACCTAATAAATAGCGATTTTTTTGCCTGTTTTGCACCTTTTTTCCCTTTGACATCGGATCTGAAGAACATTGTGATGTCACGTTATCTTTGGAGTTTGAACTCGCTTTCTTGGATCATCATTGTGTGTTTTTCTGGTTTCTTGGCTTTCTCTGAAGTAATATAACAAAATAAAAAGGCTATGGATATGATTAGTCAAAGTACAGGGAAAAAAACGGTTACACAGAAACGGCATACTGTTTTCTTTTCTTCAGTTTTTTTGAAATTCACTCTACATTCACTCCGACCAGACTTTGACCTCTCTAATCTCATAATCCAGCTCTGAATCCTGTATACACATCCCCACCTTGTGCACCACTGGTCAGTTCACTAGAGAGGGATATGGGTGGTGGTGAGGGTGGATTGTGTGTCGTTAACCAGCTCTTGGCTGTTTTTGTTGGTTTCTGTGTCAGAAACAGATTAATTGGTATTAGAAATGTCATGTGAATTGTGTCTTTAAGGTGAAATCTTCTCTGGCAATCAGTCTAAGTGATCCACCCTCAGGCTTAAAACATATCATGTGAAATGAAAAATGGGCTCAAGCAGGACATTTAGGACGAGGTGATATTGCTGTTGATGTTTTCTTAAAGGTCAGAGGAGTTACAGGTGGTCATATAAACCTTTTCTTTTGTCTTCTTAAGCCTTGTGAAGTTCGCTCCCATTTCACCTCCGGGAGAAAAACATTTCTATTCTTTCTTCTTATTTTTTAATATCAATTATCGTCAGTGGTGATTGGGAAATGTCAACGTATAAGTAAAAGTTTTAGTGTAAAATAAATAGAGTAGGTTTATTTTTTATTAAAATAGTTCATTTTAAATAGGTTCTGTCTTTGTGTTCTGTTTTGTCTTAAGCTCACATACTTTCTTTGTGCATCACACCTAATTAAGTTTTGTGTGCATTTCATAAAAATCCTTTGACAAAATCAAAACAACTAAATTGCTTGTGAGCCCCCCCCCCCCCTTTTTTTTCTTTCAGGGCAGCGTTTTCTTCTGTTTGGTTTCCAGAGCAGCAGCTCCTCTCAGCTGCAATTGGAATTGTAATGACGCAGCCTCCCATTATCTATAGTGGGAAGGATGAATAGATATTGTCAAAATTGCCTGTTTGATAAACTGCCTCCATCTCTTCTCCCATTATGAAGAAATGAGGCCAGGGAGAGGCTGAATGAATCCAACACATTATAGTGTTATTCAGTGTCTTTTGTTGAAGTGAGGGTCTTTTCTATCAATAAAGCAGTATCTTAAAGTGGTCACGCAGAGGTTGTGTGTGTGTGTGTGTGTGTATTTTTCAGTTTACTGCAGCAGGATGCTCGCGACATTACCCCCAACACAGGAAATGGCCAATTACCGATGACCTACATATGGTGTGTTGTTTTTCCGTACAGGTGCTGGAGAAATTCATGTCTCGTCTGGTCCAGAACCGGGTGATGTCCCCCAAAGACCTGAAGACTCTTACCAAATACCAGCTCATCCTGGCCAGGGACCAGTTTCGCAAAAACCCACCTCCGCAAATCAAGGCACGGACTCTGTGAATGATTGGATCATGTGCTGTTTTGTGCGACACGGCGTTAAATGATATGATACACAGCCTTTCGGCCTCACTGGCAGGTGGCGTTAGCATGTAGTGCAGTACAATCATAACATTGAAACATGCATAGAGTCTCATACATAGGCTTCACCTTTTTAATATTATTTGACACCTTGGAGTCTTTAATGTTTGCGTAATCTTAAATTCTGACGTGACCAGTCCTCTCACAGCTGTCATGTCCTTCTTTCCTATACAGGGAGCACAGTTGGGAATGCTGGAGGGCGACTTTGCCCTCTGCATCAGTCTGTACCATGGCTATGAGCTGCTGATGCAGATGGGGCTCCGATCACTGTTTTTCTACATCCAGGGAATCATGGACGGTTCCAGAGGTCGGTCACTTACCCTCCTCATATTTGTACATCTTACTGTAACTGATTTGGCTGCACACATACCCTGTGTTCATACAGTGAGTGATTTGGATTGAGCACTGTTCATGTGTCGTTTGCTTCAGAAATGTCCAGGGCGAGGAACGAGCTGCAGAGGACGCCCGTCTTCATGGACCTCTACCATGAGATGGAAGCAATGTTTGTAAAGCCATCTGCTGGTATGAGAGCTTTTTACTCATCACAACATTGTTCTTGATGTTCTTAAAGCTGCAGTATGCAACAGTGGTGATTTGTGTTGCCGTGACGTCATTATTTTTCCTCTGCGTGGTCTACGTAAAACAGGAAGGATGTATCATCGTTTGTATTCCGCGTCCTTCATCTGAAAATAGGCTTTATCAAGCAAAACTAGCAGACCTGAGTGTGTATACTGGCAGCACAGTGGTGGGCGGAGCAAACGGCATCTATTCCGTCAAACCGCTGTGTTTTCATTCATACTCCAGCCTTTTTGCAGCTGCCTCCTTTAACTCGCGCTGTATTGCTTGTGTTTGTTTTGATGTAAAATAAATCGCTTTCTGTGTGCAGTGTGGGTGCGTCACCAGGCAACAAGAGAGCTAACGACAACTATACTGAGAAACACAGATAGAGTTGTGTGGAGCTGATTAACTAACGATGCTTAATTAGCATTGTGTGCACTAATTTGACCCCGGTTTGTTTATATTTAAAATCTATGCACTGCAGTAATTTAATTTGGTTTGTTTCGAAAGTACCAATGCACCTGCATCCGGTTGACTCTCGTCCTCTGTGATTTGTCTTTCTAGGTCCAGATGAGCCGTTCATTTACAGTCACCCCAAACTGGAGAAACTGGAGGGGGTCGTACTGCAGCACTTCAGTCTGTGGGCCGAGAGCTCAGCAGACTGTAATGGTGATTAACTTACTTCAGTGCTGTGACTGATTGTTCTGACGTTGATATGAATGAATAATTGTCTTTGTGTTCTAATGACAGCGTTGAAAAAGCATTGCATTGACGTAGTTTAAATCCATGTCCTTGTCCGTGTACACACAGAAAACCTTTAACTTCATCCTAAACTTGAAAGCAAACATCAAAATACATCTCAGATGTTCTCTGTGTTCAAGTGTTTGTTCATTTTTCTCTCTCTTGGGTTCAGGTCTTCGGGCAGAAAACACACGCGTGATGATATTTTCGTCTTTCCGGGAAAGCGTTCAGGAGATCGCAGACATGTTGAACCGCCATGCCCCGATGATCAAGGTCATGACCTTCATGGGCCAGGCCTCAGCTGGGAAGGGGGTCAAAGGGTTCACCCAAAAGGAACAGCTGGAGGTAAAGTCTAACTATTGTGATGACACTTATCGTTTGGTGGTTTTAACCATAACAATTTCGTTATAACATTTTCCAGTAATAAATGTCCAAACCTGCTTGAATAATTAATCTTATTATGAAGTGTTAAGCCCTGGAAAGTCAATGTATTATTGATTCATCAAAGCTTAACTGCAGGTTAAATTATAGTAATTATAGTAGATATGACATAGTCACGCAGTAGTAGAAAAAAAAGTCTGTGATTTCACTGCTCCGTGCCTGACATCGCTCTTTCTTCACGCATACATTGTGTTCCGTTTCACCTGAATACACAATGCAGGAATGTGCTTGCATGTACAGTCTAGTCATGCATGTGCTAAAAACAGACCAGACACTATTATTAAGTGAACCACTGTATTTATAGCGTTGTTTCTCTTGTCACTCACGCTTTAGGTGGTGCACAGGTTCCGGCAGGGAGGCTTTAACACACTGGTGTCGACTTGTGTCGGGGAAGAGGGGTTGGACATCGGAGAGGTTGACCTTATTGTCTGCTTTGATGCGCAGAAGAATCCGATCCGCCTTGTGCAGCGGATGGGACGTACTGGACGTAAGCGCCAGGGACGCATTGTTGTCATCCTGGCTGAGGGACGTGAGGAGAGGGTGAGTGTCGGCGAGAGCACAAAGTGATACTCATGTCCTGACTCGTGCGACCATGTCCCCAAAATCATCTAAATGGTAGCTTTTGTGACCCTCAGACGTACAACCAGAGCCAGAGCAACAAGCGGAGTGTGTACAAGTCCATCATTGGCAACAGAACTGGGTTCCACATGTACCCCAGCAGTCCTCGCATGCTGCCGGAGGGATTAAACCCCACCTTGCACAAGATGCACATTACGTGTGGCCAGTTTGACCAGCGGGAGAACAGGAGGTCGTCTGGTGGAGGTCGGCGGTCCCACTCTGAGGGACGCGTCTCACTCATCCACCCTCAAAACCTGAGTAAGAATCTCTGCAGGAGTGTGCACTCACTGGCCACTTCATTAGGTACACAGAACACCTTATATAATGCCAGGAGTGGCACCCAGTGTGGCTTCTGCTATTGTAGCCCGTCGTATGTAACAGGTGGTTATTTGAGTTGCCTTTCTATTATCCCAAACCAGCCTGGCTGTTCTCCTTTGACCTCTGGTATCATCAGAGCATTTTTGCCCCAAAGAACTGCTCCTCACTGGATATTTTCTAATTTTTTTAGACCATTTTTTGTAAACCTTAGAGATGGTTGTGTGTCCCAGACCCAGTGGTTCAGCAGTTTCTGAAATCATCTTCTCCATTCTGATGCTCAGTTTGAACTTCAGCAGGATGTCTTGATCATGTCTACGTGTGATTGGTTGATTAGATATTTGCATTAACGAGCAGTCAAACGAGTGTGCCTCATAAATTGGCCGGTGAGTGTACAGCAAGAGGTGAAAAATGCTCCCTCGATCGAAGAACCAGACCTGGGTCTCTGAAGCTTGTGTGTCGACTGTGTCAGTTCGGCAGGGCAGGGCAACGTCGGACGGCTTCCTGAGCAGCGCAGATTATTCCACGTGGGCGTCCACCCTGAGACTACAAGAGGATGACGCTCATCCGACCCTGAAGCAGTCGCACTTCATGTCCATACCCAGCGAAGCACCACCTCAGGTTGGTCTTTCTGTCCGACGTTTAATTTTTGTCTTCTGCACAGATGAAGAAGAAAAGAATTCACTTAATGAGCTCCAGTTGCACTTACTTACTTAAATAGATAAATAAATAAAGGTAACAGTCTACATCAACACAAGTTAACCCTCTCGTGGTCCGTCGTATTCCAAGACTTCCACAGCCTTGGTTTTGAATATGATTCTTCGTTTACAATATTACAGCTATTGAAATATGCATTCAAACCCCACCAACAAAGAGTTTAGGACAGTATAAACAAAGCATATAAGCATATTTTAAAGTAGCTATAACATCCATCTACACAATAAAAAAAAACGAAAAATTCAAAAAAATTATAGTCAAGCAACATACCTCACTTGAGGCAGTAATACCTTCTAATAAACATTACAGCATATATATATGGACTCCTTTTATTCATACATTAGTTGCTTGGGGAATGCTTGTATTTCACTGAATTTTGTTTATTTCTATTTTGTCTTTTAATATTTAAATAATAGGAACTTAACAAAAGTGGACGGCCGTCCCGAGAGTTGTCTTTGTGGGAATGGAGACACTGGCAGCACAAGGTGCTTCCCACTCACGCTGTCGATCATTCCCTCCGCTGCCAGCACTTCGTCAAGGTGATGGAGCTCATAGACGGCATGAGAGAGGAAGATGAGGTAAGACGAGGGCAAGTGTGATTTCACTCACTCTTACTGTTACAGTTACAGCAAAATGGAGTTGTATCATGTGTCATGAAGGAAAATATCTCGGCATGCAGCTTGAATTCCTAATTGGGTCAATTATTTAACCCGATGAGAGGATGACTGTGCTTCAGTCACACAAAATCCCCTGGTGTTTGGCGAAATGCTTTCAGAGAATGACGTCAAACATCCTCCAAAAACATCCACAGCGTTGACATGAGGGGAAAAGCGACTTGATAAAAAGTCAATAACCACACGGCTAAAAGGGGGTCAGCTGAGGTCCATGTGACAATATGACGGTGAGTCATTTTCAGGCAAATTCTCCGCATGAGAAACAAGTTCTGTGGTGAAATATTTGCTGTGGCTGAAAGAAAATATGAAGGAAAAATAGTGTGTTCTCTGTATTTAGAGATGTGGTCAACATTGGTTCTTGAATCATTTTCCTTATTCTATAAGTACAGATGCTCCTTATGGATAGTTGAATTTTCTCTGTCTTGTTGTAATAATATGGATCTGTTGTATCACATTTCCTGCATCCACTCACACTGTCGCGAAGCAACTCTGTTGCTATAGTTTGGTTTAATAACCAATATCAGACGGGTAATTGAACCATGAGGCCTCTCTGTCTCACCATCTGTTATGTTGTACGTTCGTGTCATTGATAAGGCGTCTGGATTTGTCCAAATCTTTGAAATTAGGTCAGAGATTATGGTGAGTGGGCTCAGCTTCCAATGTTGGAAAACCAGAATGTTTCTTTTATGCCAGTGGGACACTGTGAATTATTTTGTTATTGCTATTATTGCAGTAATTTCAGGTGCATTTTCTTCATAAATCGTGCATCTTAACTGTACGTTCAATAAATGCAATACGTTATTGAGTAAAAATACTCATAATTCCCTCATAATTGTATTGAAAGTTTCCTGAAAATGTAGTAATTAGTAGTAGTAGTAATTAGTAATCTTAATTACAAATCATTTTCATTACTTACTTTTCATATAATGATGTATATGCATGTCCATATTTAAACCCAGTGAATAGCAGGGGCCAAAACGGCTCCTGGCACAAATTTGTGTGAGGAGCGTATTGTTATCCTTCACTTTATTTGCGTCCATTTGGCAATTTGGACCCTGTAAATGAGCAAACTTGTCCCGAGCGCGTTTGTCGTACTGAACTGCTGCACTCCTAGACTTGGTGGGGATGTGAGGGCCCTATTATGACTGCGTGCTGTCCTAGTTCTTCTTCTTCTTATTCTTCTTCTTCTTCTTATAATATTTTGCAGCCAGCCTTTTTTCAGACTGTTCACTTATCACTGGAACCTTGATTTGATGTTGTTTGTTTGTTGACGCAGTAGACAGAAGTATAAACTTATATGTTCCTTCCCCATTCATATCACACACAACTGAATTCAACGATTTACACAAAAAAATACAACATGTCCTACACTGGAAAGTCAAAGGTTGCATTAAAATAAAGACATTCATTATTTTTAAGTAATAAGTAAGGCCTGTGTATAATCATGAAATTAATTTCATATATATTTATATGCAGCAGCAGGACACTGTCTCATAAGTTATGTATTTTTAATATTTTCAGCAAACAATGTTTGTTTAACTTATCTTCCAATTGTTATCCATCTTTGTTAAGAACTGTGGAATAAATGTTGGCATTTTAGCTAATAACTATACTAACAGATAATTGCTGAGGAAAATCAAAATGGCTACAGTTTATATGGCATGATTCAATTGGAAAAGCACTTTATTTTGTCAACTCCGTCAGGTTTTATATCTGATAGTGTTAATGTTAAGCTGACGGAGCAGAAAAGTGCTCCAAAATCTGAAAATATGCCCATGAGGGCTATAAGCCTCAAATAAGTTAGGTAGGTAAGGTTAAGGTTTAAAATATTTGTAATCATCCTTTTTCATCAGTTTTGTCATCACATTTTGTCTTTAAAAAAAAGAAGAAAAAAAAGGAGATACTTTCAATTAACACACAAAATAACATACTTTTTGTTGTGTCAGACGGAGTTGACAAAAATCAGGTTATGATGTGTGTGTGTGTGTGTCCAGTTAAAATTAATAGCATTGTAGCATGTTTTTTGTAAAATTGAAGAGTAAAAAGGGCTTTTGTCCTTATATTTATTTAAACTGATGTATGTTCTTACTTTGCTTTAATTCATGGTTAAAGTTGTTCTTATATATTATCCCCCTTCCCTTTTAAAATATTAATTGAAATTAGGTTATTTCTTGCTTTGAATATTATTTGCGCAGTTTAAAACTGAACCAAAACCAGAAATTGCATTATTTGGAAATATAAGGAACTTAACGAAAATCCAGATTTGATCAAATAAGCAAGTCTGTTTTCGGTCCTTATGTTCTTTTATTGTACTTATATTGTATAATTTCTTTTCACATCCAACACACATGTTTTCAATGAATGTCTTTGTATTGAAATTCCATAACATAGATCAATGGTTATTTATGCATGACACACATTTTGTGTCTGGAAGCTTAGAAAATCATGCTGTGTTTCGTCATGCTGCTGCTGCTGCTGCTGCTGCTGCTGCTGCTGCTGCTGCTGCTGCTGCTGCTGCTGCTGCTGCTGCTGCTGCTGCTGCTGCTGCTGCTGCTGCTGCTGCTGCTGCTGCTGCTGCTGCTGCTGCTGCTGCTGCTGCTGCTGCTGCTGCTGCTGCTGCTGCTGCTGGCTCTTTGTGATGATGAGACACATGACAGGCAGGCAGGGCCTCCTCCTGTGATTATGTAACTGTTCTCTCAACTATTATATAAAGCTAGGAAGCTCGAAGTAGGTCAGGCCGTAGTGGCCTAGATGTATAGTAGATTTGGCTGAGGAGCAATGAGTTGGAAATCAAAAACAGATCCCCCCCCCAAAATAAGGAACTTTGTTTGAGTTGTTTAACGTGCAACACGGGTCTGTATCTGTCAGTTTAAGTACATTACTGCTTCTAAACAATACTTTATACTCTTGATTGTCTGCTTTAGTCAACCAAATACAAGTCAATATGAACATTTCGCTGCATTTTACTGACTTTCCAGACTTTTTGTTTGTCACCTTTGTAGTTTTAGTTTTTTTTTTTATTGTGGACAAGCAAAAAATCTACATATTTTCACAGCCTGTAGTTGTTGTTGTTGATTTTTCCTCTGTGTAGCAGGTTCATAGCAGCTTTTAACGATATTAACGTTATTCTTTCCAGAGTTGGGAGAGAAAAACAACAACATAGCCAAACAGTTAAGTACAGTTTGAATTAGGTCAGCAATTTAAGGACAAATAAAGGCGAAGGAATGGTGAAGTTGTGCCTCTGCACGTTTGGAAACCAACAGATTAGCTTTCCTTCCATGTTTGCATTGTCGTGTGCTCTTATGTATGTAACGAGAATCAACAGAGAAAAGTTTCCACTGAACAACAGACATGAATTTATTATAGGTCGTCATGTTCATTCTCGATCTGGACACATAATCTGATTATTATCTAATCCTGTACAAATGATTAAATTAAATCCTCTGTGAAATGCATTCATTATTTTTCAGCTTGAAAAACATTGATTTCCCCTAATTTCCAGTCCGTGTATCTAAACGTTCCACTGATTAAAGCCTTTGTTCCAGTTTCCGGTTAAGATTGTTAAAGGAATACTTCACCGATTAGCATTTAGCTTTGTATTACTAGAATAGGGGTAGTATTTTTTCATTTCATCATCTATCTTCATTCTTTTTATTGTTACATGCCCACCAGTGACACTTGGTCCGAGGCTTGCTAATGGAACCTCATTCCCTGAATGTAAACAGTGTCCGCCATCTTTGCTAACAGTTATGCTAACAGGACTGTCACTGGTGGGCACCGAACAAAGAAGATATTTCTCAACTCAGGAGAAACTGAGGATGGGAAGCACAATTTTTCAAAAATACTACCCCTATTCTAGTAATACAAAGCTAAATGCAAAACGGTGAGTTTGAAAAAGTGAGCAAATCAGCATTTCCATCCCGTCTGGAGCTGTATCATGTATAAAGTTTTATATATATAGCTATACTATATATATAAACGCACTAAAGTTGGATGCTTTTAAGAACTACAAAAAGAAAACTATTGACATTTCAAGCTGTGAAATATCAATAGTACTGTGTTTACCTGTTAACAAAGGAAACCTGGCCCGGGTTAGGCTTACTTATTTACTTATTTTTACCTATTTGAGTCCCCCATTGTTTGCGGACAATTAACAAAACAAATAGCAAACCCTCTTTGAAATAAATGAAAATGATTTAGATTTTCTGTAGTTCATGCTTGAGAAAATCTGCTGCATAATTCTGTGGACAAAAAAAAATGAAACCACTTTAATTTAACACCTAACACTAAACAGAAAAAGAAGCGTTCACATTGAAAGAAATAATGAAAATACAATAAAAACAAGGGTTGCCGTGGCCACACTATTTTGAATCCGCCACACCGTTCCACAACATTTAATTTTTTGATGTGTTTAGTACAAAACACGCTCGGACAAGTCCGCTCATCAGAGGATTATGGATTTAAAGATTTAGGGTTACACAGAGAAAAAAAATCAAAAACATCAACGAGAGCTTGTTACATCAGAAGAAACATTCTCATATCAGTGGTCAAATATTATATAACTTGTAATTTGTGTTACTTATTTGTTTTACTTGTAATAATGAATTAAACAGCCAGTTTAAACCTTTTTAAAGAACCCTTACTCAGAAGAACATGTAGAAAAACATGTCTTTCCTCATTCTTGTATGTGGTTAGTGTTGATTGACAGCAGGGAGTTTCAGCCCAGTGCTTAACCACCGCGTTTGTTTTTAATTAAGGGCAATTTTCTCGATTGACATTGGGACATTTCATACAGATGAAACACTTAAATGTGGATTTTCTGTAAATTGTTCAGTTTTTTTAATCTTCTTAATGTGACATTGTGTCAAAATGTCTTCTGTCTGGAAATCGTACGTAATTGTTTTTCTCTTTACGATAAAGCAATTACAGTTTGCGCTGTTAACACAGATTATACCAACCGTATTATAATTTTAGTGACATTTCATATTCAAAACCAAGAGTTTGAATTTGTGCTCCAATTTCAATATTTTTTCATAAATACATATTTTGTTTTCTTATGTCCCCGTGTATCGCCTCACTCTCTATTGTATTGTTGAATTATTGGCTGTCTGATTACATCATGAGCGCATGAATGGAGGCCTAATTTCTAATCTTAAAGGGTCTGTTCTCTCAGAACCAAACAATTTTTCTCCCCGTTTTTTTTAGTTTGTTTTAATATGTGTTAAAAAAATTTGTAAAATAAAAGCTAGGGCTGGACAATAAGTAAAAAAAAAAGTTTTTTTCTTGACTCCAACTAAAACTCTTTTTGCTATTTTCCAATGCTTTTTATTAGTAAAAGCAGGTGTGGAAAAAAAGAAGCATATACTTTTTCTGATGATCAATGTTAGTAACTACATCAATAATGACATCGCGCAAGAAATAAAACCTGAAATTAGTGGAAAAAAGCTACAAAATAATTAATCTCGAATCCAACTTTTTAAATGAGAGTATTTTACTATTATACTCTAGTAGTGCAGTATTTAACTTTAACAAAAACATTTTTCTGTGTATTTTGTATTTAACGTTGTGTCTCAGTAACTGATGAAATATAAATTCCTAAACTATTTGAAATGTAATAATTATTACTTATTTGCACCTCAATAACATTCTGTCTCTTTGTACACCATGTACTAACTGAGGACAAGCGAGGGCGTGTCCTGCGCTTGTCTTTGATTTGAGTTGTCGGCTTTACAGCAGCCATGAGAGGTGTTTCAGGTCAGAATTTGTGGTAACATGAAGTGCAAACCACAGTCTGGCCGGCAGCCAATGAAAAAGAAGCATTTAATGCTTGTGAACTGAACAGAAAGGTAAAAACGTTGCCTCGCCTGTGAAAACTATTCAGTCGTTAACAGGAACTGCAGAGAGTTTTCACACACCTGTCAGACTTGAAATGTTCTCCTGTAGGTTTTTTTGTCTCGTTAAAGTAGACCGTAATCTTATCTGTAAAGTGATAAATGTAATGCTAACATAAAACCTGTTTTTAATGAGACGGAGTTGCATATGTTTTTAGTTATAACCTTTTTGTAGATATATAATAAATTATTTTATGTGTGTGTGTGTATATATGTATATATACGTGTGTGTGTGTGTGTTATAGCGAGCTGGGGTGTCAAACTCAAATGACCTGGGGGCTAAAAGTCTAGTCAGGCCAAGGTGGGGCTGGATTAGAGAAAAAGTGGGGAAAAAAAAAACAACTGTTCAGATATTCATGATGATATTTCACTGAATTTCAAAGTAAAAGTGCTTGTTTTGACATGGAACGGTGTATTGTTTGTTTAATGCAAAAACTGAGAAATACACCCAAGATCAACTAAATAATAATGTGCACAACTGTAATTAAAACACCGAACAAGCTCATATATTATTTATGTCATTATGTGTTGAATGTAATACATTTAATAATGTAAAAATTACAAACAAATGTCTTATTACTTTTACAGCAAATATACATTTAGCATTATATTCTGTCTATATTCTTTCACCTCAGGTTTTCATTATAAGAAGATATTAATTGGTGGGCCGCATGTAATTGATTGGGGGGGGGGCACCAGTTTGACACCGCCCCTCTAGAGCATTTGGGAATCGCAGGGTACGATACCAATATTATCACGATACGATGATGATACGACTGTGATAATCGGCACATTGCAAGACGATATCTGTCTATTTATTCACAACATAGAGAACAAAGTGCATAAAGTCTTTTGAACAGCGCTGCTGTTAATTAAAATATCAATATTTGCCATCTACAATACTGTACTGTACTGTAAAGTAAACAGCAGGGCCTGACCAACTCCAGTTACACTTTTATAAAAGGAGACACTTTCTCGCGTCAGCTGTGAAAAACATTCCTTGTCCCGAAAACTGACTTTTGCGACGCCCCGGGCCGTTTCCTCTCTGAAGTGCAAAACTGAATTTGACACAGCGGCACATGGTGTCATGGTTTCATCACCGTCCTCTTTTCGCGCTTGTCTTTCCTCACCGTCTTGCACGATGGATCACTTTTGCGTTTCCTGTGTGCAGAGCATTGGCTTCCTGCTGCTCACATGTTCGGTGGCACCCAGCTGGGCCAAGTAGGACGCCACTCTTCATTTATCATTTCCAGGTCAAATGATCTGTCATTATGTTGGCGTATGTTACATGGATGCTTAGGTGGTGAGATACAAAAATGGAGGGATGGGATTTTTGTTTTTGTTTGTAGTTTTGTCGCCCATTAGAATTTTTTATTTTTTTTTCATTGGACAAGAAAATATCAGTCTAAATGATGTGTCTCATGTATAGCTGCTATGTGACATGTTTTCATAAGACACTTCACACTGAACAGTACATCTTATGTAAAATGGTCTGGCTGATTGCAGCCCCTTGACCTTGTCTTTTCCCCACTGGCGGATCTTTTCTTACACAGCTGCTTCTCTGCGTGCTTATCTCGTTTGTGTTTGTGTTCAGGGGGAGTGCCGCTACGAACGGGAGCTTCTTCCTTATCTCCGCCGAACCGATGTCGCCGGTCGTGCGAAGGGCGGCGAGAAGAAGCAGAAGAGTGGCGCTAAAACGACCCATAGCAAAACCAAACCGTCTCACTCGACCGCGTCTGTTCTGGGCCGTATCGCGGAGGAAGCGGACAGAGAAAAGACGCAAAGGAGGAGTTTACTTTCGATGATGGCTGTGGCAAAACACACCTGTCCATCTCCTTATGAAACTCAAACAGCTTACGACTTTACAGATTATCCAGGGCCTGAGGCGTTTTGTCCTCCTCGTCCAAAAAATGACTCTCCAGAAGCTGGCGGGAATGACGACTGCGTCATAATTAACGAAGATGTCATGGAGTCAGAAAATACAGTCGGAGAGCCTCGTCAGTCAGTCAGTATTTCACAGCTTGTTCCGAAAATGGACGAGGACGAAGAAGAAGATGTTGAAACGCAGGCCATGTTTTATCTTCCTAAATGGGATTCAGTACCACCTCCTCCACCTCCCTCCTCTGCTGACCTCCTGCCAGGGAAAGGCAAGAGCCTGAAGATCATCCTGGCCAACGTAGCGGAGCTCCTGTCTCGCTCTCCACTCTCACCTCCTGCAGGTTTAGAGGCGGACGTGGCTGCTCCGTCACTTCCTCCCTCTCTCCGGGAGGTCCATTATCCATTCCAGGTCAGCTTTACCCTGGGTGTAGATGAAGATGACAATGACGAAATGATGGCTGATGATGACGACGACGACGACGGTGCCTCGCCAATGAGAGCCTCACGCCTGTCACCTGTGGGTGAAGGGCAAATCGAAACCTGTCGTGATTCGGTTCCCGACGTGGCCACTGACAGTCCGAGCTGGGATGAGGTTTTTGGGGATGAGGAAGTAGATGATGATCATCACGTGAAGGAAGGCAGCGTGGAGGCAGAGAAGAGACAGAACGACGACGGACAAATGAAAGAGGAGCATTCGGCGGTCGCAGCCTCTCCGTGCGGCTCTCAATCAAACAAGAGCATGGATCTGTTTGGCGATGACGAAGCCTTCCTGCAGATGACCATCCCAGACATCTCCACTCCTGGCGTCACACCCAGGAAGTCTGACGTTTCCCCTACCACAGAAAATATGTCACATAACACCTCAAACGCGCATAAACCGACAAACCCATGTCGGCTGATAGCCGATGATAACACTCTGAAACATGATACACACACATCAGCACCACCATGTGAACCCATAACAGACTTTTCCATGACCGATGACATCGGTGATTGTAAGTCTCCCACGGTCCAACACGAAGCTGAGTCATTTGAAGGTTCCCGTGATCTCTTCCCCGTCAACTTTGACCTCGGTTATTCACTCGAGGACTCCTCCGAGGATGAAGCCGACACAGAGTGTGTGGTGACTTCTCCACGGGCTGAAGAGCAGGCAGCTCCTGCAGTGTCTAACTCCTCTACTCCGTTCAACCGCAACACCAGAATGCCTGCACGGTGTCTAGACGAGACCAAATTGTCCACGCCGCACATGTTTTTTTTAGGGCAGAGACATAAAGACACGTCCCCTCTAGAAAGCGGAGCGCTCCCGTCTCCAATCACGTCAGCGGGAGTGAGGAGGACGCTGCTGCCTGGGCCTCGCACGCCGTTGTTACTCTCCAGCTCGAAGCCCAATCCCCCTCCTCGCACAGGTGTGTTTGGACTTGAAATGTCTTCATGAAGTGTCTCCATAATCTGGATTAAACCTAACCCGCATGTTTTCTCTGCCTCCTCTTTAGTAGTGGAGTGCAACAGTGACAGTGAAGATGACATTGTGCTCCCTAAAAAGAGACACCAGAACATGGTCAACCCGCTGTCATCGCCAGAAGTGGTGAGCAAAGCCTCTTCATGTACAATTTAAAACTTACTATATTACTATATTTTGCTGTTTGCAATCGCAATTGTTTTTTTTTAATCATTTGGTCCATAAAAAAACACAATATATTAAATCCCGTTTGACGTACAATCCACATCCCTGAGGCACTTAGTTGTTAACCATAGAAAATTGAGGCAAAATAACCAGGGCCGTCAATCAATTATAGCTGAAACGAATAATCGATTACTTTTTTGATAATTGATTAATCGCTTCAAAGCCATTTTCCTGATTAAAACGAGATTCCCGATTGTTTAAGCTTCTTAAATGTGAGTATTTTCTTCATTTCTTTGCTCTGGATAACAAAGAAATCATTAAAAGTGAATCAGTTTGGTTTGTGGACAAAACAAGACATTTGAGAACATCAACATTTCCTGGTTTGATGAACACCGCTCAACATTTGTTTAAGGTTTTCTGATATTTCAAGGACCAAACGGTTAATCGAGAAAATAATCGACAGATTAATCGATTATGAAAATAATCGTTAGTTGCAGCTCTACAATCGATAAAAAAAAAAAACGAATTAAACAAAAATAAATTCTGTAATTAATAAACCTGAAACTTATAACAGATATTTATTTATGTAAAATCATGCAATGAATGTAGAATCAACGCAAAAAGTATATTTAAATTAATTTCTTAATTTAAATATACGATATATTAAATCCACTGTTTGAGGTACAATCCAAATCCCTGAGACATTTAGTTGTTTACCATAGAAAACTGAGGAAAAATAACATTTGTAATGCATAATCTTTGTTTATATACTACAAAGAAACAACAAGCAATAATCATGAGCTTCTGTAATGCCAAGGAAACAGCAGCAAAGACGGGAGAGAGACGTCTGGTGCGGATGACTCAGGCAGCCTCTGTCCATCATTTCCATGGTGCATGCAGTTGTCATGACAACCAGAGAAGACGCGTTTAAGATCCTGCAAAGCCTCTTAGAAAAAAACAAACAAAAAAAAGACAACAAATTGACATTGTTCACTTGTAGAGGCTTCAGACAGGAAGTGTTTATGTCCATTGTAATAAAAACACGTCTTGTTGCCTCCAGTCCAAGATCAGCGACGTAGACTCGCCGCTGTTTGTGAACAGGAAACGTGCAGCTCCACTCAACACCGTGAGATTATATTTCACACATATTTCATGAGATTTTTTTTTTCCATTTTCAACACAGTTGACTGGAATGCCCTGGTTCACACTCATTTGCTCTTTTCATTACTCCCCAGTCGGACGAGACGGGAGGCGAGGCCGATTCTGACGACGATTTCCAGACCCGGCGTGTGTTCAAACGCAAAAAAAGCACGTCACAGGAAGCCGAGAAGAAACGAGCGCCACAGGCCAAAGCCAAGGTTTTGTACAGCAACTGATGATTCTTTATTCTTTATTCTATATTTATGATGTGATCATTCCACATGCAGTTGATGATGCACTGTAGTGTCATTTAAACCTTTCTTTCTTCCACGTGAAGTAGTGTTTGTGGTTTTTCTAAATGCGGTCACAACAAGTCTCTTATCAGTCTTCAGTTGTGTGTGTGTGTGGACACTTTCATCCGCCTTGACGTTTTCCATCCTCCCTTTTGTCAAAAAAAAAAAATATGCCACGCATCAGAAAGGGCGTCAGTACCTGCTCGAGGAGGCGGAGCTGTCGGAGGACACGGACGGGGCAGATGTGTCGTCCGACGAAGACGACGGCGACGAGGAGCAGAACCATTCTCTCGATGGGTTCGTGATCGACAACACACACTTCTCCCAGGGACTGAATGGTACAAGACTCACCACTCAGTGATTGTGTTGCGTCTGTTATGAACGAACAGCAAACTGAGACATCATATATTTTATTTTTTTCAAAAAGTTGGTAAATGGAATCATTTTTATAGCCCAGGCTGAGGCCCAGCTGCAGTACCCCTACTGTCCACCAGAGAACTGATTTGGAAAAGCACACGTTTCAATCACATTCGAGTTAAAGTATTTAAACCGAATAAGACTTTTAAACCCCAAGCGTCCTGTTTGTTCTTCCATTGTCCACAGACTCGGAGATGCATGGAGTTTACCTGAAGTCTGTGAGAAGCCCTGCAGTCGGTGGCAAGTTCAAAATGTCTTATAGGAACCTTTGCAGCAACGTCTTTTCCCAGGTAAACTCCCAGCATTTTGTGACTGAGTGCAAACAAAACCAAACCAAAAAACCCCAATCCCTGCTCGTGTCCTGTGCACAGGTGCCTGAGATGGATGAAACGTATGCAGAGGACAGCTTCGTCGTGGGCAGTGAGGTGGAAGAGGCTCAGAGCAGCGAGGAAGAGGCAGAAGACATTGAACTCATGCCCGAGGACTCGTATGTGGACGGTAGGAGACAGTATGCCACCAGGCGGCGTGTCTTTCTGCACAAGGTCAGAGCAGGAGCCGGGTCCAGTGCCGAGACCAAGGCGAAAGCTCCAACAGAGCCGAGAGCGGAGGCGAAAATGAAAATGAAGGGTAGGCGTGTTATACGCATCAACGACTCTAGTGATGAAGAGAAAGAGAGAAGTGTTACAGCAGTGGGGGGTGATGTGGAAGCACGGTCGGAGCCCAGCAGGCAGCAAACGGGCCCCTCCTCCTCGTCCTCCTCGTCTTCAACCATAGCTGCTAAGGTCTCGTTGTTGAGCAAAGCACAAAGGAGCTCAGAGGCTGAAGAACGGCAGAGAGAGAGGTAAACAAACACAGGGCACGGTGACACAAATGCATCCGACAGGTACCAACGACCGGAGCGTTGTCTGTGTTCTCCTGCAGGTGTCGCCAGAGGCTGGAAAATCAACATCTCCTCTCTGACGAGCTGGACTTTGTGTCCACATTCTCCAACAATCGGCTCAAGGTGAAAGCAAACGAGATGGCATGTGTACACTCCCGTAGATATATAATTATTCCTCAAACTCTTTATTAGGATACAACCAGAAAATACAGGAACTATGTTTGGAGTGTCTTTTAATCTTGAACAATAACATGACCTTGGCTCTTAAATCTTAATGGAATGGAACCCCAGTTACACCTGCATTAGTCCCAGTTAAAAGTTAAATTAAATTAAATTAAATTAAATTAAATTAAATTAAATTAAATTAAATATATTCATAATAATAATCATAATAATCATAATAATAATACAATTAAAATTAAAATTAAAATTAAAATTAAAATTAAAATTAAAATTAAAATTAAAATTAAATTAAATTAATAACGTTAAGGTAAACACCAGGTTTATTTAAAACATGCAACCAGAATTGGAACTCCTGTTTTAAAGGCTCCAGGATCTTGACTTGATATGTATTTATCATATTTCCACACTAAATGGGAAAATAATGCCCATAATTTACATCATTAAAATGTTAAGTGAACGTTATAGTAGCTTCATTTTCCCATAGATGTTATTTTTCAGTATATTTGTGTGTGGATATTTCAAGCCGTTATAATGTTCTAGTGCTGAGAGTGCTTTTTAGGAGCAGCTTTATTTTTCAGCGTGAAAAACAAGTGAAGTGAAGTCAGCTGACAGTCATGCACTGGACTCCACAGAGTTCATGTCAGAATATTACCCAGGCAGCATGTTGTCACATGGACAGATGAGCTGAAAGAAGCCTGCTGTAATAGACATTACTGACATTACTGAAGAAATCGTCAAGACAATCTCCCCAAAAGAGGTCAAAAGTGCAAAAGTGCAATGAATCTATTAATTAAACTATTTTGATTTGAGTATTTTCAGATTTCACTGACATTTTTCCACATTTTCTGACATTTAAGCTATCAAACAAATACTCGGATGAGTCGGGAAAATGCTCGACAGATGAAGGGATTAGAGCCGCAACTAACGATTGTTTTCATAATCGATTAATCTGTCGATTATCTTATAGATTAATCGTTTGGTCCATAAAATATCAGAAAACCTTTCAAAAATGTTGAGAGTTGTTCGTCAAACCTGGAAATGATGATGTTCTCAAATGTCTTGTTTTGTCCACAAACCAAAATAATTTAATTTAATCATTTCTTTGTTATCCAGAGCAAAGAAATGAAGAAAATACTCACATTTAAGCAGCTTAAACAATCGGAAATCTCGTTTTAATCATGAAAAAATCTTCAAACCGATTAATCGATGATCAAAATAGTTGTCGATTAATTTAGTAACCGATTAATTGTTTCGGCTCTAGAATGGATTATGAAAATAATGGTTGGTTGCAGCTCTGAAGGCCACTAAATGTATATACTGTAAGTCCTGTATGTAGTCTGGTTGTATCATCACTAAAAAGGAAAATGTTCCTGTTATTAAACATTCATTTTTCACTCTCCAGGCCTCGGCTGCCTCTCCCTCAGAGCCTCAGGCCCAGAGGTCGGTCTGTCGGGACGCGTCGGTCGCCGAGTCCACCGCTCCGCCGGCGTCCGTGTGCATTCTGGTGGACAGCCGCTGCCTCAGTGCCAGCGTTGAGTTGATGACCAGCCTGCGCCAGCGCCACGCGGCCACCGTCCACGTCTGCTCCCTGGACGGCGGCTACTTCATCGTCAGCAACCGCACGGCGGTGGAGAGGCACGGCCAGTCGGATCTGGCCGCGCAGCAGAACAGGAAGCGCTTGGTGCAAAGGGTGAGCGGCTTACAGCGACTGTTTGAGCGCGTCTGTCTGATTGTGGAGAAGGACCGAACCAAGCCAGGTCAGTGTGTAAACTCATGTCTGCCTATGAAAGTATAGATGAGAGGACAATGTCTTCTTCTAAATATAAAGCTCAGCGCTAGTTTTGTCTTATCTGTACAAAAAACAAAGTGTGTTACAGTCATTTATTCCAGGGTTCCTAATTAACTGATTTATTGGATGATGTGGAACTGACTCGAGCCATTCCGTACGAACACAGAGAACAAAGAGTATATGTTTAATATCCACAAGTGTGAGGAACAATTATCTTAATCTGTCTTAATCCCCCATGTCACAGGCGAGGCGTCGCGTCCGTTCCAGCGAACGCGCTACTATGACAACACATTGGCCGCGCTGGTGCGGAGCGGCGTTCGCTTGCTGTGGAGCGACGGCACCGAGCAGAGCGCCGGCCTGCTGGCCGACCTGGCGCGCCTGGAGCAGCGTAAAGGTCAGGGCATCAGTGTGCCGCTGGAGGTCAAAGGGCAGCACAGGGAGCAGGCGCTGCAGCTGTACCTGAGCCTCCCTTCAGTCAGCCACGTCCACGCGCTCAACATGTGCCACAATTTCAGCTCAATCGCCCAACTCATGAACAGGTGAGAGAGTTTGCCCAATTTTACCCATAATACCCTAGTCAGGGACAGTCGGTAACATAAATCTGTTAGTGTGAGGGCAACAGAACCGACTCGACTTCAGTCACATGTCAAACAGCAAGTGAAAAAGAGTAGGTGGGATTGGATCTGAGGAAGGATCGGGGAGTGGAGGTCATTCTAACATCTCCTCCTCCATGTTTTCCTCCTGCAGCTCCATTGAAGCCATACAGAAAGGAGGATGCATGAGTTCGTCCAGAGCCGAGGAGGTTTACCGCTTCCTCCGCTACTCCTGCGACACCTTCCTCATGAACACGTCAAAAGCAGGAAAAACCACTTAGCGACATGAGGGATGTAGACTTAAGGGATCAAAATGAGCCAGCGGTCCGGTGAGTCTCTGGAGGTGAAAGTCACTCTGCTGTGTACAGTGACCGCTTCTATCTTTATGGTAAGAGATCATCAGGATACTGGTTTGCTCTTTTTGCACAAGACATTAAAGAGGAAAATGAATATAAGGCTATTTAAAACTATTTTTTTATGGAACTTTTTATTTCACTTAGTTGTGTTAAAGACTGATTAAAATAACACAATATGTACATTAGACTTGAATAACTTATTCATTTTTGGTAAACAAATAAATAAATAATGGAAATATGTTTACAACTATACTCAGAAATTGACAGTGTTAATTATCTTAAATAAAGCAATATTTTTGGTATATGATTGTCACTGTTTTTAATAATAAGATCCACTGTAATGGGACAGTGTGGAGATCAACTGTAACAAGAACTTAAGCATTTGAGATTGTGAGAGGAAAAGTGGCTTTTATTTCACTTAATCTTCAGAACTACAGAAAGAAAAAAAAAAATAAGACATGCTGCTGTGGTACAAGACAAGTACAGAACACAAAGACACCGTTAGAACCGTTAACGAAATATTAAATCATTTTTCCATCCACCAATTATGACAAGTAAACCCAAGATAAAAGTGAATACATAACCCCCAATTTCACAGTATGACCATTGCTTACCTGGGTTCAAAGTTGTAGTTTGAAATCCCAGTCTACACTTTGACACTCACTGGTAAAGACAGTTAAAAATCATCATCATCATCATCAGCACCAGCAGCAGCAGTAGTAGTCGTTTTCATACGCAGGAAAATAAATAGGTTTTTGACATCTGTGCCACCTGCAGGCGAGCTGATGTTTGCTTGTGCTCAGTTAATGTGTCACAGTTTGCATTTTAAGCCAAAGTGTTCTACTAGTGCAATAGTTAACTGGGTTTTCAGAGACACTGCACTGAGGGACAGTGATGGTGTGTGACTCTGTGACCTGGATGTTCAAGGTTAACTTTGAAAGAAAAGCAGCCTCAACCCAATTTTGTTAAAATAAAAAAAAATAAAAAAAATCTTTTAAGACAACAGAACTATTCTGTTCTGTCTTTGGTGCACTTTCATAATATCACAAGCATCAACAACAAATGATAGACTAAGCAGCTGGATCAATAACCGACAACATCTGCGACTGTACATTTAAGTGGCACGGTTGGTACAAAACAGGTCCAACAGCACCTCCTTGTGGACAAATGAAGCCCCGCCGACACTGTGCCTTACATCTCATGACTGTAAGTGAAAACTTAAAAACGAAACAAGCCTTTCTTTTAGCTCACTGTAACAGTTGAATTGAACTAGTGGTAAAAACAAATATATAAAATCCATTGCATTTACAGTAAAAAAAGAAAATGTGAATGCTGAAAATGTAACCGTATGTAATATAAGGTGCTTTCATGTTTGGACACTGTAAAATATCCAAAATTGCAACATGATTAACTGCATAAGATCAATTTCTACAATATGATTGTGTGGAGTACTAAAACATAACTAAAAACATACAGAATCTGACCTACTACGTTTACTGCAACGGCTCATCGTCCTAGCCTGTAAATTAAATGATGTATAACTAAATAAGTGAAGTAAAAATAAAATAAAAAATTAAGAAAAAAGATGATAACCTCACACTTGATGTCAGGCAGCCGACTGTTCATACAGTTGTAACTTAAGAAAATTAATACAGCCATATCTACATAAATGTACATGTGTATTTATGTATACTATATTTGTTTTTACTTGTAACCACTACAAAACAAAGTTGGAATACTGAGTTCACGTGAAGGTAAACGGGGCAGGAGCCTGATTGAGAAAACATCGTGGATTAAGCACCTTTGTAAAAAAAAAAAAACGTAATAAATTACATTCATTTAATTGATTCAAATTTATGGAAAGGGACAATAATGTGCATTAACCCTTTTTGTCAATCTCTATGCACCTCACTCCAACCTAAGCGAAGCTGTTAAAATAATTACACATACAAATCATGACCTGAACACCATTGTAGAAGCTGTATTTCATGATTTCTTTGACACCTGTAACTCTAAAGTCTCTCAAATTACTTAAAATTCAAACCCCCGCGTCTTTAAAAAGAGATCATATTTACAAGTGCAGAATGCATCTCAAAATACAGTATATATGTGTATATATATATATATATATATATACACATATATATTATTTAAATACTACATGGCCACTTGGCTGACAAATCGGATCGTTCCATTTATACTCGACAGGTTTGCTGAGGACTGTAGTGATTGCTCGCTGCTGCGCGGTGACTTACATGCTGCTCGCCTGCGTCTGTGGCTGCAGAGGCTGCAGCTGCACAGACGGTGGCTCAGAGTCCTGAATGCTGCACTCCTGTCCCTCACGCATGTACAACAAAAACAGAGTCACGGTGGCAAACGTGGTAGCGTTCACCGGAAACGCTCGCAGCAGAGTGGACGTGAGTCCGCGCGTGAACACTCGCCACCCCTCCTTCTTCAAGCTCTGCCTGATGCAGTCCATGATGCCGTTGTACTGGTAGACGCCGCCGATGCCGTCGGCCTGCAGACGTGACTTGATCACATCCACGGGGTACGTGGAGAGCCAGGACGCGATGCCCGACATTCCACCGGCGAACAGCAGCTTGGGGATCATGTACGTGTCTTCTGGCTCACAGCCCAGGGAGCGCGTTAGCACGTCGTACGTGAGGAAGTACACGCCGAAACCGGGGGTCTCGCGCAGCAGGGTGGTCACCATGCCGCGGTTGATACCGCGGATTCCCTCTCTGTTGTAGATTCTCACCAGACAATCCAACGAGTTCTTATACAACTTCCTTTTAGACTTCTTCTCTCCAGTCCCCTGCATCTGCATGCGCGTCTTGGCCAGTTCCATCGGGCAGCAGATGACGCACTGGATGGCTCCAGCGGAGGCTCCAGCCAGGAACTGGTGGATCGGTGTGTCGCGGCCAAGCTTGCGCATGGCATTGCCCTGGACACCAAATACTATGGCATTGATGAAGGTCAGTCCCATCATTGGAGAGCCGATGCCCTTATACAGACCGAGTGTCTACAGGCACAAAGACAAACAAGTGAGACCCCTGAGGGAACATAGTAGAACATCATCTCAGTACAAACACCCACACAATAGTAGACTCTGCCTGTCTGGCGACCCCCTAACCCTCATCTCAGGTGAAACCTGAAACTGGGAGGAGTGAACGATCTGCATTGTTCAACTTAACAACTCTCTAGACCGGTATCAGCCCCAGAGGGTAAATACCTGGTTCTTCCCACTAGTTAGTCAGAACTGAAGAAGCTTCTTCACAAACTAGCAGTTTACAATTACTGAATTGTCAAACCAAGCTTTCAGTTTTTAGAATTTGGGGGTGGACCAGTCAGTAACAGAGAAGCAGCTGTTGGGGATGCCATCAAATAACCGTTATATTTTGTTTTGTTTTACAGTGTTTATTCTACTTCTACACTGTTAGCCTTCAGCTACTTCATTAGCACAACATTTACTGTAAAGAAGACCAAGATCACGACCTTTTGTCAGTTATATGGATTAGAAAAATGACAGTTCACTTCTCATCAATAAGCTAATCATTTCGGTGTATAATACATTTATGAAGAGTGAAAAGTGTCAAAAGGAACATAAACGTGTGCTTGTTTTACAATCTCACCATCATCATAACTAATGCTCTAAAGTTAACATTCAAACATTAGGAAACCACAACAACTTTACACTGCTAAAAAAACTGCTAAAAACAGTGTAAACGTTGTAGCCTGTTCATCTCCACTCATTATCTTCACCTGTCTGACTTTTAAATTAAGCAAAAGAACCGTTTAAACATGTGTAAGACTTCACTGTGGCCAAGTGTTCTGTTCACAGTGTGAAAGTATAGACAGGGAAAACTCATTTGTTTACATGAGGCAAGTTATGTAGTGGCATCAGACGTGCTAGTGCTACCCTGCTATCTGGACTCACACACCTGCTGGAACAGGTAATGATGTACCGTCTCCTTTCTGATTGACAATGTTGAGAAACTTGAGATTTATTTTTGAAACCAAGGAAAAGCCCGTTTTCAAAAATATCCACGTGGACGAGGCCTAAGACCAAGTATACTACACTTAGCTCAAAGGGCATGGTGTCCAAATCTTTATTTAGCTCACACAGGTCTTCAATATCCCTGGGTTACAGACACCCTTTCACCCCTTACGTCCCATGTTAGGAACGCTGGGCTGATGGGACAGTAACCCGACACTTAAATCAGTGAACTCACTGACCACACTTCTCCACACGTGTGCATGGTGAAAGCTGCACACATGTATTAAATGCTTTCCAAGAATCATGGGACTATAAAGTGGGAAAACATTACACGGTGTTTACTACATTCGCATCCTTACCGACTCTTGGCGTATGATGGATTGGAAGCAGTGGAATGTTCCACGGTAAAGAGGTCTGTCCACATTTTGGACTTGAAGCCGCACCTGTGGACAACAGACCTCGTGTTAGACTTGTATGATGGAGTGAGTAGTCCACAGAGAAGACAAATCTACAAACCACATATTGTACTCAATTTTAAAAAAGGGGGAAACAAACAAGCAACAGTATTTACAATAGTTTCTTTTCAGGGCAAAGGGGATGCTGGGGGATGGGGGTGCAAAATGAGGACAACACAAACAAAAAAAGAAAGCAAGTTTTTAAATCTTCTTATATCTTAAGACAGGACATTGGGTGAGAGAAAGAAAGACCTTGGACCATACTTACTAGGTCACATTTCCGTGGAGAGGTTGTTTATTTCTCTCTCTCATCTATAACACAGTGACACTGTTGCTGTTAAATACAGCTTCCCCCCGGCCCCCAAAACAGACACCAGCTCAGGCAGAAATGACATTGACTGCAACGTAAACAAGAGCTACAACCAAACCAATCACCATCTCTGTGTGCATGCTGCATTGTATGCTAGATTGTAAACTTCCTTGTCATTTTCCTATAAAATCATGCAAGTGGAAAAAATAAAAAAACTGATATCACAAGAAAATTCTAACAGATTTACATTCAGTTTTGACTTTAATAACAAGTGCTTTTATATTAGAGCAGTTCATACTTTCTTTGACTTTGCAGTTAATCACAAATGTACTGGATTAGGGAGGGCCTTGGTTATGCTATTAATGGCAATCCACTGACCTAATGCTAATAACACAACTGTAAACACACTTGCATGTGATTCATAATTCCAAATCCATCTTTCCTAATAAAAGGACTAAAAGTAACCATATGGCCCATTTCTCTAGGTCAATCGTGCCATTCCTGTTGGTTGACTGAGTAACCTTAAGGTTATCAAGACACAAACTCAGGCTGCCAACAGGGTGGACTGACGTAAAACTTTTTGGATCATTGCCTCACACAAGTAAACAGTAACAAGAATTGAACAGACACCCACCTTCACAGTGTCAAATGGATGTCCAACCAAAACACCAGCAGCACCTGTTAGGAGAAGACAAGTTTTTAAAAATTATATATATATATATATATATATATATATATATATATATATATAAATAAAAGAAGTATTTACAACTCTTGACCCAATAACAGCACCAGACCTTCACTGCGAGTGACACAATGTGAACAGAATAATTTGATTTAAGGACAGCATCTGAACAGCCCATCATTAGACCAATTTTAATGGACCCAGAAATTAAAGCTTACCAAAAATCTACTATAAACCTGCTGCGACCACACTAGAATTATTACTTTTACAAACATAATTTGTACTCCATTATACAATGACAGAGTGTTAGTATCAATATGGCCCGTTTTTACTTGTTTTATTTTATTTTAACGTTTTTAAAAAAGTGCTTTATATATGATTATTTATTCAGTTTGCATTACATTTTGTTCAGCACCGTCACATGGGTTCACAATCTTGTCCATGACCCAGCAACTTCTGCACACATGCCTCTGTGGCCTTTGAC